>NC_141157.1:97869553-98191220 GCF_053477565.2 Lygodium microphyllum
TGCCTTTATTGCTTACTCTTTGGAGCACCTAGAAAACACATTTGTTAAGGCTACATATTGGATAAAATGCAATGTGCTTCATTTCCAAAAGATGGTTTAATGAAAGCTATTTGCAAACTATAACTTATACACAATGATATTTGCACTCTAATGTAAATAGTATCTTTTGGAAACTACCTGCACTTTGTGACTTTCATTAATGGCTACTCCAAGCATACATGGATATATGGTTTAAATGCTAAGTCTAAAGTGTTTTCTACTTCAAGAAGTTTGTTAGCATGGCTTAAAATTTGTCAAGATGTAGAGAGTGGTTGCCCTCCGTTCTAATCAAGGAGGGGAGTATATATCTAAGAAATTTAATGCATATCTGGATGACCATGGGATAAGACACCAATGGATAGTGCCATATACACCACAACAAAATGCTGTAGCTGAGAGGGAAAACTGATCACTCATGGAGATGGCATGATGCATAATTAAAAGTCAAGCTTTCCCACAGTTTCTGGCCTGAAGTTGTTTTATGTGTAGCCCTCCACTAAGACTTTGCAGTCTATCACTCCATATGAGGTTTGGCATGGTCAAAAACCATTTGTGTCTCCCTTGTGTATTTTTGGTTTCTTGGCTTATGCTTTTGGTTCCAATGACATAATGCAAAAAGTTGGATGACAAGGTTATAAAATCTACTTTTATTGGATACAATAATGTAAGCAAAGGTTTTACCATCCGTAAAGTCAGTTTATCGTGGTCAATTGTGATGTTCTCGGGCAGGATTGAAGGAATGTAGGATTGCTTGTGCTTTCATGATTCTTTTGTTTATCCAGAGCCTCCACCGTGTCTTGTTCCTTATTGGATATGATAGGTGTAGTCACATCTAATGGTTGTGACTATTCTATTTTCACACTTGATTGGACATCACATGCCTTGTTATCTATGATTGAGTTTTATTTGCAATAGTTGGAAGCACCTATTTTTTGGAATGCTTGGAAATTTTAGAAGCTTTCACAAGTTTAGTGCTTTTGGGAGAAGCAAGAATGGGAATATCTATCCATGGGTTGGTTGTTTGTCAGGGTTATCAACTTCTCACTCTTTTCCTTGGCATCTATTTTTGTAGCTTTTGTGGCAACAGGTGAGTTCACTACACCCTTATCGGTTTGTTCATTCTTGCTTTCATGTGGTTTAGGAGAAGAGTGGATAGGTCAATGAGTGTGGAGGATATATAGGCTATGTGAGAGGTAGGAGGTTGCCAAATTGGATGAAGTCCTTGAAACAATAAGCATTATATCAAGTTCGACGATCAAGCTTGCAAAAGCTCCAATAACTTCTATGGTAGGATACCCCATGCAAGGCTTAGGATGGATTTGGAAAACCTTTGTGGCCTAATTTCTTTGGACATTGGAAGACTCTATTCTAGATAAAGGGAAGATTATGGATTGTGCCTATGGGACTTGGACATGTGTATCTAGATGCTTGGATACGAGACCCCATGTAAAGGACGAAATGTTGGATTAGCGTTGCACCTTGGAGAAGCTGCGGGTGAATACATTATTACCATTGTTTTCTAAACAATGTTTGATCTCATATTTGTGTTTGTGCATAAATTACATGAATGAATCTTGTGCTAATGGATTTAAATAAGGAAGTTATTTTGTTTTTGTATGTTACACTAACAATGCTAGGTAATCAAATAATAAAGAAATCCCATCTTAAAATGGAAAGTGGGAGGATGAATCTATTCTATGGTTGGGTGGTCTCAATAAGCATAGAGTTTCATTTAAAAGTGCTAGACTTAGGAGGTTTTAGGAAAGGTCCAAGGAAATATTCTAAAGACTAACCTCATATTGTTTTAGGGAGCAAGGGTGAGACTTTTCCTCATGGATAGAGGGGTTGACGCATTAGCTCCCCCTTGTTTCCTTCCCTCTATGAACCAAGTGCGACACGTGGGTTTGGTTCAATTTGAGCTGTTTGCATAAGCAACTGCTCGATGATGGATGCTAGATAAATTTTTAGGTGACTGAAGTACCACTTAGGAACCTTAGATTCAAGTAAATCCTCAGGGTTATGGATCATAGCTTCCCTTGTGAGGTAGACTCAAGTAAGCCTAGGGAACAACACTTGTGATATTCCAAGGGAGTTTTGAATGGAGTCACTTAGGACTACCTCTTGTAGGGCCACCCAAATCTTGCCATCAAGGACTCATTCGATAGGCATGTTACATTTTGAAACAATTTATATTAATGTGTTTTTGCAAAAACATGTTATTGCCATTTATAAGGGCGAGTGGGGATCAAAAGTAATATACTAACAATGGTGAAATGGCTCAAAAATGTGTCATGGCTCTATACAATTAGGGGAGATGTTTTCAAGTCCAATTAGCATACCCGATCGAGACTTCATTTTCTCCTTCCCTTTATTCGTCTCTTTAGTAGGATTTTTTTGCAGTCACAAATCAATTGTAAGACTTTGATAGATGCATTTGGAGCTTGATGGGCATCACAGCTACTTGCAATGGAGTGACAAGGGCAATACATAGAATTTCTAACAATCTCTCTCTTGCACCATTAGTTGAAGTGTTTTCAATCGCTACTACCACATGTGTAGCCTCTCTACTTGGTGAAATTGTGGACCTCAATTGGGATTAATGTAAATGATTTATAGTGATGAGAATGAAAGGTTAAGCAAGAGATTTGATACTAGACACACATAACTTATCATTAATCATAGGCCTTTTAAATAGGCATCAAGTACATGAGTTATAAGCTTCAAAAAACCCTAAATGGTAAACCCTTGGCCATGTTTGCCTCCTATGTTTGTGGATATTGACTCCTATGTTAGATTCACTCACCCTCTTTTCATTCTCATAGAGTTCTAAATGAACTAGGACTCTCCAACTATAACATTGGTGATTAAATTGGATTTGATCTAGCTATCATGCTTTAGAATAAGGCTGAATTAATAATAGTTGTGTTATTGATCCTAGCCTAATTACCCTTGGTTTCTCAATAACTTCCCGCAAGGATAGGTTAAGTTGATATTTGCAATTTTTTAATGAAGTCCCTATCCCCCCTTAATCTAAGCTTAGTAGCCACATGATTGATCCATGGCTTCATTGGCTATTATGATCTTTTGCATGACAATACTCTTAGCTTGCTTAGAGTTCAACTTGTCTCCCAAACTAATCAAACTGCGTCTTGTGCACGATGAGAAGACTAGCACAACCCCCAGGGAGAGACCACATATACAGGTTTTCAATTGCATGTATTGTAGACTCCAACGAAGGTATTGTCACCTCTTCATCAACACTCAACTCTGAATTCTTATCCTTCATCATCCTACAAGCCCACAAAAGAATCATCTCCCGCCCCAGAATCCCTCTGAGAACATCAACACCTGTGCCAGCCCCTAAGTGAAACTCCCAACAAAAATTGGCCCTATCCCCAACTTCAACAACCCTATCACCAACCAATCATGCCAACAAGGCGACACCAACCACCTTCATTCACACTGCCACTAAAATTCCTCCAAGGCCACAGCAGTCCCTTCCACCCACGTCTTTGGTGCATGCCAAAGCCCACTACCTACAATGGTGAGTGCCATGGGACTGGCACTCGTCTCGGAGGGGGGTAATGTTAACCCTCAAACAAACAATGTGAAAAAGCCAAAAAATCTAAAGCAGAAGATGAAGGCACGCCAAGAAGAATTTGGAAACACAAGAAGCGCAGAAAAGTCCTAAATCAAGGAAAAAAGTGTACGAGAAAAAGCGCAAGTCAATACTTTTGTAAAAAAGTGCAAGGCGCACCATGATTTATTTTAAGTGTGCCGGGCTCTCACCCATGCAATTTATAAAGGTAGATGGGCGGTAGGAAGGAAGCTAGGAAGATAAGAGGACAATGGGAAAAAGGGCCTAGGCCACGGCCGCAGCCATGTAAAACATGGGATAAGGGGATGACCACCCAAAAGGGATTTAGGGTTTTGTATATAAAGTTGAAAAGTAAATGAGAAGCTCATTCTTGTGTGTGGCCAAAAGTGGCTCTCCTCTTCTTCTTCTTCTTCTTCGTCTTGCTTGCTTGAGCTTGTGCTTGAGAGAGGGAGTATGAGGGAGTGTGTGAGGGTGAGGGAGCGGGGTGGAGAAGCTCTCCATCTTCTCCTCTCTTCTTCTCTTCTCTTCTCTTCTCTTCTCTTCTCTTCTCTTCTCTTCTCTTCTCTCGCTCGCGGCAATGGAGCTTGGAGTGTGGAGCTTGAGGATGAAGCTTGCACTTGGATCATGGAGCTACCGGAGTGCTAGGGAGAGGAGGTAACTCAATCAGCCATGGAGGTAAGCTCACTACACCCGTAGAGATGAATGGTACATCGGCTATGTGAGAAGTATCCATTAGTGCTCGACTTGGAACGCTTGAAGCAATAAGTGGTCTGTGGGTCTTGGTGGTTGATCGTCTCTACACATTTACAAAAAGTTTTCCTTTCTTCAAGGTATTCAACTCTTGCTTGAGTTGAATCTTTCGTGCCTTTAGATTTACTGAAAACATGTTCTTAAAATTTGTCCAAGCTGCATGTGAAGTTTCTATATTCTTGGTATATCTTAACATAGTATTATCAATGACTGCAGATAGCCAATATATCACATTTTTGTCTTTTGCATTCCATTCTTTCCATGCCTTTAATTCATCTACAGTCGGAGGGATACTCAGCTCTAGCTCATTTTCTTCACCTGAAACAAACTCATGAAGGCCCTTTCCAATGAGGAAGTTCGTCATCACAAGGAACTTCCATGAAGAGTAGTCATTCTTGAATGTACACAAAGTATAGATAAGATACAAGATAAAGGAAAGTGGCCTACTAAGTCAAACAGTGCATAACTGACTATACTAATCGGTTGGTGCTATATCTATGCCAGTTGTAGGTAGGTATAACAAACTAAATATAATAACTGATATGTTAGTGGCCATATGAGAATCATAATGACCATCGATGTGCTAAGTGTAGACGTGCGGACCCATCTAGCCAGGCAATCCATTCTAGCAATGGAGCTAGATTAATATTTGACATTTGCAATAAATATGTTTGTTTGCTTTAGGCTAAACAATTCTCCAACTTGTAAAACTTAATGGATTTAAAATATTCTTTTGTAGTAAGTTAATGCAGTTTAATGTGAAATATATTATTGTATCAAAATATGTACAATATATTTGATTGCTAAATCTCGGATTTTAAAATGATACATTCTTGGAAGGAACATCTGATGCATGTAACAAAGCAATATAGATCTATATTTTAAGGATATTCTAAAGCAATTGTGTGGGTCTTTTGTAAACGGATGAATAAGTTCAATCCATATACAATGCCTAATCAAATGTGTGTGTGTGTGTGTGTGTGTGTGTGTGTGTGTGTGTGTGTGTGTGTGTGTGTGTGTGTGTGTGTGTGTGTGTGTGTGTGTGTGTGTGTGTGTGTGTGTGTGTGTGTGTGTGTGTGTGTGTGTGATGCATAAGTGTATGTTTGTATGTGATTGAGACTCGTGTGCACAATTGAAGTGCTAGTACATCAACATGTAAATATACAATATGAGCAAACAAGCAATCTTATTAGTGAGATCAATCAATTCAAGAGAGATGACTATTAATGGCATCATTGGAGAGAGAGAGAGAGAGAGAGAGAGAGAGAACAAGATTTTGAACCCTCAACGAGAGAGAGAGAGAGAGAGAGAGAGAGAGAGAGAGAGAGAGAGAGAGAGAGAGAGAACTAAGTGCTTATTCATAAGAAGTATCACACCCCCATTTATGTGCGAATTGATATTTTTTTCAACATCACAAATTAATATCTCAAAATTTTATTAGTTCATTGTTGTCATATGAATTTTTATAACTTGTGAAAGGTTTTCTTACAAGAGTTTCTCTTCAAAATTCCTAGCTATGAGCCTCAATGCCAATGAAGACTATTCTCCTTACCCTATGTGGCATTTCTCCAATATAATTACGATGAGTCACACACATTTTACAATAACATAAACAACAACAAGCCCAAACATCCCAAGATGAAGATGATTGCATCACATGCATCCTTCGCAAGGCCTTTAATGTGCAGCAAGCAGCACAAAAGAAGAAAAGAATCGGTCATATCAATTTAAAAAATTTAATGGAAAAAAATAAAAATATATATTTTGTCATGACTAGTCAATTTGATGACTATTTCATTGAAGAATACTTCCCTAAAAATGATCAAATTAAGTGTGCTACTAGCTACCTCTCTAACAAAGCTTCTTTATGGTGGAATATCCTCCACCATAGTGCAAATAGGCCTACTACATGGGATAATATCCAATCAAAAGTGGAAGAACCATTCCTACCACCACAATTCTATTTACAAGAAAAGCACACTTGGGAAAATCTTTCATGGCAAGATGGAGACATTATTGCCATATACATCGAAAGGTTTTGGTAGTGCTTAATTCTTTTGCACATGCTAGAAGAAGTTACTGAAGATAGGCTCCAAATGAAGACGGTTTGCATCCAGAAATTCAAATGAACTTAAATACCCTTGAATCTTCTTTTCCCTACAAAGCTATGCTCATCATGTAGAGAAAGAATTATAGACCATAGTTCAACTTGCAATAACCAAGGGAAGAATCATAGTCTATAAGCAATAAGAGAAACTTCAAAAGGTCTTCCAATTCTTTTTTGTAATGACACAAACACAACTCCACATATATCTAATGTACCACTTACGAATGGAGTTGAACCTAAGTCACTTGAAGTCAAGGATAAGCTGTAAAGTACAAACATCTATGTTCAATACAAGTGAACCTGTGTTGTTTGCTACTAATAAGGAAAGCTAGGCCATGTGCATGCTTCTTGTCATGTAAAGGTGCCTACTAAGAAGACTACTATAGTGGAGCTTACAATATAGAAGAGGTACCAAACTACACTCCCAATTAGACAATGGATTCCCTACAACAAGAGGTAGCCAATAAAGAAAAATCATCATTAGGTAATTCTATATCCATGCTTTGCTTCACTAACTATTTCAATGTTTGTATTTTGCATGATTATGGTAGCTCACGCAATTTTATTTTCAAAAAGTTGGTTGAAAGATTGTACTTAGAAACCACACCATCTTTGTATAAAGGTAAATCTACTCTTCAAAGCATCTGAGATAACAAAAGGATTAGAAATAATTAGGAATTGATATAAGGAAATTTGTGATTTTTCTTGGTAGCCCCTTTATAGTCTTCTAATATTATTTTAGGCATACATTTTTTTCATCAATACAACCCTAATATTGGCTATCATACCCAAACAATTATGAATTTCAAAGTCAAACTAGGAGACCTAGACCACAAATTGAATTATTTCCTATACAAGACACCCTAACGGCATAACTTGCTTCACCAAAAAGAAATTCATAGACAAGTCACTTAACTTTTGGACAAAACGCCTAATCAGTTTTGGCTCTTCACCCTTTGGATCACCCATAATTGTAGTTGAGAAGAAAAACAAAACATATCAGTATATGCTTGGCTTTGATAAGATTATGAATGTTTATCTGAATCATATTTCTACTATTGAAATTTAGACTTTTGATCCAATAATTTTTGCCTAAACTTTTGATAATGATTTTCGCAATGTTTGAAAATCATTACACTTACATGAATGGATTTTTTTATTACCAATAGAATCAATGTGAATGAAATCCCTACACTCCCATGCATGGAACATCAAGGAATTTATTCCACATTAGTTGCATCTAAAGAATATTTTATTGCCTTCATTTTAAGCATGATGTCATTGCATATATGCCTGAGTACATTATCAATAAACACACTAAACGTCATCATGGAAAACCTATGGTTTGCTCATACCTTTGCCTACACCTAATGTATCATTTCCATGGATTTTATAATAGTACTTCTACATATAATGATATCATCTAGACCATTCTTGATAGGTTTAACAAACAAGCATATTTTATACCATATCGAAAGACCCTATGTACACCTCATGCTACTGAATTATTCATATACACCATCTTTCCTCATCCCAAGGTTATTGTTATTGATCAAGATGACCATTTATGCAATCACTTATGGGTTTCCCTTTTCAAACATTTAGGTTTTAGGATGGATTTAAGCTCCACTTTTCACCCCGAAAGCAATGGCTTGATGGAAGCAATCAATAGCACTATCTTAGACCTTCTTAGTTCCTACACAATTGATCGACCAAACAATTGGGACCAATATTCACCTATTTTGCAATTTTCTTACAAGAAATTACATCAGTAAACACACTAAACGTTTGTAGTTTCTTGCAATAAACAATTTCCTGATAATGTACCCAAACATACATGCAATGACATAAACTGGGACCAATATGTCATTGCACCCAGTTTGTGTCATACCTCATCGTTTTGTGTTTTCTTCTATTATTTCCTTGTGTGCAATATACATATTACCTCTCTTGTCATGCCTCATCACCTTACCCAACAAAACCAAGCATGACACGACCATTTTGATCAAGGTGCAATAGCAACTTACTCCACATCAAAATCGATAAACACCATGCATATATATTAAATCACATATTATGAAAAAAAAGTGATAATCAAAGTAAGAAGAGATGCTAACTTGATTGCATTTACTTGTTTTGTTAGCTACTATTTCTTACCTTCAGTTTGCATAATAACTTGGAGCTTCTTTTGTTTTTTACTAAGGCATGTTACTTGCTTAAGTTGCAACTTCTAATTTTGTAGCTACAAAATGGTCTCTTTGTTGCTTTCTAACTTTTTCAAAAACATGCATTTATGATTTTCTTTATACATCTCTTCTCATTCTCAAGCAAATCATTTTCTAACCTTAGGACCTACTCTTTTGCATCAAGATGATGTGTGTATCTTAAAAGTGGTTGAACCTATCACCAAGAAAGGTAAGCAAAGATGACATGCCCTTGGATAGGGTCATCAAATTTTCCAAAGGGTCCTTAGATGAGGTGGTCAGATTTTCCAAAGGATCCTTAGACTAGAGCTTCCCATCGAACCATAGAGCTATATTGTTTGCTCCCTATATCTTGAACAATTGTTTTTTACTAGTAGATAAAGTGAAATATTTGTTTCTTTTACAAAAGGTTTGGTATCCAAGATCAATCTCAACATGAAGATTGTAGACTCTCAATTAGAAAAAATGCAAAGTAGATAGGATTGTTTTTCTTGTGGAAAAAACAAAGCAATAGCAAATAAACATTGTGAGCTAAATATCATTGTCATGTACAATACTAGGTGAGTGAGAGAATGCAAAATACATATGAAAGAATACAAAATGAGAAGACGACAAGAGGAGATAGCATGAGAAATTCTTCAAAGATCTACCTAATGGCCAAATTTTGAGACATGAGCCATTGAATTCCACCTAAACATAAGTGTTTTCGATCTTTAATTTGGCATTAAAGCTACTATATGTCTTCATTCAAGAATAGAAAAATATAAAAGAGAAAATTTTGAAGCCAATGTATCAAAACAAAATTCTCCTATTTCTTAGGAGGCCTATTTTTAAGTCCAAAATAAACCTAACACCAACCTTCAAAAAATTCAATGTGCAAAGCATTTTTCCTTACAAAACATTTTCTTTCCTTCTTTTACTTAGCTTGTGTCCCCTTCCTATTTATTATCTGAGCCTTACCTCTAGTTTGTCCTTCCATCCTTAACCAAAGTTTTTCTTGCATATAATAACCTTTGCTACATTTTTTGCCATCGTAAAGATGCTCAATATTAGCCCCTAATGGTCCTAATATTAGGTTGATCCTTGCACTTGTGTACCTTCATGCACCATAAGTGCTATTATTTTTCCATTGGTGTTGCAGACTTTGACTCAATTGTTCATGCTTATGTTCATAACAACACCATTTGCAACAACATTAAGCTAGATACATCAACATCACAAGTATCTATCAATTCCCAAGCAAGAGAAGAGGAGTTAGGTGCATACGACCATGGAGAAACATGTACGAACACAAAACAAAGTTCCACTAAGTACTTAGATTAGAAACATCTATATTAAGATGTGCAACTTGGTGAATGAAGCAAGGCATGACCCCTCTTTACAAATTTTGGAGAGAAACATGCCAACACTTGCTTGTGCATGTTGCATTTCGTTAATGTGGCTTCATGATCACATTTATAAAGAGCTATTACTAGTCAATGTATTTGCCAACTAGTCCAACCATTCATGTGTTTTTCCACACTTCCCTATTTACAGAACTTTATCATTCATCTAAATGGTAACAACTATCTAATACAAAAGCACTACCAAAGACCAACTACACAAGGGTTGGATATTGTTTATTAAAACTAAAAGAAGATGAAATTATTAAGCTAGTTAAAAAAGTTGGGAAAGGTTTATTAAACTGAAGTTACCAAAAACCTAAGAATATATCCAGACATGGGCACATGCTCACTCTAAAATTTCCTTGGAGATAATGAAAACCTTGTGTTTTTTCCCCCCCTAACTGTCGTACATCTTTCTAAAAGGTTGCCTTGAGCCTAGTAAACTTTCCCAATCCTATAATTAGTGAGGGGAAAAAATCAATTGGCAAATTTTAACCACTACCATCATGTATCTAAATTGAGCATCATATAGAGTCTAGGAGAAGAGACTAGAAAATGTATGCAACTATTTGGATAATCAAACAAGGGAAAACACCAAACATCATAATAGATGGTGAGGATGGTTACTATAGTATTTGCCCGACAAAGTCAAAAAGTGACATTCTAATGCATAAACATACTACTCAATTATAGAATGCAAGCTACTTAATTATATAAGGCATTGATACCTTCCTCAAATAGCAATCAACCATTTAATGAGGCATTCACCTAGCTAGATTGAAATCAAGATTTTTGTGCAAGACATGAGGGAAATCTTCAAAGAAATACACCACTCAATATGCATACAAACCATAGCCAACACTAAGCACAACTAAGCTAAACAAACATAATGCAACATGTCTACTAGAGCTAGAAACCCCATAGAATATCTGAGCTAGCATTTCCTATGAAATTTCACGCACCTTACCTGCACATGACCATTACCATAGTTTTGAGTCTAGTTGACATACCAAAATGTAGAAAAGTAAAACCTTCATGCACATACCAAAGCTCAATAGAGCTCGTGATCAACAATGGTTGGACCCAAGACTCATGCAATTGACCATAATGAGTAAATACAAAAACGAAACAAACCTAACCTTGAATTTGAAACCCAATTCAAGTACATTGCACAATTTGAGCATAAACATGTTAAAATTTCAAGGCAAAGTTCTAAAAATGTGGTCTAATTGGAAGGAAAAATCTTCCCAAAAGTCATTTCCTGACACACAAACACCCAAAAGCGAGGAAATCTCTCCTCCAAATATTCACGTTCGCATTGCTCCTACGCACAAATAGAAAAGCTAGCAAGCCAAATAAACAAGAAACACAATCACATTGGGAACCTCCTTAGTGACCCTACCAAGGAGAATCAACCGAGTGCTTGAGTAGCCAATAACCCGAACTTTTGCAAACACACCTAGTGAACATAGGTCTCCAACCAAATGATGCATCTAGCAAGACTTGAACCACAACCTCACATGAGTCTTCAAATTTCAGGCCATCACCTTTGAGACTACCCTGGCTAATATTAAGTTCTCATTAACTAAGTACTTTAAGAACAATCCAATTTGGATGCCTACCAAGTTATGTGATTGACAACTATTCCTACGAACAGCATGTATACTCATTGAAGGAGAGACTAGCTTGTGAGGAAAGAGATAGTTAGAGATATCATAATGGGTGCAAAAGAGACAAAACAAAAGTCGTTAAGCATTTACAATGAATGCTTTAGTCATTCGACCAACAACATTCTAAAAACTTTCCATTTATTTTCATAATATAACCTTTGGACATGAGGAAAATTGAGCCAACCCCCAAAGCGATGCATTTGAATAGTCTAGGCAGACCAGTACTTAGGTTTTTGATGCTTTCTGGCATTCCATACGGACTATGCTCAACCTTGCAACCACAGAAATGTAAATGCATTATTGCATTATGTGAAGTTGACAATTTTTGTAGACTTTGTCCTGGAGTTCTTTATCATGGATCCTGGTGATATCCGTAATACCTTTCTTGCTTTTCCTGGAATTCTCTTACCAATTTGAGGTGCTTCCTCATTTTCACTTCCTACATGTAAACCACCACCATCCAAATTCCCAAAATCATCCTCCAGATCATCTCCGCTTCCAAACACGATTCGTTTAGATGAAGGTGGGGCTTCCTTGGCTGTTCAACAACCAAAAGAAGAACTATTAATGTTAACTGCACTACCTAATTTGATACAGAGACACAATAAGAATACTATTTATCCAAGCCACTACAGATAACAAGACTGAAGCTATTAGATGACAACTTACATATTTGAAGCTTCATGCGTGGAGTTCCATCAAGCTTTGCAGTGCCCTTTTGGGGACAATCTTTCGCAAGGTGTGTGACACCTCCACAGATCTTACAAGAACCTCCCTGCTTCAGATTTAAAAAACCAATGAGAAAAGGAAGCAAAATAATTTAACACAGTAGATGTCCAAGCCCTTATCTGAATGTCAGTTATTATTAGAGTAAACCTAATTTAGGACCACAACAACTGAAACATTTGAAGTGTAAATCTCAAGCCCTCAAGAGTCTTGGCTGTATAGCACTTCAGCCATGCATGTTGAAATAAATGTCCTGCAGATTTTTGACATTTTCCACAGCTGTTTATAAAATCGGGAGAACACTTCCTGCTGATTTTGACAACTCTTGAAATTGCTGCTCAAGTTGGAAACTGGCCCAAATTGACATTTCTTTGAAAGACTGCATGCAAAAAATGCAATTCAAGTGTGTGGAAGCAAAATCACCCAAAATTCTTCCATCAGCAACACCATTAACACACAGGTATCCTACCAGCATTGAGTTTCGAATCCCTTCATTTTCCCCCTTCCATGTATTACAGAACCGTCTTCCAAATTTCTAACCCCCGTAATGCTGTGTCCCAAAAAACTTAAGCACACATACAGTGTACATAATGTGAGTAACTACCAGGCATAGGGCATACTTGATTTATTTGATGTATGTATGATCATGACTACATTCACCGTATGGTTATGAGGGATTCTCTTCCCAGTGAAGCATCAGTGTCCTTATCCACCACCACCAACTACATTTGATTGTTGATTAAAAAAATCCTATCAAGGCCTTCCATTGTCCCTAGGAATAATCCGCCACAGTGCCACTTAACTGGGATCAGGGCTAGTAAAGACCTTCCATTGAAACTTGTTCGCTATGCATCATTAATGACGCCTTGGGATGTGCCATAAATATGTCAATTTCTTGAGCATCCTTATCTTTATAAAACACACTCTGCAACAAAACTACCACAAGAAAATATTATAATGGCACCTTCGGGTATATGCCATGAGTGTTCGATGGACAATTCTTGCTCAGATGTCCCTTCTGCTTACAAAGAAAGCATTCCGCAAACGTAGTACCACCTGAAACATCCCACAGAGCAAAAAGGATCAGAATTGAAATTCAATAATTCTCTTGAAATTTATGTATCAACAAACTTTTTCTTTTCTGGATCAAATATAGCTTGCAAGTTGCCACTAATTTATAACCGGAAAACTAGCAACGTGTAGACTGTAGAGTTGCTTGCTTTGAAATTTATCAGATAGACAACGCCAGCACCCTCTTTACAACTCTCTCCAAGTAGGTAAGGTAGAAGGTACAACTAACCATCTTTTAAGGGTTTTTGGCATTCTGCCAAGCGATGTCCCACTTCCCCACAATTATAACAAAATTTTGTCTCCTGTGTCTCCTGCCTGGCTGGACAATGGTTTAGAGAATGTCCCAACTCTCTACAAAATAGACAAACCTACAAAACATGAATAAGAAAAAACTGAATAGAAACAATGTAATGTGTCTCGACTCTCACTTCCCTATAACAGAAATAAGCCAGCAAAAACATGAACACATAAGCCTCACAACCGCCTTATTCAGAATACACGAAATGTTTAAAATCTCAAGTCATTCTGCTGTCACTGTGGTAACTAACATAACAAACAACTATAACAAAAACACATCATGGCATGTGCATAAAGTGCTTGCAGTCAGCTTGCTCGACGATCAACTCTGGTGAGCTCATTTTCAGCCTGCTTTTGCCACTGTCAAACAACAAATTGAGCCTGAACACAACACTGACAACTGAGGCTACATTGTCACTCTGTTCGGTGGTCATGAATGTGTTTGATCTCCACACAATATTCTTTCAGGCCCGTAATGAAGGGGAGAGAGTGCGCAATGGAGTGTGAGATCAAGGCGCGAGCTGCAGAGCTGAGAGTTAGAGAGAGTGAACGCAGTGATAGGTGTACCAGATCATGATGGTACACAAAGAATAAAAGAAGGTATTTATATGTTAGGGTACAATAAGGGTGTGTTCACACCCATATGACTATATACACGGTCCACAGAGACGAAGAGACTTTACACCCAACACGTAAATCCATGCCAGCCTTGGAAACATTTTGGCAAAGGATGACTCAGTTTAAAAGTATTCATAGTCTCCAGAGAGAAGCACTGTTTTGTGTTCATGTGAAGAATGACTCAGTTTTAAAGTATTCATAGTCTCTCCAGAAAGAAGCACTGCATTGTGTTCCTGTTTTCACATGTAAGAATCCAAGATCACAAGCCCAAACCCAAGCCACAAATCCAGATTCTCTAAGGAAGAGATCCTAAAATGTGGTGAGGCTTCTCCACAGTACTAGTTTCAGTTGTCCTTGCTATCTAAGTTTTAGATTATAAGTGACTAGTTTTGCACACTGAGCCTCACCGTTTTACAGTGCTTTTACTTATTGGACCCTATATATCCCTTTCAAACAAAGTTAGGGATAATATCATGGGAATTACTAGCACATATTTTGATCTCAGTTACGACTGATATCAACATATTTTTCATTTGTATAAGTGTGGGATTTCCCAAAAATAAATTGGACCTTAGCTACTTATTAGCCTTTCTCGCTTTGACCAAACTTAGTCGTATTAATCTCTTCATCCATGATCAAGCATCTTCATCGTCAAGCTTTTCCAACCTACATGTTTGCTTCTATTAAACATATGTGTCTATCATATAGATCTCCAAACCTACCCTTTAGGCATAATGCCATGCACATAATAATTCCTACTCAATTTACCAAGGCACTTGTGGTTTTGCCATGTTGTAACCCAATATTTTACTGGACACAAATTAAAAACTTCCAAGTGCATAGCATTCATTGCTGAGATCATATGTTTGACAGGACTGTGATTGAAGACTTTCAAGAGCAACTGGTCACTATATAACATGATCCGTCATAGATCATGAAGGATGAGACCAATCAAAACCAAGAAATTCTCAAGCATTACAAAGCAAAGCTTGAAGACATCACTAGTGGTAAAAAGAAAGCCAGAATGCTGATACTGCATAGCCTTGAGGAAAATTACCAGTAAAAAGGTTGGGTGGACACCCGTGATCCTACGACTAGACTCACCCAATATGTTGCTAACTTATCAAATATAAACAGCATCAGACCAGTCTCAACCAACTTCTAACCAACCTATTGGATAGCATCCAAAAGTCTAAACCACCTAGATGCAGTAGGACAGCTACCTATGAGTGAAGCTGCCAGCCATTGGGAGGCCCACGTAGAGTACACGACGTGGCACAAGCCATAGAGTCGTAGAAAGAAACATAAAGGAATGGACCTCACCCAATGCCTCCTAACCAGAGAGCCAAACGGCTCACTTTCAACTAGGACCAATTGCATATTGGGCCAAACCCCCATCAAAAGAGTTGCCATCCCATACCATCAGTCCACACCATGCTAGTGTATGGATAAGCATGCCTAGGGTCTAGATTCCAAGTGTGGTGATCACACAATATGTGGAATTAATGAGCCCCTCACTCCTCCTTATGGGACTCCGTATCTGCCAAAGTTGAGCGTTTTTCATACCAACCAAAAGTTGAGCAATGCTCCACCTCCATCTGTTTTGGTTGAGTAATGCTCCACTGAGCATTTTTCATACCAGTAAAAAGTTGAGTAATTTGTAAATTCATAGCCATACACCCAGTGACCTAATGGTCAATGGCCAATGTTATCGGCTCCCATCCAAGATGTCCAAGGATGTAACACTTCCATTATGAATGATTGTTGTCCTCAATGTTATGCACATGGAAGAAATCAAGAAAGCGGCCCTAGAGTGACCAAACCAACTCCCATCTAACCCCCACCTGACCAAAGACCAAGGAATGGTCCAATGGGATCATGTAATCCTATGGCCAAGAACCAATTCAAGTTTGAGTGAATGTAACAAGTCATATTCCCAAGTACAAACCCCCCTCAATGGGGATAAGCTTTTCAGCTTGGCCCAAGCATTCCCTCCAAAGATTTGTATGGGACACGGGACAAATGCAATCTCAGGCAAATCCAACTACGAGGATTCATTACTTATTTTTCACTTCTCATAAGTCATCATATTGGAGTTTTTTGGAACCTCTAAGTAGAGATCCAAATGCCAGAATCACAATGATGGCTAGCAATCATTCCATATTTCTTGCATATCATGCAAAAAGTACCATGGACTCCATTATCTGGCAATTAGACTATCAATGGTCCAAACTCGTAATTGTACATCAGTGAGAACAAGCTATATCTAGTAGCCAACTGTCTATAGGCACGTAAATCCAACTACGAGGATGTTAGTACTCTAGTCAACTCATGAGTCTGGGCATGTGTTCCAATGGACAAAGCATTTTAGTATTATTTAGGTATTTTTTATTTGTCCTTATGATGGTGATTTGGGCATTTACTGCTGGCCAACCAGCAGAGAGGGAGCCAATGCCCACACAGCTAGTGACTTTGCAATATTCTTGAGTTTTCTCTTTTCTCTCTCTTTTGTCTTGTGTTTAGCTATTTATTTCAGCTCCCTTCTATGATTCCATTGCTGCATCCACCTCTGACAAAGGATTTGTTACTTATTTTTCAACACTCATGAGTCATCATATTGGAGTCTTTTGGCATCTTTAGGTAGACATGCCAAAATCACACTATTGTTTTAAGTAAAATCTATGATCCGAAAAAGACGACGCTTCAAATCAACTTAACAACATGAAAAATATGCATGATACATATTGTCCACGATTTGATTAGTTCTTTGATTTATCCATCGACTCACATAGTATCCCAAAATGTTGTTTCAAAGCTACCAAAACGGACCGCCCATTTCGAACTGGAACGAAAATGGCAGACCGCCGTTTCGCGATCCTACGGCTTGTTTCGATGCTGGTTATCCAGCACGCCGGATCACGATTTGAGTCGGGTTCCAAGCTTCCGGACTCCCGACTCGCGCAGCACACTCTAGCTCTCACCGCCTCCTCCTCGGACCTCCAGCTCCCGCCTCCTCATGAGTCCTCCTTCTCTTCTTCCTCTTCTTCTTCTTTCATCATCCTCCTCCTAGAGGCACGTCACTTCAATCAAGGAATACGAGGGCTCCGGCAGATCAAAGAAGTGGCGGTGCAACTATTGTGAATTGGAGAAATCAGGAAGCATAATGCGCGTGAAAGACCACTTGGCATGTGTTCCTAACAAAGACATCGGGCCTTGCGCAAATGTGTCGACAAAAGTAACAGTAAGTCTCCATCTTGGCGCCAAAAGCGTATGGGTATTGAGCTACAAGAGGATGAATCCTCTCATCCAACACCACATCGGGCTAATGAAGCACAAGTGGGGCAAAGAGAGGCTAGTGGGCCTAGTGGCGCTAGCCAAATTGAAGGTGTCAGTGGCCCATCAAAAAGAATTGCATCCATATCCATATCAAGTCCAAGTGCAAAAAGAACCTCGTTGCCATCTTCTAGTGGTGGTGGGCAAAAGACTCCTTGCATGGTGCAGTGTCCATGCACAACTTTAGAGACAGGCAATTGTGGAGGCAACTAGAGAACTCACACGCTTATTTATTCGGTGTGCTATTCCTTTCAATGTGGCCACTACACATCAATGGAAGAAAACAATCAGGGCAGTAAGCCGCATAGGGTGTGAGTGGGAAGGCAGATCCGCAGATGCGTTATGCACACGGGAGCTTTGAAAGGAAAAAGCATCCATAGAGGCTCAATTGGAGCCCTTGAAGGAGACATGGGTGAAATATGGATGCACAATATTATGCGATGGATAGTCAGATATGCGGCAAAGAAATGTTTACAATGTTTTGGTGTCTTCATGTAAAGGCACCATATTCATTAAGGCCATCGATGCCTCTACCTCAGGTCTTACCATCACAGGAGCTTTCATTTGGGAGCACATGCGACAAGTCATCATGGACATAGGAGTCCAAAATGTGATGCAGGTGGTAACAAATAATGGAAACAATTGTGTGTCTATGGAACATATGCTCAAGGAGGAGTTTCCTAGCATAGTATGGACTCCATGTACATCCCATTGCCTTGACTTACTTATTGAAGATGTTAAGCAAATATCTTGGGTGGATGAAATTTTCAAGACGGCAACAAGCATAGTAAGATGTGTGAAGAAAAGGTCATCCGTCACAAGCATGTTTTAATCCAATAGCACACTTGAGCTATTGAAGCCCTCCACCACTACATTTGCTTATATATTGTCCAAATTTGATACAGACCATTGCATGCCAAGAATGGCTCACATTGAATGAGAGAGTGTCTCCAAAGGCTCTTGCTTTTATGCCCAATATTTTAAGTGAGAGTGGGTGGATTGAGGCAGAGGCATTGGTGAAAAGTCTCACTCCTATTTACACTATATTACGCATCACTGATATGGAGGGGAGTGCTTTGGGGCTTCTATATGAGTATATGGATAAAATTAGTGAGGCCTTGCTTCGCAACAGCTTTTTGCTCCAAGACAAGTTTTTGTTTAACTTTTATACGTGCAATTATTTGGTATTAACGACTCCTTAATGATTAATCATTATTCTAACTTTTAAGTTTTTTACTTATTTTATCTGTGATCCCTTATCCTTTGCTCTAAAGCGTTAATTAGATTCATGCAGTGTGAAATGCACGATGGAATTGGTTCCATAAACCAATCCATGCTGTCGCACATCCCCTTTGGCGCAACGAGGAGCAATACACTAGCGAGGAGTTAGAGAAGGGCTTCATGGAGTACATGAGGCGCCTCATAGGGGATGATATAGATATCATGAGAAGAGCAGAGGATGATTTGCTGGCATTCCACAATCATTCTCTTCATTATGGCCGACCCGTAGCTAGGCTTTGAGAGACACAGCTTCAACCTATCTCTTTGGTGGAAGAAATACGGTAAAGTGCTCCTGCTTTGGTATGTGACTGGTGACTTTTATATTTTGAATCTTGATTATATAATGCATTATGCAACCTAGGTAACAGGTTCTATAATCTATTGTCCACTCAAATGTTAATTTTGCACCTTGCATATTAGCAATTGCCAATTACTTAACCTCAATCTCTTAAATTTGAATAGAAATACATTGTCATTCGGATCCTCTCGTAAGATTGTAGTTCAGGGCTTGCTGAGAGGAACTGAAGCACATGGGTCCTGTTTCACACCAAAAAGAGAAACAAGCTCACAACTGTCCAACTAGAGCTTTTAGTGTTTTGCCATTGCAATCTCCAGCTTCTTGAGAGAACCGCTCTGTCCCATGAGCCTTCACACGTAAATTGGTAATGATTAGTATTATGTATAATTAACTTTTTAACCTTGAGTCCTTGACACTTAACAGTGCTAATTTGCTTGAAAGTTGGATTGTAAATTGTGATATATATGAACATTGAACATGTTAAATCTCCTCCCTATATAATATATCTTTGTCTCGTTCATCTTTATATGTGAATATTGACAAGATTGATATAAAGAAGGTGCGTGACATTCCGCAGATATCACAGGAGCAGGATATCTACTCCATACTCTATGAGAAGCTATCGGTACCGGTACATGAGACTCGTGCACATAGAAAGGTTAGAGTGAGGACCACACATGGTTGTGCATCACAGGCAAAGTCAAAGCCAAAGTTTGAGGATGAGGCTGAGACTGCTTCATCAACTTCTCGATCAGGCTCCTCGAAGTCAAACGAGAAGATGGTGCACAAATCCTCAGAGTCTAGATGAGTCATGAGCCATGACTCGTAATATACACGAGTCAGTTTAGCAATGCAGAGTCCAAACTATAGCTGTCAATTGCTCATTGATATTGATACTTATAGCCTTACTGCACTTTGGAGTTTTGACATATTATTCACATAACATAGTTACATGTATCATTGTATCTTGATCCCACTTGTTATGCATCTTGATTCTTGTTCCATTGTTCTTGATGTCAATATTCACTGCTCTTTAGATCATAGATTATTCATGAGTCATAAATTCTAATTCATTTTATTGCCTTTAATTTTGAAAATTGAATACATAGCTATATAATATTGTATTTATTTAAGTGTACAATCCGAAACGTCGTTTTCTCGTTTCCAAAATTTGACCAAAACTCTGATTTTTTCCGTTTCTGTTTCCTCCGTTTCCGAAACTCCACCGTACTATGCCATTGACCTCTACATATTCCAAGGATAACATAAATAAGTAGGACTTCAATTATGAAGTCCATTTGCCAAGAATGGCTAGCCACTAGTGAGCTGAAGATGAAAAACCCTAACTATTTCATCGGCTAAACAATGTATTTAGTACCAATTGCTTGACAAGTGAATCAACTAATTCTAGACTTCGCATAGTTTGTCTTTGCAAAAGCAAGACACCTTGCCTCCCTATGCTCCCTCACGAAAACTCCACAGAGTGAGGAGCCAAAGCATTAATGCCATTATAACTCTCACCAAGAGACCTCATTACCCAAAATACAGGTTAAGTACTGCCACTGCTAGTGTAAACATTGCCATCGCTGCCGCTCTTGATACGAGCAATGACATGAATATGGCTCCATCTAGCAATGAAATTCAAACACCTAAAAGCAGATTATTGTAGCCTAGGTACTTATTATTTCTGTATAAATTGAATAACTAATTAATGTTTGGAAAGGAACCGTTTTTTATGAAAGAACGGTGCATCGCAACTCTTGGTTTTTATGCTTAAATTGTGGAAAAACTGTTGTGTTTCTTTATACTAACTCCCTCCATCGTACTTGTGCAACCAAGGAAGCTACTAGTAAGTTAAATTATGTTGCACTTAAGGCGTTCCTCTTCCCTTAGAGTAAGATGGCCACCAATGGTGCGCAGTCATAATGAGTGAACAGCAGAATCACCTAGCATCATGGATGCAAGATAGGTGGTAATAAAGCCCAACCCTCGTAGCAACATTTCTTGAGTGTGAGGTCCAAGAAGGGTTACCGGCTAGTTCTCATTACCTTACTAGCTACCTAGAATAAGGTGTGTCATTGCTTAGAGCATATACTTAGCAATGGACTAGAAGACCAATGGCAGACTGGTAGTCAAATTCTAGTTTACTAGCAATTTGTATTGGCAATAGTAATTGGCAATTTTGTAAAGACTAATATATCGATAAAAGTTTATTAGTTGTTAAGAAAGAACTATTTGTGCATCTTTGTTTGATTAAGGGTATTATTTTGACGAATGAGTGCTAATGATGCCATGAAAGAAACATGTATGTTAAACACAACTCTATCTTATGTGTCCAAATGTGTGGCTATGCTATAGCAAAGGGGGCAATGCTTAGTTCCCTCTCATTTCACACTCTGTTTGAACCAAGTGCTATGCTAGCTACTCTCATCTTTCATTGGTTATGAAGTTACATTGTTACCAGCCAACTCATGGCTTTTCACAGTCATCTTTGTAGGAATGAATCAATCCGTTTAATGAAACGTTCCCCTAGAATCCAACCTGCACACAAGACATAACGTAAGCCAAATTCACAATGAAAGGGACTGCACATCAAACTCACCTCCTAGCCAATAGAGCCAAACAGGCTCACCCCCAAGTCTCGGAGCTAGCACCACTCTAAGTCATGACCGCATCCCAAGGGTTGGCGTCCAATACTACTAGTTTACACCTCAACATACGGATGCACTAACCAACAAGCCGAGAGTCCAAGAGCAATGACCGCACAATGGATTTACACAATAGGGCCTTGAGTCCTATAAATAGAACTCGATTACCCTAACCATGAAGTGCCCTTAGTGCATTCACAATCCACCCAACTAACCAAAATGGTCACAATGTCAAAAAATCAAATGCCTTGATGTATTCTCCATCTAGAATGTCTAAAATACATAAAATGACAAACAATCATAATGTCAAAGCTCTTAGTGTCCTTGTCTTACTTAAACTAAGGCTCATAGGCAAGAGATAATTATACAAGATATACATCTCTACTAATAACCCCTCTTAGATCCTAGATATACCAAAAGACCAAAGTTAGAATAAATCCGAGAGTGGTGGTAGGAGTGACACTGCCAATGAAGGGGCAAGACATCCTCTCAAGATGCAAGACCGATCCAACCAGAGGCCACCATAGGCCAATGGAAACGGAGAAGCCTTGAGAAACTCACTCCAAAAAACTCAAGTTGAAGATGGGTGAGCAAAGCCTTTAACCCAACTAAGAGAGAATATGGAGGTGTCAAAAGTGGATGCAGCGATGGAAGCGTGGAAAATTGCTATAATAGATTGCTAAACACGAGAGAGAGAGAGAGAGAGAGAGAGAAGAGAAAAGAGAACTTAGAAGAAAAGAGATGCTCGAGAAATGAAATCCATATACCAAGACATAAGACAGTACAGAAGTAATGTGAGTCACCGGCTAGGGGGCACTGGCACTTACTCCCTCTCCCCAAGGACTATCAAGTGATGAATGAATGACTCTGGAGAAGAGAGCCTGAGAATATATAGGCCAAATAAATGCCATAAAATATAACTAGTCAGATACCAAATTACAATAAATGCTGGCAAATAAAATGCCTAAAATATCTCTAGTACCCAACTTGTTGTACCACATGCACAGACTCAACCATACACTGACTAATCTGCTAACACCCTCTCTCAGATCATGGGTGATCTAATACAATACAATATACAATAATAATGTTTCATCATAATACATACAACAGTGTCCATCATAGTACATACAATACAATATACAATAATAATGTTTCATCATAATAATGTTTCATCATAGTACATACAACAATGTCCATCACAGTAGAACCATGGATACCCAAGTAGTGGGTGCACGAGCCACCACCAAGGTGCCTCAAAGAGAACCTGATGCCGATGTTGATTGTACCATCTCCTGAAAATAGAGAAGAATCATAGCAACTCTCATGTCCATCAATGATGCCTCTAATGTAGCACACGTGACCATCCTAATTCCAATGCCGAAGCGCATAAATGGCCATGAATTTCCCTCCTTTGGCCAAACCGCCAAAGTGTCCCCTCATGTGAGCTCCAAACGAAAGCCACCCGCTCTCTGTTAAATAATCAACCCATCATGAACCTGGATGTCAATCCTAGCTCCACGATTTGAACCTGTCAGACTTCAATCGATGCATTGAGGAAACCCTCTCTTGATCTTGTGCACCTGTATAGAAGTATAGATCAGGTCGAACTGCCCCATCACAACACCCTCTCACACTCCCTCTGGCACAAGGAAGTCAAAGTCGTGCGGGATGGCCACACCACCTGCACTAGCAAGCTGGAAGGGAAGCCCCTGTAGCCATCACCTTAGCTACATAACTAGAGCCCATACTTGAACTTGTAGATCAAGAAGACCCACGGAGAGAGGTATCACCCGTTCAAGGTGGTCACTTCACCACCTCTCGAATAGCTGCTAGTGTCCTGCAATCCTTCCGGAGATGTCCCTTCTTGCCACAATAATAGCACTAAGGTCGCTTCTTCTTGGGCCGAATGTCACCCCTCTCGGAAACTGGAACAGCAAGAGTACCAACAGATAGCATCCTCATTCCAACTTGAATCTGAACACAACACTGCTCCAACATAACAATCGTTGATAAGTAGATAAAATCAAGATGCTAAGCATCAAGAGGAGGATATGGAGATGCCATAATGAGATCGGCATTGACGAAATATGAATAAAGGCAAGGGAGCAATAGGAAGAAAGGTTTGCTAGAATACATACTCACAAAAGTTCCATGAGTGCAAAAGCAATAGATAAAGCACATAGAGCAAGAATCAACAGGAACCAGAGTGTAGTGAGAAGAACACGACAAATGGGTGCATAGGAACCCTCGTTAAAGCTGAACAATGTATCACAAGATAAAAAATACAGCCAAAACTAAGAAAAAACAGCCGTCACCCAGCCCTACACGACACGGAAGAACAAAACGTAGAGGCTGATGACAAAATCACAGACTGAAACTGCATTAAATGCAGTTGGTTGGCCCACAAACAGGTCACCTCAGCCTGCAGCCACCAAAATGCTGATGAAGAAGGGTCAAAATCAGGTCCCCAGCCCTGAAATCAGTCCCAAAACAACAAAAACGAAAATGACAAGACAGCAAATGCTGAAGAAAAATGCAGAGAACAGGCTGAAAACTGCCAGGATATGGTTGCCCAAGCTGTAGATCAATCGCAGCAGTCAGAATCAGGTCAGATCAGCAGCAAAAACCCTTGATCCAAAATCTGAAACAATGTCAGAACCTGAAATCTGATACCATGTCACAAGTGGATGCAGCAATGGAAGCATGGGAAACTGCTGTAATAGACCGCTGAACACAACAGAGAGAGGAAAGAGAAAAGAGAAACACTACAAGATAACTCAAAAGAAAAGAGATGATCGGGAAACGGAATCCATATACCAAGACATGAGATAGTACAAAAGCAATGTGAGTCACCGTCTAGGGGGCACTTGCACCTACTCCCTCTCCCCAGTGATGAATGAATGGCTATGGAGAAGGGAGCCTGAGAATATATAGGCCAAATAAATGCCATAAAATATGACTAGTCGGCCAACATTAAATGCTGGCCAACTAGCTGCAAATAATGTCAAATCACAATAAATGTTGGTAAATGAAATGCCTAAAATATCTTTGCTGCCCAGCCAGCTATACCACATGCACAGACTCAACAAACTGACTAATCTACTAACACGAGGAGCTATCAAAGGCATTGTAACCTACCAAAGAAGAACAATATGGACCAAGGGCCAAGAAAAGGGTATGCAAGCAGTAGGGGATGGTGACTCCATGATAAGGAAAGAGATCATCGCATGAAAGAAAGTCCCAAACAAGACTACAATCCCTAAAGAATCTTCTCAAGATCATACGAATCCCCCAAAGGACCCAAGGAATCCATAGCCACAATAGCAAAGGCAAAGACTAAACAAAACACAAGAGAGAAGGAACAAATTGGTTGATGGCTGAAGATACAAGGCTGCAATGGTCAGCCCCAACACACAGCACTTAACGTTAGTGTGGGTGCCATACACTAGTAGGGGGATGAGAGAGGAATGAGGAGGGCTGGCTGATCTAATGATCACAATGGATCCATGATGAATGCATGAATAAGGGAGCCATGTTGCCTATAAACGAGCACATTGACACGACAAGACCCCTCGACCATCCTAGCCTAAGGGCACATGCCATAGCTACACCTAGATGGCAATTCAGCCCTCTACAATAAAATACCACCCCTACATGCCCATGTATAAAGTACAACCCTTCATGGAAGCTCACAAACTAGGTTTTGATACCATGCTCAAGAAGAGTCATAACTACAAGTGTAGAAACAATAGTCACTACAACAAAAGACGTGGACTCGGTAGCAATAGAAGGTACATCAGAACTAGACATCCCTGCCTCCTCCTTGGCTATGTGCTTCTTACATTCTGTGATGTAATGACCTGGCTTCTTGCAATAGTGGCACTTGCCCTTCCTAGCTTGTGTGCCCCCCCTATTTCTTGTTGGTTTGCAAAGTACCAAAACTTCAAGAACTCTGCACAGCATTTTTACACTGGCTGCCCTTGCCCTTCTACCTCGCCATAAAACCCTACTCAGAGGCTATTACGCCCACCCCACTATTCCTTCTTGTTTGCTCTTTTTTTAAGAACAAACTAACCAATTGAAGGAAAGTAAGTGGCTACAAGGAAATTCTCATGGTGAGATTAAGGGCCATATGAAATGCCAAATAAGAGAGCGGCAATGAATTCAGAGTAGTAGACACCAACTGTGCATTCGAATAATACTCATCTACATTCATTACCTGCTCACATAAGTCCTAAATTTTGTTAAGATGATCCTACATGGAATCACCTTCATCTATCTTCACATTCTCAAGCTCTTTCTTCAAGAAAGAGATGCGTGTCTCATTTTTTCCAGCAAACATATACTCAAGTGTCAACCATGCTTCTCCTGAAGAAGTTGCAGACCATACGTGTGGGATAATAGACCATTGAACTGCCAATACAATGAGTGACAATGCTTGAGCATCTCATGTGTCCCAAGCCTTTTGTGCTACTAATCTCTAGGGAAGTGGCTAAGCTAGAGCGGGCCTTTGACCACGTCCTCCTAGAGGAGGTGTTTGAAGAGCCACAACTCCAAGGTGAACTTCTTCATTACCAACATAATCCCAAAGATTTTTCACAATCAGCACATTTTTCATCATGAAAGACCATAGAGAATAGTTGTTGCAATTCAATCTATCCTCCTTGGATACATATGTGAATACATCACTCTGTCCCTGATTTCCCATGGTAAATGTCACCTTTTCAAAGAGCACAAGAGCAAGACCTAAAGCTGGACACCAACTCGAAAACTTGAGAATTTCCAAAAATTGCAGCAAGCACCACACTATAATTAACAAATCTGATCACACTATCAAAACTGTCCAATGTACACACTGTCCAATGCACAAACACTACTCAGCAACATAAATAATGCAAAAGCCCTAAGGTTTTGTTGTCCAAAATGCACAATTTCAATCTATTTCAGAATGAATATAATGTACATATGCCAACGTCTGCACTAAACCAAAAAGCCCCAAATTTTTTGCCCGAATTTCAAGAAATTTTTGCAATAAATGTGTCTCAAACATGTCCAAGAGCAAAAATAGCCTACCCAAGCAAAAAGCTGTCTAAAATTCAAATTTTGAATTTTAAAAATGAATAAATGTCTCCTTTTACCTCTAATGCTAACTTTGAGCCAACTAGCTAGATGGTGAGATGTTGAAGGAGACCTGGAATAGGCAATGCAACTACAATAGGTAGAGATGATGGCGGAGCTGGACCAGAGACAGGTGCTGCTCAGGCAAGCTAGTGAGCGAACCAAGCAGGCAAGGTGGCGGTGACTCTAGACCAAGAAGCACAAGTGGTGCATGCGACCAAGAGGCGCAACCTACTATGCTACAAGCAACGCTAGAGCAAGGCGCAGGTAGCAGACATGACGCAAGTTGGACAGTGCAAGCAATTGCGCAAGCAACTGGGGATTGTCTTGCAAGCAGAGTCAGCAACTAACCAAGATGGAGCTAGAGCTGAGTAAAAGGTCTGCAAATCCAATTGTTGTCAGTACAGGATTGAGAGATGCAAGAGACTGAGCTGAATCTAAGCTCTAATACCAAATGTGAGAGATGGGACAAATCGAAGCTCAATTGAGAGTACACAATTGACAATGAAGAGAGTGTGGGTTCAAATACTGAGATTTCGTTGAAGAGAACCTTGCTCTAATATCATGTGAAGAAATACCCTAACGCAAAAACAGGGGAGATCTAAATGAATGACTAAATATTGAATAAGCAATGCTCATGCAACAAACAAACTATGTAGGAATGAAAACTATACCCTGAACTCTCATGTCTCGAGAACTGGGGGCCGAGGCAAAGTTGATGAGCAAAAGAGTGTCATACTCTTGGCAAATCCCAAAATGCAGCAAGGCAACCTCCAAATGTTGAACAACAGCAGACTGTGTGGTGCCAAATCAATGTCAAACAAGTAAAGGAGAGAGAAAACTGCAAAAACAGCAAGCTGATGATAATGCGGCAGGCTAATGGCAACAAAAACGCAAGTATGATAATGTGGCAAGTAGACAACAATAAAAACACAAGTACAATGATGTGGCAATCTGTACAACAACCACACATCACATACACAACAATTCAACAGGTTGCCAACATAGGCGATATGGCTGATCAGCAAACGCAGTAAAAATTGATGTAAATTGCACATTGGAAGTTGGAAAGAAGCACCTGATGGATCTAGACAGCAACGAGCACCTTCGGCTGAGATATCCTCGGCGAACAAGGTGTGGGTAGCAAAGCTAGAGGGCTTGAAACTTGCAAAACGAGATTAAGCTAGATGGAGGGCAACTTACCTATTTACAAAAGTTTCCAAACCTCATCCAATGCACCCTTTTAAAACTCTCTAGCACCGCATATCACTTTAAGGTTTTCATTAAGTAAGCATTTTTGGGGCTGTTGAAGTAGCTAATTCAGCATACAATGCTTATTTTAGCTCAATGGGATGCAACAAGTGGACAATGCAATTAACAAGGCAAAAAGCAATGCTTTAGTTGGCTCGATAGCATAGATTCAAAAATGGATACACGGCACCCACTATATACTGGAGCAACATAGATGACTTGACTTGTAGCTTTGATAGAAATGTAGGCTGATGTGAGAAGAACTAAAGTGGATGAGGCTCCATGATGGAGAGAGAAGAGAAGAGAATAGAGAAGAGAAAGAGGAAAGAGAGAGAGAGAGAGAGAGAGAGTGAGAGAGAGAGAACTCGAATGTAAAATCACATTGAAAGAAGTGCCTACCAATTGTGCTTGTATCCTGATCACCACCCCGTCCTTGTTTGACCACCACTCACTTGAAAACCAACCTTCTCTCCTCTACATGGCTCACCTTCCAGTCTAACAATCAACTCCTCTGCATTGGTAGCACCCCCTGCTTCCTGTCCATCCACAGCCGGTAACATTAGGCTTCTATCCACTACTCTTGGCACCACTGCCTTGGAGATCCTATTTGCCTTACCTAGCTCATCCTCCCTGCAAATCCTATCAGTCCACCCCTACCTAGCTTTGCACACCACATGCCTAACAGCTTTTTTACCTCATTATTCCGTCGCACCTGATGTCTCTCTTGACAGCTGCTATGGCTAGCAGACTTGCTCACTTAATCCACCTCTCCCGACTGTAATAAGTTCACCAACTACTCTAAGACAGTGTTTGTTCTTGTAAGGCCTAGCTCAGCTTGCTAATCGTAAGTGCAATGAACAGCAGCAACAATAAAAAAAGAAGCAATGTTGTTGAGATACCAAAGTTCATTGTATTCCATTAATTCCTATTTTGGTTTCCATTTACAGCCCCAAAAACATTTTATTTTGTATCATTTATTAGTGTCTAGGCACCACTTGGGAAAGTCGAGCCACCGCCGTAAACAATTTCTCACCTCACCATGGAGCTTCACACACCTTCGCTCTTCCTCTCACATCAGCCAACACAACCATTGACCACAACTCTAGAAAACTCCACTAGCTCTAAAGTGCCAACACACTAGCTATGCGGCCAAACACTAACATGTCCCTTCCTATGCACAACAAAAAGGCTATGAGTTGCTGATCTGTGTAGGGAGGTTGAACCAGTTCAAACGCCTAATAAAAGGCTATGAATTACTGATATCCACCTAGATTCAGAGTCCAGTCAGTTCATACAGAAAGAAGCGCCATAAATCTGACAATCCGTAACATAACGTTGTTCAAAATAATTTACCTGTTTGTGAACTCGAACTTAGTTGTATGAACGTGACTTTTGTAAACTTATGTGGACCGTGATATAAGACCTAATGTTGAAATGCAGTTTTTCTGAAACGGTGCAAAATCTGTGAACAGTAAGAAGGGCTGCCTGAATGGAATGCCATGCATAACGCAGTTTTATTAACCGATTGCTGCCACAGACATTCCAGTGCATAGCTGCCAAAAACGGCTAATTGATATACCAGAACAAACCATCCCTAGCTAGGAAAAGGAAAGCCTCGCATACCTTCTTTCTGTCTTTAGCAAATTTCTGAGGACACTGTTTCGCGATGTGGTCCTGAGACTTGCAAATGAAGCAGCCTTCGCCAGGCTTCTTGCCTGGAACTCTGAGAGGGTGCCGTTTGAGTTTCTTCAGTGTGAGCCGGCCTTCCTGTGGGGAGGCCCCCCCTCCATCCTCTCTCTTCCTCTTTTTCTGCGACTTCTGCTTATCCTGTGTAGTGCTTTTGCTGCTGCTGGTTGGTTTTGTATTGGTACTGCGGCCTGAGGTCTCCCGGAAGCGTTTGCGAGCTACTCGCTGGCGCTTGTTTGCCATTACAATTTTCCAGGATCCCCAGCTACCATTACTAGAAAGCTGGCTTTTTTTTGGGCACCATTCTGGTATCATACGTTGCTTGCGTGGCACCAGCCACATGGCCATTGGCAGGAGCGGTCTCGACTCTCCTTGCATGTTTCGAACTTACACACTTGGGAGTTCTTCCCGCTAGGGTTTTTTAGTGGAAACAGTTTCAAAAAACCACCGTGCCATTTACAATTTTGCAGATTCAATCTACCCCACTCAAAGGGTTTATAAGACCCCACCCCAATTTTAAAAAGAAAAAAAACCTTTGAACAAAGCTATATATCTATTTGGAACAAGAGATATGCTACCAAATAAGATCCAATTTGGACAACCTCCACAAGGCCCATGTGCTAGATATCTATTTTCACATAGGGTTTTTGGAGGGAAAATTGCCTTCGAGGTGTTTCTCACTCAATAGGAGGTTTTCAGGAAAAACCAGAAATCCACCTCACGTGACATGGAGGGGTTTTCGATTTTCCTAGAAAATCGTGAGAAACTGCCTTTCCTAGAAAATCGTGAGAAACTGCCACATGCAAAAACCCTTGCAGGAACAGCTCCTCGTAGAACTCAACCTAGTAGGACTCCATTGGTCAGACTATCCTCAATTTTGAGGAGTAGCCTTAGGTAGGTCATTTGGAAGAATAATCTCTATAATAGTACTCCTAATTAGCATGTAGTTCTCAGAGTAAAATGTCACGTTAGTTTATAGCCTACATTTTTCCAAAAGGCCTAGGGTAAGGGGGCCGCTAAAGTTGCAACCCTCGATAAGGTGGCATTTTGTTGTCACATGCAAGGGCTAGTAGTAATGAACAATGGATGGTGGAAGTGGTTATGTTGTGAAGTGTGTGGACTTATTTTATTGGGGGACAAGGATTCAAAACTTACATGGCTTATGGTGCACCGTATCATTTTTAGGGAAGGTCCTCATATGCACTTCTTCAATGGGCGTTTTTTCCTACTCGTGAACCACCATTCTTGTGTCAATCTTCTCAATGCCTACATCCCAAGTATGCAAATTTATTTTGTAGTAGTCTATGTATGTTCGAAAGAAAGCTATGATGTATAAATCCTCAACAAATTTATACTTCTTGAGAGTTTTTTATGGACATCAATAGTTGCCATACTATTGCTCCTTTACCCTATATGAGGCATTACTTTTCTATCAATGGTTCTTCTTTTTACCATCATTATTTTCCCATGATGGAGTGTCTATGCCATGACATTCAAATGAAGGTGTGATAAAGCAAGGATTAGTGCTGCTCTAGAATAGGGTGTCATCACCGTATACGCTCCCTTACCGTATAATAGGTCAAGGTGCATGATGAACAACCTTTTCTAATTTTTGCCTCATCCAAAATTAGTATATCATCCTAGCACATGTAGATAGAAGGACATTAAACTAGAAATAGGATGTAAACCAAAAGACTATTTACAACTTCTATATGTAGAGCACTTAATGGATAGTGATTATAATACATCCTATTAATAATATGGTAAATAAAGTAACAAAACAAACATGTAAGAATTTTGGCAAAATATAGGGAAGGAGCCAAATATCCTTAAAATATTGTTTGAATAATGCAAATAGAGTATATTAACAAATAATGCAAATAGATTATATTGCTTGAATAATGCAAATAGATTATATTAACAAATAGTAATATGTCCAAGACCAGCTAAGGGTCATGCTCCTGAAATCCCAAATGTCCTTGTAATGCAGGATTCCCTTCTTAGATAGAAGCCTTGTCATTCTCGCATCCACTTCGAGTGGCCTATAAGGGGGTCAAAAGCCTCGTCAAATATCCAAATCATTTGCATGATTAAAGAGTCCCCCTTGATCATGTGCTCCCACCTATTTAGTGTTATTATTAACTTGACAATAGGGGCTCTAGCCACCAAAGGTTAGCACCTTGGTACATTGACTTGACAATAGCGGCACTAGCCACTAGAGGTTAGCACCCTTGATCCCTTTCAATCTTACCTTGGTAAGCTGATGCCTCATAAGTAGGGTCCTTGGTCTACTTCCACCCTTTTGAACAAGTTGAACGTAAGTTCCTTAGCCTTCACTGCTAAATTTGGAATTCCCAATCTAGCATCCTCTAATTGTGTTGTGATCTATGACCAGCCTATAGAGCTCCAACTTGTCCTTCCTACTACTAGATCCATAGAATGGTTGTGCTTTCTTTTTCAATACTTATCCAAGTGCTTTTGCTTAAATTCAGCATTGTTGTAAGAAAGATAGTCAAACACATCAGCATAACTTTCACTACTAGCAGTCTACTTGAGAAGGAAAGTTGGCAACCTTTCCATTTATAAATTTAACCTTGAAATCTCAATTGCATTTAATTTTCTCTTTGCATCATGGGTATTCCAATGCCAAGAGGGCACCCAAGATACCAAAATACTTGGCCAATCTGAATTTGTTTAAATCCTAAATCTTTAATTCAATCAGCCAAGTCATTAAATCCAAAGAAAACTAGCTCTATCATTGAGGTGATGATGATTGACCTTGACAACCCACAAAACTCATTATAAACAACCATCATATTTCTAACTACTTTGTGACTTAGCCTCAATCATGTTCAAGTTCTCATTTGCAAAGAATTAGGCTGTGAACTATTGGTCCTCCACCAATGGCAACCCTTTAATGGTTCCCTATTGTACCTTTCTAGGTCAAAAACTTTTTTCTAATGCCTGTATAGTGGTATGCATGAATGATATTTATTCCTCTCTCTTTGAATTCAAAAGGTTAGTTCAGCAGGGTTGCTTGATTGCACCACTATTGTTCAAAATCATTACGAATCCCTTACTAATATATTGAAAATGTCAATAATACACTTCATAGTTAACCAAATGTTTCCTTCGTGTTGTCATGCAAGAGACTAATCTTTGTAAGATAAGAGGTATGTAGTACTAATGTCCTGCCTTGATGGGGCAAGACTAGGGTAGGCCCTAGTGGATTGGATAACCTCCTATCATAAGGGTAGCAACCTAATTTGAGAAGGCTTGATTTGGCCTTAGATTTCATCCCTTGTTCTCTCTTCTCTTTTCATATATTGAACTATTCTCTTAGCAAGAGTGTTTTTTGTCCTCTATTTCTCTTTGCTTGTCTTCTTATTTTTGAGTATATAATTGCTATATGTATTCTTCTATTTTCCTTAATGTCGGTGTCTTTTCCTAGTGACATTTATAGATTGCTTGATGCCTCTCCCCACTTCATGTCTCTAATCACTAACTTGTGCATTTCACTCTCTCCCCATCCTCTACACACTTCACTTTACCTTATATTGTGCACACTCACACTTGGATTTTGGCTGTAGCTATACACTTGATATATCTATAGTTCTCGCTCTAGTAGTAGTCCGCCCTTGTTTCCCCCACAGGAACCATTGAGCATAACTTAACTCTAGTCACAAGCAACTGTAGCAGTTCCTTAACAAGGATAAAGAAGGTAGGTTTCCTTAACAAGGATAAAGAAGGTAGGTTGCTTTAGCAAGAACCATTGACAAGATCCCCTATAGCTCAAAATCTAGTGATCAAGGTGGAACATGTCTTCTCATTTCCTATGTAATTAATAGAAATGCATGTTTAAAGCCCATTTAAATATCAACTAAAGCAAGCTCTCACTCATAGCTCCTCTACCCACCCTAGTGATACAAATGTCTCTACTTGCTAGAGCAACCGACACATCACTCAAGTGGCAACATGTTGCCAAAATGAGGAACTCTCAAGTAATAGCAAATCTTGTGATAGTGATGGAACGCAAGGTATTACTTAATGCAAGTGGTTGATACCATCCTTTTTCCTTACATACTCATCTCAAACTTAGTTAAACTCATTCCTTGTATTGACTATTATCATTAAGTTGCATCCAATTTTTGGTATACCATATGCTACACATTTCATAAACTAAAATCAAACGGTTAGAATTATGAAGGAACACAAAAAGTTAAATAACTTCAAGTGATCTTTAAAAACCACTTAGATGTTATAATGAAAAGAATACATTAACCTCGTGCATTAAAAATTTATCATTAATTAAAGCCAGCTAATTTTATAAAAAAGAGTTGGAATTAACAAATAATTTTCCACATGACCAATTTAAAATGATGATCCTACATAGTTTAAAATATTTTAATTATTTTGTTTTAGAGTTATAATATGTTCATTACATAGTCATTTAGCATTTTTATCTCTATTGTACTTCCTAAAAGCATAATTATATCTATGAAAATCCCTAGAACATTAGCATTAAATATTCCCATAACATCAAAATTGTAATTCCTTTTTAATAAAGGAAGTAGACAAGCAATTAGATCATGGGGTCATCATAAGTACAACTTGCTCAACTAGTCCTAGATTTCCCACTTGTTGAATACAACTAGTGCATCTAGGCATTACAAGTAAAAACTAATCCTTCCCCGTAGATCCTTAGATGTCAATCTAAACCAAAAAAAGTAGCTTCCCACTTCTTAGGAGAAATATAAACTAATTCAACTAATTGATAACTAATCCTTTGAAATATTGATAGGTTCAAACATTAGATCAAAGAATACAAAGAAATTATGCTCGAATGTATCAATTATTGACACAAGTAATACATGTAAACAATGCTCACAGATATAGATATATTGTGTAACCTTACGACCAGATTCCAAATAAAAATAAAAATAATTAAGCCCTTGTAATAAAAAAACACAAAACATTTTTAAAGTTCACTTTAATCTAGATGACCACCCACCACTATATGCACTTCAAACATGTTACTATTTTACTTGCACTACTCTAATTCCCCTCATCTTTAGGAGTATTAGGAGATCAAACACTTATAGAACATGATTTAACTAAGCATTATTCCACAACAAAATTTCCCATAAAGGTGGTGTTTTTCAGGATTTAAGGCCTTTAGAGAAGCCTTGTGAAATTTATGGGAACACCCATATTAAAATTAGATAAACTTTAGCTGATGTAAATATTTTCTTTTTTCTAATTAAAAATAGAGTGGTGGTAAATGTACGTTCTTGCTTGCCCAAACATGCTTTTCCAATTATTTTATTTATTTCTAACTCTTAAGAAATATGCCACCTATCCTATTAATGGTACCTTGGGTAGATAAACTAAGTCGTTGCCTGGTCATACGTGCTTCCATCATGGGTTTTTGTTGCACCTTTTCTCAGGTCCTCACATTCTCTCAGAAGCTTATTAATACCCTCTCCTGCATAACAAATCCCTCTCTTTTTCCTCCTCCACACCAATGACACAACTTAAAGCTACAATGGTGTGGAAGTGGTCCCAAATACCTTCATAACAAAGTTATGGCTTCTCCTATGAATCATCTTCTTTGATCCAATTGCTTTAATAATATAGAACCAGCTATTGAAAGCCATGATATAGAGGATGGGGCTTTGATAATGGCTTCTCCTATGAATCTTCTTCTTTGATTCAAGTGCTTTACAAACATTGAGCCACCTACCCTCTATTAAAAGCCATGATATAGAGGATGGGGCTGTGATAAGAATCACCTAGCATGGCTCTTTAATAGCGCTTGATTCACCGTAGATGCCAATATTAAAGCGGTATGATCAAGAGGTCTCAATTCATAATCGATGTGCTATTCCTGCCTATGTATTGTACAATGGCTTCATACCCAACCTTGGAATTATTTAGTCACACTTCCTAAAAATCTATTGTGTAATATTGTGAGTGCTCTCTTTTGCAATAAATCCAAGCTTTATCCCTAGATTTTTCTATCATTGGTTGTTATTGGTTCATTGGTATGGTCCAGGAATGTACTTGTACACGAAGGGGGTCTGCACATGCAATTCTAAACAGTGCAAAACCTTGATAGCCCATCACCCTTAGATCAAGAGTTGATAATCTATTAGCCAACCCCCTGATTCTATCTACTTAAGGAGGTATTGTATGGTCTATGGACATAGCCCAATTGGCCCATCTATTAAGATCACCCAATGGCTACATATACCCATTCTCATGCATGAATTGATGCTTCCCTCACTGCATGTTTTAGGCAAAGAACCTCTGTTATGCCACATTGTTATGATATACATTTAGTTTATCACATGCAAAACGGTGTACTATGTATGCATAGATTTAGTAACCATCCAAATTTACATGAAGGGACTACGTGAATTGGTTTACCTATCCTAGTCTTTCACATGATTGTGTGTACTTGAGAAGCCTAACAAATTTAAGTCCATGGAGAGTCCATCTAATTCCTTTCTAGGGTTACTGTATACATTTTAATTTCCCAAATGAAACCCTAAGTAGTACAAATGTATAAATACCTCCTAGATGTCATGAGGTACTTAAATCTCATTTGCTTCTTTCTCTTGAGAGGATACCTTGGTAGCCATCTGTTGACAACATTTGTGTTTGGCATACACGAGCAAGTAACAGTCATGGATTCCAACAATGTAATACATTACATCAGCAGACCTTGATGACAATCGAAGTTGGTTGTAGACACTTGCAAAACGCAACATTATGACTAGTTCTAACAAAGTATTGTTGTATGGATGCATGTAATAGACCTACCTCTTACTTCTATTATGGCATTCTATATTGGGATACCTAATGTAGCTTACTCATTGTAATTAAACATTAGTTGTAATATAAACTACCATATCTCTTTGTTTATGAAATGGTAGATGCACCATCTCTTTGTAAAGTATTATTACTATCGTTCTTATTGCAAAAAAATGATTAATTTGAAGGGAGTGAGCATGAAGTGGAAGCATGGACCAGAAGCAAGAGCTATGGTGGAGAGAGAGAGAGAGAGAGAGAGAGAGAGAGAGAGAGAGAGAGAGAGAGAGAGAGAGAGAGAGAGAGAGAAGATGTGGAAACTCCAACAATCACAATGTGTGACTGGCCTTTCCTTTATTCAAATGTCACTGAAAGAATAAAGAATAAAGTGATAGCGATGAATGCCCACTACCTACAATGTATAGGTAATTAATACACGGTGTGGGTAACTAAAGTATGGTGCGGGTATTGTCAATGTAACTAATACATGGGTGACTAGGCATATGAGCCTTTACCCCCAACAACCTTCCACTTAAAGGTGAATGTGCCCCTAGTGAGGAGAGAATAAGAAGTAAGTGACAAAGTACAAATGTACATAAGTACAATAGGATGAGGAAAGATGCCATCTCATCCAATGACTATCAACTTCCTAAGGAGGCAAAATGCTCTGTTGAGAGACTTTTAGTGATGAGCAAATTTGCAAGATTTTGGTTAGTTGAGTTGTTGACAAGCTTAATGGACTTATCCTCAATGACCTCTCAAATTGTGGAGGGATCTCACACTCAACCGCTAAGACCCACAAATCGCTTATTGTTTCAAGCATTTCAAGCAAGCTCTAATGGCTATCTCTCACCTAGCCGATGCGCCTTCGAACCTACAAGTGTAGTGAGCCTACCTCAATGCCAAAATGAGTTGCCTCCTCCCTTGCACACATCAGTAGCTCCACGATCCTAGATGCTAGCTCAAGCCTCCGCCATCGAGCTCCATCCACCATAGTTGCGCGCGCGCAAGAAAAGAGAAGAGAAGAGAAGAGAAGAGGAGATGGTGAAGAGCTTCGCCCTTTTGATCCCTCACTCCCACACACTCACTCCTTGACACTCTCACACTCCCTCTCTCAAGAGCACACACACAAGCAAGGTGAAGAGAAGAAGAGATGACTCTTCTTAGCCACACACCAAAGAATAAGCTTCCATTGACTTTTTGAACTTTATATACAAGCCCTAAAATCCCATGGGAACCCATCCCTTTTTACATGACCAACCGTTGTGGCAAGGTTCTTTTTCCTATTTCTCTCTTATTGCCTCGTGTCTTAAGCCTACACCCGTCTATTCTCTTACAAATGGCACAAGAGGGAGCCTGGCGCTCTTTTACAAGAGTTTTTAGAGTTTTTTGAGGCACCTTTCATTTAAAATTACACTTTTTGCCTCAGCTTAGCTTTAGGGCCCGCCTCTGTGCCGTTGCTCTTTTCATTTTTTCGCTATTTGCTTCATATTTTCGCCATCTCGATTTGACGTTAACATTGTCCCCCTCCAAGATGGATGCCAATCCTATGGCACTTCAAGCTCTTTGTTGTGGAAGGGTAGGCTTTGAGGTTAACATTGTCCCCCTCCAAGACGGATGCTAGTCCTATGGCACTTCGATCTCTTTGTTGTGGAAGGGTAGGCTTTGGGCAAGTGGCTGGTGGGGTGACGATATGGCCACATGTGGACTTCGTTGATTGGGAAGCTTTGGTAATGATTTGGATGGAGAACCCAAGGTATGTTGAGTGGATGATGGGGGCCTCCGAAGTTGGTGGTTTGCAGCATCTTGTTGTACCTGAAAGGAGGAACTACTCCACCTAAGGGGAGTGTCTACCTCACTATGCAGTAGTGCTCTATGCTCATTGTGGTGGAACAGGGATCTGGGTCCAATCACATGCAAGCCTGGGTGATGTCCCACACTTGAGGACCCCGTTCGTGTGAAGGGAGGTGTGGTGTGTGTAGCTTAGGGTGACATGTCTAACCATAGGCGAGTGTTACCTCCCTAGGTATGTCCTGCCCTTGAGGTGCCCTAAGCGTGAAGTGGGGAGTCAAAGAGGGTTAGGGGTTAGGAATGGAGCCAGCCGACGGAGGCCACCGAACATGCCTAACTTGAGGACCCCTAGGTGCAGTGACTGTGAGCTATGTGCCGTGAATTGTGTTTGGATGTATCGTGTGCTCCTTTCATTATTATTTGTTTGTTGTCTTTGTGTTTGGCCTTCTCTTTTTTTTTTTTTGCTTGCTAGGTTACATGATTCGAGTAGTAGCTATTTGCTAGTTATCATCATCAGAATGTGGTGGGGAAGGGGATTTAATGGAGTGACTCAAAAATTTACAGCTCTGCATGTAACCCTTAAGGTTCAAGCGAACATGGAGAGAGGTGGTGGAGAGGAATAATTGGTTACAGCGAGTGAATTGGATGTCACTCATATCCTCAAGAATAGCTAGGCAGAAGGAAGGTAGAAGGCTGGGTTGCATTATTAGGTGGGTCATTGCGCAGCTATCCATGGCGTTAGGATAAAATAAGAGTGGGGGGAGACCACATTCTGTCGGGGTGGGATCCTGCTTAAGTAAGATTTTTAATAGCCTAAGGTAGTTGCATGTGGTAATGAAGGCGAGATCGGGACGACAGGAGGAGAAGTCAGCAATGAAGCGGGTCATGGTAGCATCTAGGTTGTTCGAGGTGAAAGTGAGGGCTTGTGCTAAGGTAGTAGTACGGGGGTTATATATGATGGGGAAGTTGTAGTGACCATGGATATTTGTATCAAAATCTACTCCTACCCTACAAGGATACGCCATGAAGGTGGGGTAATTTCTCTCAGAGGGGAGGGTATTATAAAAAGCCATCAATGATAACACATTGCTGTCACAAATGTGTCTCTGCTACAGTGGTTGGCACTCGTATCTGGGCACAGATCGAGGCACTTCAATCGTTGGTGCCCTAGAGGGTGGGATTCTTCTCTCTTTCTTCTAGCCACTGTTGGCCTAGCCCGCTTCCAATGTCGATCACCTCTTCCACTACTTTAAGGGGAAGGACTCTGCGCAAGTCATTGGGGAGGAGGAAGTTGAAGTTAAAAGGCTATTTCTCTTTTTCTTGACTCTCCTAGACTATGAGTTTTGCATGGAAGCTGGCCGACAGGTCACCTGGGCATGGTGGAAGAGGTGCGGATGGTTGTGCCATGGGTTTGGCCCTCAATCTCTATCTGACTTCTTCCACCATTTTCTTTCTATTTTCCCTCGAGGCAGTTTTTCTTTCCGTGGATGTGTCTGTTGACTATTGTTGTTCTTCAGAGTAGGATGAAGGGGGTTGTGGGATCACTTCTTCTTCGAATCTTCCCATGTCAAGTTGTAGTTTATCTTCACCCCTTTGGTGATTTTCTTGTTGTATCTCCTCTACAAACCCTAGTACATCAATCTCCTGGGGGGTTAGGTCGGCCAACAATAGGTACTTACATTGTTCATCAAGGCTCAACCCAACTGCAACAAGTTGTGGTGGCATGTGTAGCCCTACTTTCAGAGCTCTATGTGCTATGCTCAGCTTCTTCTTTACCACCTCAAGGGACTCCCCTTCCTCTGTGTGAGTGGCATCTATCAGAGTATTCAGGAAAGCTCATTGTTAAGTATTGAAGCCCACTTGGGCTACCTCCACTTTGCTTTCTACTAGGACTTTCTCTTTTTCCACGAGAGCCAGACGACGCGCCAAGGTCTTCACTCTTCGTTCATTTTGGCGTGCCCACTCTTCGGCTCTCTTTTTCATCTCCTCCATACTTTCTCCTTGTCTTTGTACCAGGGCCATGAGTCTCTGCTCCTAGTCTTCCAATTCCATGCTCATTCTCTCTTGCTCTTTTCTTTCAAGGCTCAAATTTTTGGTCATGGTTTCCATCTCTCTATGGTGTCGCTACTCTTTTTGGTTCCTTTCTTCTTCCCTTGTGGCAAACTCTTCCATGCCTTGTTCGATTCGAACTGTTTTTGCTGCCAAATCCTCATGTTGCATGATTAAATGTTTATATTCTCTCTGCATTTTCACTAGCTCTTGATTTTCATCTTCGAGCCGTTGCCGCCAGCTTTCCTCCTTGTTATCTTTGGCCTTTAGTTCCTGTTTTAGATCAAATATCTCCTTTTATTGCATAGCCATTTGCCTCGTCTTTTCAAGCTAGAAGGTTTCCACCGACTCCTTTTCTGCTTTCAACTCGACCATCGCTATCTTTCTTTCATCATTTTCCTTCTCTAGCTAAGAGAGCAGTTCAGCAACATATTCATCATTGTTTTGCTAGTAGCATCATAGTAATAGGGATTGGAGTGGTCAAAGTTTTCACCTTTTGGCGTTTTGGATCCTGCCTAAACTCGGCATCTGCGGCTAGTCTTTTCTACCCAGTGACCGTAGTCTCCACACTCTTTCCTAGGGCTAGTTCCTTATTAATGAAGTACTGCATCCATGCCACAAAATTGTTTACATTGGCGCTAGCCAAGATGCTTGGAGTGAGAGTGGTTGCTTTGTTGGTGGGCACCAAGAGGGGCGGAATGGGATGGATGGGAGCCTTGCCCTTGCCTTCGATGACCACATGTGGTATAACTTCAGGTACATGAGTGCTTGAGCCAGGTCCCTCATCCATGGGCAGACTTAAAACCCCTAGGTCATCGAGTCGGCTTAGCTGTTCTATGGATTGGCGAGTTGCTTTGGCCATGTCTTCCTCCTCCTTTCTCCTCAACTCTGCCTCCTTTTCCGCAGCTCTTCTCTCTCTCTCTCTTCCTCTGTTTTCCTTGGTTCTTTTGCTAGATTTTCGGCTTTTTCCTTCTCTTTCTTCTTCCTCTCTTCAGCCTCTTTTAGGAATTCCCTTTTGGCTCTCTCTAGATCTTCTTTTTCCTTCTTCCTGTCGTCATCCTATTTCTTCTTCTGAGATGTCTTTTTAGTGGGCTTCTTTGATTTGTTCCTTATGGATTGAGCCTCATGATCCTCCTTCTTTGTCTCAGTTTCTATCCTGTCGCTCGATGGCTCTTTCTCCTAGTGGATCAGCAACCTATTTGGAGTCTCATTCTCTCCTTCTTCTCCTTGCTGAGCTTCTTTTACAGGCTCTTGGATGATGGCTATCAGCACACTTTCATATTCGATGAAAGAGGCTTTCGAGGAAGGTTTCTTTCTCTCAATACTTTCAGAGGCTGGGGACTCTCCGCTTGTCGATCTGCTGTTGCCCAAGGCTAGTGATTTGGCTGCTTGGTTTATAGTCTTACGCACTAGCCATTCCAATCTACCTCATCAAAGGTGTGGAATGCCACATTCTCCAGCACATGCACATTGATTCAATGCATGAGGGAGTTATAGCGCTGGTTGGAGAAGAGTGAGTGCACCAATTTTACCTGCATACAGGCCTCAGCATTGGGGATATCCTGCATGCCAAAGCTGTCATTTGTCAAAACATCCTCCCTCTTCATCTTTAGCATAGCATACACATCTCTCTTATGTTTCTTATCCACCTTAGGTTCCAACCCTAGTGCCTTCTCCACCAAGGCCTGGTTCAATGGCACTTGTACTTGTTTAGCATTCTCCCCTCTTCCCATAATCACCATTCCACATTCTTGATCGGGGTTGTACATTCCGAGAAAGTCCACATACTTTGTGTGGTCAGGCTCTTGCGCAAACTTCTCTAGGTACTTTGAGAGGTTGCACTATTCCACCACTCTCCTTGTAGCCTCCTCCTTGGCTACACCTCCTCGAGGCTATGGATATTGTGGAATTTCAGCTGATTATAAGCATAGTTTTCTAAGTTGATGCATATTGCGTCCTCTCCTCCTCCGTGAAAGGGAGTCGGTGAGCACGATCTTGCTGCGACATCTTTTGTTCATGTCATGAACCATGATTCCCATTAGTGCTTTCAAAACAATTATTTGCTAAAAAGAAATACTTCATGTTTATTGAATGAAAACATTCAAGCTCCAAAATAAACTTTCCTTTCAGACTTTTCACCCTTTATTTCAAAAATTTTGTGACATTTTTCCTCAATCACAAGTTAACATGTTTCTTTCCTTTCTGCGTTTAAGTGTAGATTGAGCTTTTCACGACCGTGTGTTTTTTCTTATGTGTTTATGCGTTTGCTTGATTTTGATTGATTCTGATTTGACTCACCTTACCCTCTCCCCTTCTGGATTTGAGAAGAATCCTTCCTAGGATTGAAGGTTAGCGGGAAAAGGGCATTCAACGTACGGGTCGAGTGTTTACCTTCGCATGAGCTAAGCATAGAAGTCTGGATTGTACTCCAACTGAGCTTCGCGGTCTAGATCGAAGGGTCGGCTACCTACATGTGTGATGTAAGTAAGGATATCCATTAGGAAGTCACCATAATTGACACGGCTAGCAATATGCAACTCTTCCTCGGCCAAGAGGAGGCGATCAAGGTAAGGGCGTCCTTTGATATGCTCTTCCATGGGTCGGCCACAAATAGTTGTTAACACCCTATATGAGGTTGGAGCGACATAAGTTGTGGGTCATACTCTGATGTCTAGATTGCACGTTGTTGCTTAGCATTGGTCATTATTTGGCATCCTTCGAGTTCCCATTACAATCGAAGAGCGTATCAATTCCGTAAGAACGGGGATTATATTTCATCAAGCTGTTTCAACTCCTCGATTTCTTGGTCAATGATAGCAGAAGTAGCTCGCTTAGCGTATGACGTAATGAGACGATGTTTGATGGCTTGCTCTCTAGATATCTAAGTGCTGAGCAACTCTATAGCAGCTGAGTGGGGTGCTTTGACGAATGCGAATTCTAATGTGTCCCATGAACAAGGCATCGTACTTTGGTTGCTAAGGGCTCTTGCAATAGGTCCAAGTCCAAGCGGTCATAGCTTAGAGCCAGGGACATGAATGTGGTATCTAAGCATCTAAGGCAAGCAATCACGTCATCCCTTGTGTCTTCGGCTAGATTTGCAGTTAGTGTCAATAATGGTTTCCGCTCATAGGAGGGTCTAAGGCCTGTGGGTGGTTGGGGTTTGATAGAACTAGAGAGTGTGGTAGCACAATGGGCTAGGACTGGACTACTAATGGGGGACTACTACTTGTAGATGCGGCTTCTTGAGTCTTGGTAGAGTTACATGGTACTGGTTTGGGATTAACAGATTGAGATTTGGGCCAATAGACTTGGTCAGTCTTCATGGGCATAATCAGTTGTGAGTCTATGGGCTTGGTGTCTTGAGGCTTATGCGGCTTCAAGCCTTGACACGTTGTGTGGCTGGGTATGGTTAAGCGCGAGGGTGGCATTTGATAAGTGCCTTTGGCTATTTTAGCCTTAGGGATCCACATCCAGGCATTACCCTCATAATAGCCTTGCCTTGCAATAGGGTCTTAGAAACCCATTGCAGCTTGACCGTACATCGCTGTCTATAGGTTCGTCTTGGCCTCCTAGGTTTTGAGGTTGCGTTCTTAGCCTTGCAAAGGCATGATCGATTGCTCCTCGGTGGTAGGCTCTGATATTTAGGTACCCATCTGAATTGGGGTTCATGGGCATTGGCTTTGGCCTTAGTAGTTTGCTAGCATAAAGGCTTGGCGGGTTGTAACAAGTCACAACCCCCCTCCTTAGACTTGCCTGTAGGTGTTTCTATTGGTGGCTTTACGGATCTCATAGGAGTCGCGCAGCCCTTGCTGAAGGCTGCTACTATGCGGACATTGCCAATGGCTAGGTGGATATGCTACGACCCATAATCGACATTGCATTGAGCTTGCTTTTTAAAGGTTTGACCTAGCAGCGACTCCATGATTGCATCTTTAGTGTTTGGCAACACATAAAAGATCATTGGTATGCTCTCAGACTCAATAGAAACTGCGACCCTACACTTCCCTAGGAGTGTGTACGATCGGCCCCTATATGGGCTTAGTTTGGCGGTAGTGGGATATAATTGTGGTTTGCCAATGTGGGTCCAATGATCATGGGTTAAGACATTGAATTCTGCTCTCTCATCGATCAAGGTGCTGAAAGTGCATGTTTGCTTGGCAGTGACCGTGATGCAGAGGTAAGCAAGTTCTACAGCTTCCTCAAATTTCATAATCAATCTCCGTGATTGTGGATACTCGTACCTTGACAGAGGGTTCTAACATTGGTGGTTCATGTAGAGGATGTGTGGGAGGGTAGTACTTCTTGATGCGATTGCCATTGAAGAAGCCTATGCCCTCGCCTTCCAAAGTCTCGAGTTCGACATTACCAGTTCGGCTAATGGCACGAACCTTGAAAGGCCCTAGACCTTTAAACTTTATTTTATGTTTATGCCCCTTAACGGAGCACAAGAGCACCAAGTCTCCCTGTTCAAAGTCATGCTGCTTGACATGCTTGTCAAACCAGCTTTTGCATCGTGCTTTCTTGCACATGAGCGCATGGGTAGCTAGAAGTTGAGTTTTCAAGAGGTGTTCGAGTTCAACTAGACATTTTGTCCATGCCTTCTTTCCTTCCCATCATTCATGAAGTGCGATCCTCAGGCTATGAACGAAGAAGTCTACAAGTAGAATTGCTTTAGTTCCATAGGTCAACCTAAAAGGCATTTGGCCTACAGCCATTTTATAGGCTATGCGGTAAGCCCACAAGGCTGCTATCAACTTGTTATCTCAGTCACTGCGCGAAGCAGAGACTACCTTGGTCAGGATGTTTACTAGAATTTTATTTGTGGATTCCTCCTGGCCATTTGCTTGAGGGTAGTATGGCGAGAATTTCCGATGGATAATTAGAAAGGTGGATAGAAGATGTGCAATCACTTCATTAATGAAGTGTATGCCTTGGTCGCTAACCAGTTTGATGGGGCAATTGAATTGTGAGATTACCTGCTCCCATAGGAACTTGGCAGTCATTCTAGCGTCATCCTTTCTCATAGCTCTTACTTCTGCCCATTTCGTTAGATAGTCAGTAGCTACAATGATGTACTTGGCTTGCGAGTACTGTGACATAGGACTAATGGGTCATATGAAGTCAATTCTCCATTTTTTGAAGGGTTGTCGTGCAATTATAAGGGTTAGCTCCATATGATCCTTGCGAATTAGGACCTTTGTCTGCTGACACTCGTCACATGGCTTAATGAATCGTGTCGCATCATGAAAAAGCATAGGCCACCACAGTTGAGACTGCAACACCTTTGCGGGATGTTGTATCTTCGCTAAAATGTCCTCCAGCAATTTTGTTCTGTGCCTTTGAGAGTGCATCGTGCACCTCATACTTGCATATGCATTCACGGAACAATCCGTCTTGCCCTAGGCTATATAGCTAGTGTGCTATCAATTGATAAGGTTGGATCTTGAGGATAAGTCACCTAAGTCGAGCTTTCTCTATCGTTCATTTAGGTAGTCCATGCTCAAGCACTTGGATTATGTCGTCTGCCCAATATGGCATCAAGTCGGCTCAAAATAAATCTCTCTCACTGGATAGGCTAAACAAGTATGCCTCGGCGATGCCTTGTCCAGTGGCCTCTCCCATGGGGATGCGTGACATGTGGTCAGCCATGTAGTGCTACTTTCCTTTTCGTACAACCATGGAGCAGTCGAATTCTAAAAGCAGAAGGAGCCATCGAGCTATGAGTCCTATAGCACAAGGTTTGTTTACTAAATATAGCAAGGCTTGATGGTCCACAAAGAAAGTGAAAGGCATTGTTAATAAATAATGTAGAAATTTCTTCACGACAAATATGATGGCCTGACCTTCTCTTTTTGTCGTTGAGTAGTTCATCTCGGTCTTAGTGAGTTATCGGCTAGCAAAGCTCACTGGATAGTTGAGATTGTGTTCGCCAGGTTGGCATAACATTATCCCCGCAACAAATTTCGAAGCATCAATATGGACATGGAAGGTAATGGTCCAATCTGGGGCTCGTAGAATCGGTGCTCTGGTTAAAGCCTTTTTCAATTCCTCATATGCATGTTGGCATTCTTCAATCAATTCAAATATAATCAATAGTTTGTATAGAGGTCTAGCAATCAATGCATAATAAAGCACGAATCGCCGATAATACCCTGTATGACCTAAGAAGCATCGAACTCCCTTATAGTTGGTTGGGGGTGGAAGATCAACAATGACCCTTAATTTCGAAAAGTCCATGGCAATGCCGTTCTTTTACATCACGTGCCCTAGGATGCATCCGTACTTTACCCAGAACTGGCACTTTAAGGGATTCAGAGAGAGACGATATAGGCAACACCGTTCAAAGATTGCTCAGAGTTTGTCTAAGTGTTCTCTCTAGGTCGAGTGAACACACAAGTTTTCTATGAAGACTTCTAACTCTTTCCTGAGCACGTCTTTAGATATAGTGCACATAAGGCATTGAAAGGTGGCTAGAGCACTAGTCAACTGGAAGGGCATGACTATGTAGGCAAAGACACCCCACTTAGTGGCGAATGTAGTCTTATGCCTATCATTAGGATGCACTTGCACTTGATTGTATCCAGAGAAGCTGTCTAGAAAACTGTAGGCCTCTTTGCTTGCCACTCTCTCGAGCATGTGCTCGGTATACGGCAATGGGTAGTTGGCCCTCTTAGTGGCAGCATTCACCTTCTTGTGATTGACACACACACTCTAATCTTTCCATTTTTCTTCATTACAATGACTATGGGTGACATCCAGTCTGTGTGCTCAATCTCATCGATGAATCCCGCTCTCATCAGCTTGTTAATCTCTTCCTTTACCGCATGAGCGTGTTTTGGATTCATAGGGTATGGTCGCTACTTGATCGGCATTGTGTCTGGCTTCATGGGTATGTTATGAGTCACTACACTCAGATCTACCTCCTTAAGCTCTTCTAAGGACCAAGCAAATATGTCTATATACTCTCGTAAGAGAGCAACGAGACTTGTCTCCTCTTCCTCCCAATAAAGATAGGTCGGGGTGTCTCCCCTTCTTGGGCTAGGTTCACCTCCTTGACTTTGGCAGGTCCCTCGATGGGTTCACTTGCTTGCCCTTGACGTTTGGCACCTAGTAGGATCACTACCATATCACCCTTCTTGAACTTCATATATCTCTTAGGGAGGTCCTGTGGTTTTCGTTGTTCGTCTGCTCGTGCATCCTTAGGCTGTTTTGCCCTTTCTTCCTTTAACCGTGTGTGCCTCAAGTGGACGGGTAGGTCCCCCTTGGTATGTCTAGTCTTGGAAGGCCTAAGTAGTTTTGAGTCACTCTGTGAACTTACTTCCGACTCAGAAATGAACTCCTCGTCTTTGCTAGAAGAGGTAGTCTCTCTCGGTGGTCGCAGCTCAAAGGGTGACTCTGTTCTAAGCACTGGCATGGTACCTAGTTGGGTTAGGCTTGCTTGTTCAAAGTCTATGGCTCCTATATGTTCCAACCAATCATGGTCACAATCCACGCGTGCATGACCCCCCACTCTATCTTGAAGGTGTTCTTTCTCTATGGCTTGGAGTCTACTCGTATCTGTTTTACCTCTCGTCCTTGAGTATTGTATTCTATGGTATCTATCTCACCCTCACTCTCGTCACTAAAGGAGTGACAGTCTTTGTATTCGTCATCGGAAGCATCTTCATTTGACTGCTCGTCGTCTCCTAGGTCTTGGTATGTCTCCTGTCTTTGATTGAGGACTATGACCCAATTGTACATGAGGTTTAGGTCATGCACCCTAGTCCATTGCCACCTTGGTTCATCTAAGAGATATTGGAGTGGCTTGAAATTTGTTGCTAGATTGCCAGCTAGCTTGCCGGTCAAATACTCTAAAAACTCCAAGAGTTCCCTCTTGTTGTTTGGCACTTGGAAAGTGACAAGGTTGGGTCTTCTGTGAAGAATTCCTACCATCATGTAGACTAGTACCGAGGGTGTACCCTTGGGCTTGCCGATCATTTTAATGGCCTGTTCGTACTCCTAATTGTTCAAGAATGGCAGGTCGATGGTAGCAAGGACATGCATCCAATCTCGCTCGTCTCTAGGACATGGGATATACTTAGTCAGGGGCCCGTAAGATTTCTTGATCTGAGCATCACCCTTAAGCATCACGGAAATGGCGTTGAGGTCGGCTGGTGTAGTCTTCCAGGAGTCCATTTCTACCCTTATGGCTTCTATTCTATTGCCTAGGAAGATGAGACCATTCCCCCAATCTTCGATCACTCTAGCATTGCGCATCCAGGGTCGGCCCAATAGTATATCATAGTCCACTCCCTTCATGACTATAAAGTCAACTAAGAATTGGACCTATTTTTCACTGGCCTATTTTTTAGCACCCCAAATGGCTTCACTTTCATTCTGTCAACTAATGTGATATTGAACCTAGCAGTCTCGATAGGTGGGTTGCCCCAAGTCTGGAGCACTGCGTGTCTCACTACACTAACTCCCGTCCCTATGTCTACAATCCTTTTCTTTGTTGTGTCATCTAGGGCTAAGTTCGATAAGATCGCATGCGTCTTGGTGCCTTCCCAAGAAGCATTAACGTGCAATGACTTAAGCATGAAGTGCATTGTCAAACTTGGTACCTGTGTCTCTGCATCATATTCTTGTAGTCTGCAGCAACAGCTTGCTCTCGTAATCCTTTAACCCACTGCTTTAAGTCTTGCCATAGGGTCGGATGCTACCTAAGCAGATCTCCCAGGATTAGTGTCACAGGAGTGGTCACTAGAGTGGTGAGGAGGTCATTGGCTGCTCGTCTTTCTCCTATTCCGGATTGTCTTGGCCAATGGCTGTGATTAATTTGCTGGCCCATAGGGTTAACGCTTTGCCTAAATAGTACTGCTTGTGGCGCAGTGCTTATGCTTAAGAGATACTCTATCTCGTCCTCTAAGATGGGCTCAGCATCTTTCAAGTGTTCTTGGGCCTCCTTTACCCACTCCTTCACCTTCTCGATGGCCTCTAGTTGGAGCTTTGGGTTGGGGTGCTTTGCAATCTTAGCACTTTCCTTTTCAGCCATCTTTGGGGTTGATGTATTTGCCTCAATGTTAGTGACTTTCTTTCCAGCAAGTAGCATTGTGGCACTCTCAGTTTTGAGCATAACTTGAGCTTCAGGTCTCTTCTTCCTTCACCTACGGCTCTTCTTTCCTATCAAGACTGCGTAAAGATTGCTAGGACCTGGCAGTGATATGCCGGCTTGCTTCGTTTGTGCACGGGCATGACATGCAATGGGATAGGTGTAGCCTCCCCATTGAGATTCTCGACATCGAATAGCCCTAATGGGACGAATGGCACGTTAGCTGAACTCGAGGATGGTTTTTGCTTTGGACAATCAATGAAGAGATGAGTGATTCTGCACTCAGGGCACCTTAGGTCAGTCTTGTCTCTATTTTGTTGTTCCCTTTCAGGACAACGTGATGAGACGTGTCCTGGGTGACCACAAGTCCAGGTTCTTGGGTACGCCCTCTTAGGCCTCTACCTCGTTCCCTACCTAACGCCATCATCGGTATTGGTCAATAGTCTATAAGGACTGTGTTGCCCTCATCTCGTGCGAGACGTAAGGGTATACGTAAGTCTCTTCCTCATTTGGCTCTTCCATGTAGTTGATTGGAGCGTTGCTCAGTGAATGGGTCACATATGGACTATGTGGTCTAGGTATTCCAGTAGGATTTATGTCCATTCTAGGAACAACCAGCTTAACGTCGTTTGGCATGGGAAGGACCAATGGGGCTCCCCTTCCGAAGAATTGTTGCGGCCTATTCGCTAAGTAAGGTTGACCGTGTGGTTGTGAGTACAGAAGTCTTCTAGGCAATCTACAATGCACAACGTCGTGACCAAACCTATCGCAATTAGCATAAGGTCGTGACCTGGGGTCTTGACACTCGGTTGGCAAGTGGTTTTTGCCACAGTACACACATTGGACATGTGGGCGCATTGGTTGTCTTAGCATCTCCTGCATCTTGGCTATTTCCATTTTCATGTCAGCCAATTCCCGGTTGGTGTCCGTGGCCTTTCCCTTATCTTGGGTACTTGTGCAAGATTGCTTGTTGGATGTTGAAGCTCTCTTCGAACTTCTAGAGTTAGTCTCTTCTTGGTTTGAGTTCTTAGAGCTCCTCTCCTTCAGCTAGTCATCTACTCGAATGACTTCTTCGAATACCCTAGTTAGTGCATCTCGCTGCAAGCTCGAGTTGTCTACCAAGGCTTTATAAAGCTCCTCATTTCATATTCCACTGATGAATACCGTCGACACTGCTCTTTCGGTTGGTCATTCGCTCATCAGGATTCTCTTGAAGAGACTTCTCATATGGGTCACATAGTTGCGTATGTCCTCTTTTTATTTCTGCTTGACATTCATAAGTCATACTAGCAGGTGGTTAGAGTATCCGGGCTAAAAAAATCTCTTAATGAAGAGGATTTTGAGGCCATTGAAGCTTGCTCACTCTACGGCATCTAGACTCGTGTACCAAGTCGTTCGACCCTTGTCGCCTAAGCAAAGCCCAAATGCTTGATAGTGCTGAGTCAAGTCCGTGAGACCATTGGCCTTGCAGACCTGCTCGAACTGCTCTATGAAGCTGTATGGATCGTCATGGGGCTGGTACTTATCGAGCTGCTTAGCGACAACTGGTATCTTAGACTAGCTCTTGGAGCCTTGGTTTACCCCTAACCCTGCTAGTAGTGACGTTGCTAACGCTACAATGCTTTGCTTTGTTGCTGTGTTGTCTAGTAATCGCTTCATGAGAAGCTCACTCAGCATCAAGTCTCCTTCTAGTGCTCTCTCATGGTCAGTTTGATTCCTGCCTACTAGGTTCAGCACTCGCTGTATCTCTTGCATCTTTGTGTTTTGCCTTAGGCTCCTAGTCTGCTGGTCTTGGTTGTATTCCACTATGCCTTGCAGTGCTTTGTGGGCTAGCTTCCTTTCCTCCTCTACGTCAACTATGATGGCTTCTTTCATTCTACCGCAATGCTCATACCGAGCGTGAGAATCATAGCTATTCACCAACTGCCGGATCGCTTTTGGGAAAACTCCTAAGTCAAGATCCACGCCTCTATCACACTGTTTGGGCTTCGATTGCCCATCTATGTCTTGGGATATTCTCCTATTGATGGGTTCCTTCAAGTTCTTTTATCTGAGTGAGTTCCTTAATTATTGCATACAATCCTCAAATGATCTCCACTCAGCACGCGTGTGTGTGTGTGTGTTCTTTTTCGTGCACTTATGGTCAATCAGGCTTCGGCTATTCTTAGGTGTATTTCAAGTGTTGGAAATCAAGGTGAGTGTGAAGAACCAGTGTCTAAGCGGCTTATGCACTCTCGTTTCGTCTTAGGCCTGATAGGCTTGTTCGATCAATTTTTGGCCGTCTTGACAAGTTTGAGGGTTTCTTGTTGTGTCATCTTACTCGTTTTTGGTTCATTTCGGGGTCTATGACTCTACTGGTGGTTGCCGTTAAGGCGTTGACTCTCTCAACAACCTACTCAAGTTGTTAAGCGGCCGCGTCTTGCGAAATCACCTATTCCTTGTGGCAAAATTGAGTTCTGAGCGTCGGGATGGCTCATAAAGGTTTGCGCAGTTGAAATCTAGCTAGGTCTGGTGCAATTTTCTAAAAAATTTGCAAAAATCTGACTTGACCCAACTCGTCCGAATTGTAGGTCAAGTGGTGGATTCGGATGGGCCAAGGGCCGAATAGGAACAATGGATGAATTTGTAGCTCGGACGGCCGAATGGGCGTGGCCGAGGGATGAGTCAATTGTTTGGATAGGCCGAGTGGAAATGACTGAGTTGGTTTGGGCCGAATGAAGTTGGCTGAGGGCCAAAAGGCCAAATGGTACATTCAGACGGGCCGAGGCGCAAGGGCCGAGGGCCGAATTTAAAGGTGTTGGTCGAGTTGTCTATTTGGACGGGTCAAATTGGCCAAATGCAAGAGGGCCAAGGGCCGATTTTGGGACTCGGCCCAAAACCAAGCCACTTGGATGGGGGCCGAGTTGCTTACGACGACGTCAGCGCCAAGAATGATTTCATTAAATCCAGCAATCCAAGCAATCACAATGCACACAAACTTCGAGATCACAACAAGGACATATGAGGAAGGGTGTGATATACCTGACGTGTGTGAAGAACTCCCCGATGGCAAGATCGAATCGAATAGCCAATGGAATCTCTCTCTCTCTCTCTCTCTCTCTCTCTCTCTCTCTCTCTCAATGCTAGGGTGAAAAATGGGCTCTTTTATTGTCTCCTGGCCCTTAAACCCCTTTTCGGGCAAGGTCTTGCTATCCCTAATCACTCACTTGCCGACATTAATAATTTAAAACGCTCTTTTTTCCTTATTTATCATGATTTGTGCCCTGTTTTGCCCTGTTTTATAGTAGTAAACCCTACGCTTTTTCAATCTGATTTCTTAATCCTAACCTATGCTAAATGCAACAAGAATCGAAAGCAAATAAGTGAAATAATTTCTTCTTCTTTTCCAATAATCAAACAACCAAAATAACCAAAATACTTACTTGTATCAAAGATAAAAAACCCAAACTTCCTACCTATCTCAAGCTCTGTTTTGGGGATGAATCCCTTACTTCAATGCTCGATATGAGGCACGCAAGTGCCCAAGCTTGAATTCATTGGTCCCGGCACAACGGAACCAAAATGTGGAGGGAGCTCACACTCAACTGCCAAGACCAAAGGACCGCTTATTGTTTCAAGCAAGCTCTAATGGCTATTTCTCACCTAGATGACACGCCTTCGTACCTACGAGTGTAGTGAGCCTACCTCGATGCCGAAATGAGTTGTCTTCCCCCTCGCACACACCGATAGCTCCATGATCCTAGATGCTAGCTCAAGTATCCTCAAGCCTCCTCCATCAAGATCCATCCACCATAGCCGCACAAGTACAAGAAAAGAGAAGAGAAGAGAAGAGGAGATGGTGACGAGCTTTACCCTCTTGATCCCTCACTCCCATACACTCACTCCCTCACACTCTCACACTCCCTCTCTCAAGAGCACACAAACAAGCAAGGTGAAGAGAAGAAGAGAAGAAGAGAGGACTCTTCTTTGCCACACACCAAAGAATGAGCTTCCATTCACTTTTTGAACTTTATGTACAAGCCCTAAAATCCCATGGACACCCATCCCTTTTTACATGACCGTCCGTTGTGGCAAGGTCCTTTTTCCTATTTCCCTCTTCTTGCCTCATGCCTTAAGCCTACACTAGTCTATTCCTTTACAAATGGCACAGGAGGGAGCTTGCACTTTTTTACAAGAGTTTTTAGAGTTTTTTGAGGCGCCTTCCATTTAAAATTGCACTTTTTGTCTCAGTTTAGCTTTAGGGGCCGCCTTTGTGCCTTTGCTCTTTTTCTATCATTTTTTCGCTCTTTGCTTCATATTTTCGCCATCTTGAATTGAGGTTAACACAAATAAAGTGGTAATGCACCTCAATGTGCTTCATCTTCGCATGGAAGACCGGATTCTTACCAACAACTGAATAACACTCATAGAATCCAGATGCAGTGTAGGGACCACATTAGTAATGCCAAGGTTTGCCATTGGAAGACCTATCCAAAGAGCCTTCTTGCAAGCCTTAATGGATGCAACATACTCCATCTTTGTAGTAGAGAGAGCTGTGCATTTCTGCACCCTAGACATCTAAGAAACAACACCTTGAGCAAAGGTGAAGACATAGCCAAATGTGGACTTAACATCCTATAGATGAAATTGCTTAACATCCTATAGATGAAATTGCTCAAGGGCCTTCTAAATGTACTTCTTTTGTTTGAGAAGTAAAGGAGTCCCTTAGAGCAATCACGCCTAATGCACATCCCAAGAATATGTGAGGCATGTCCCATGCCCGTCCCATATCCTTCATCTCAAAGCTCTTCTTGAGCTAACCTTTCAAGGCATCCAACTCATCATGAGCACTCCCATCAATCAACATATCATCCACATAGAGGATTAATATCATAAAGCAATCATCACGAGCCTTCTTTATGTATAAACACGGATCCATATCATTGCGGGAATATCCCTATGAATGCATAAAAGTATCAAACTTGTGGTACCATTCCCTAGGTTTTTACTTAAGGCCATAAAGGGTCTTCCTCAATCTACACACTAGGTGGTCCATGCTAGGTTCTACGAAGCCCTTAGGCTGCTCCATGTAAATCTTATAATGTAAGTCCCCATGAAGAAAAGTCATATTGACATCCATTTGATAAAGATCCAAGTCAAGCTGAGCAACCAAAGGCAATACCAAACACAGGGTAGCCATCTTCACAACAGGAGAAAAGACTCATCAAAGTCCATGCCATGCTTTTGCTTGAAACCCTTAGCAATCAATCTAGCCTTATATGTCGACTTGGGGTGTCCAGGGGTACTTTTTAACTTGTACACCCACCTGCATGGCAAAGTACGCTTTCCACTAAACCAGGAAACCAAATCCCATGTCTAATTCTTTTGTAATGGAAAATAGGCTAGGGAGCCTAGACATCCTGTGGAGCACTAGGGACATGGGCCACTAGAGCATCAACTATTGTGGTAGGCTGTCGAGCTGGCTGTACAGTAGCAGGAATCTCCTCTTGAAATATCACCTTGTATACCTCAATGAAATTATTAGGATGCTTATATATTTTCTCCTCATGGAAAGAAACATCATGGTTGTGGATAACCTTCCAAGCCTACGGATCCCATAGGCAATAGCCCATCTCACATGCATCTCCATAACCAAGAAAGATGCATTTTCTAGACTTAGGATCTAGCTTGTCGTGCTTGTCCTTGGGTACATGACAGAAAGCCTTACAACCAAAGATACACAAATGAGAATACAAGGGAGGTTTTCTAGACCATACCTCCCCTACAACCTGATAGTCAGGAGCACTACATAGGGACCAATTGATCAAGTGTACGATAGTAGTGACCGCCTTAGCCTAGAAATACTATGGTAAGCCTGCTTGGGTAAAACTAATGCGAACTAGCTCCTGAATTGTTCTATTCATATGCTCAGCCCCATACCATTCTAGGGTGGGGTGTACAGGGTGGTCAACTGACACTTAATACCTCTCTGGTCACAAAACTATTCAAAGGTTTTGAAGACATACTCATCCCCATTATCCAACCTTATGTATACTCAAGCAAAGCAAGCCAACGTTGAATTGTGGCCACGAAATATGATTTTTGCTTAATAAGATATACCTAGGTCTTATGAGTATAATCATTAATGAAGGTAATGAAATACTTTGCGCCACCTAACGACTTGTAGGGCATTGGGACCACATACATTCGAATGAACGAGAGCCAATGGCTCACCCATGAGTCTTATACCAAACTTTTTTTGTGTATTACATGTCTACCTATCATATAAACAATGATCACAAGACTCAAATCACTTATAGTCAAGGGGTGGAAGATGCTGCAAATGGGTAAGCATTTTCATTCCTTTCAAGGACATGTACCCAATGCAGCGATGACAAAGAGATACACGTGGAACTGCATCCACTGCCAAAACATGGTCAATTGACCCATATACAATCAAGGGGTAGAGAGTATTGGACTTTGCACCACATGCAATGACAAGATTCCCACGGATAATCTTCCATGAGGAATCACCAAAAGAAACTACATAACCTGCATCATCCAAAGTGCCAATATAGATAAGGCTCTTCGTGAGAGTCGAAACATGACGTACATCATGAAGAATAAACATGTGGCTTGAACCAAATTGCAACCGGACATCACCAATACCAACTACCTCTAGTGTCATGTCATTATCCAAATGGACAGATCCAGTCAAACTGTGATAGGAGTGGAACCACTCTCTATAAGGGGTCACATGAAAGGAAGCCCCTAAATCTATCAAAGCTAACACTAAGTATACCTTGACAAAGCATCAGTCAGCTATGAAGTATCAAGAGAAGAAGTTATGAGTATAAAATCATCATCAAAATCACCTTGCATGTGACATTAATCTCTTCAATCTTAATGCATGACTTACTAGGGACAATGTTGCGATCATCGTTTTTGTCATGTACTTATCCTTTTCTTTGTGCTTGTCCTCGCATATTTCATGGCATTGTGGCTGAATATGTCATGCTTTCTCACAATAGTGATAATTCAATGAGGACTCACAGCCATGAGACTTATTGCGAGATTGGCCACGTGATTGAGAGCGAGATTGTTGAGAGTCTCTTTCTCCACGATGGTCATTACTGCTTTTGCCATCATTACCTCTAATTGTCAAAGCATGAGAAGCATCAAAATTCTTTCTGTTAACCTCATTATTCAAGAATGCACGCTCTATACCTTGTAACTCTAGCCTATCAGTAGGCATGTTTACACACATAGTTGTATGAAATGTATCCCATGATTTAAGCAATGTAACCAAGAGGAACAAAGGGGAAGATTGCCCTTGAATTCAATCCCCTACGAAGTCAAATGGCTAAGAAGAGAATGAAACTCATTTAAGTGGACTAACATGGATGTGCTCTCCTTCATGCAAATGTCCATGAGTTGCTTCAGCCAGTGCATCTAAGAAGCGGGGTGTGCTTGTCAGACACTGTGAAACTTTTCCCATAAGTCCCATGCAGACTTCCCATCGACGACAACATTATAGAACACTTTCTTAGAGAGGAACAATATGATGGTGGAGTTATATAGCTCATCTAATTCAACCCAATGCTCTGCATCAATACATTTGGGCTTGACACCCTCATGTTTCAAAGGCTTAACTTGTAGTTTCTGCACGAACTTGCCAGATTTGGGCCTTCCAATAGCTATAGTTGGTGCCATACAACTTATTAATATTAAAGATAACACTACCATTGGAGCATTGGCCATATTGAGACCAAGTAAATGCACAGAAGGGAAAAATATGTTGTTGTAATAACTTGCAAATTAGCCCCAAAACGATTGCCAGATCAAGTTGAAAACAAGGGGTACTGACCAAATAATGAGTTGTCCACAAACTCAATGCAAAGAACTATCTAATGGAGGTGACTGCTCGCATAAATAATGCAGTAAACTACAATAATTACAACATGTTGAGAATGAAGTACAACAATAATAAATCAATGCCAAAGAGCGACAATTATTGATATAATACAAATTGCAATTGCTAGGAAATAGCTTCAACTATCTAGCAATTAGTGAATATGCGACTGGCACTAAGAATTGTGAAAGAATTAGTATGTTAGATTGAGATACATCCCATAGGCATAACCATCATGCATAGAGTGGGTCTCCTGGGTAATAGAAGAGACCAACCAAAGGCACAACAGACTGAGCAATGTAACGGAAGCTCAATACATAACCAACCAAGATGCATACATTACTAACAACATCATGATGGAGATAGGTGTCGACCCAAGAGTAATGTCAGATCCACTAAGCATCAACTACATACATAAAGCATGACAAGAGCATGTACACGTCACCAAGTCCGACAATCTCACTAGAAGACCCTCAAGCACAACTACATAACCAAATGCTCAATGTAATATCCAAGTGTCAAGTAGCCACTCCCACTGAAACAAAAGTCGAATGCTAAATGAGCAAACAAAGCTCAAAACATCATGTGGAAGGCATCCATACATCCAATATCCAAATAGCATATATTCAGAAGCAAATGATCCAAGTAACTTGCAAAGCTCTTAATATTATTGGAGCATCAAATAATCATACTAACAATGAATGATAGCCAACATCAGGATTCAAAGCTCCAATCTCAGCTCAAAAGCAAGCTAGAAGCATAATTGAGCATGTAAGTTTAATGGTATCCCAATGTAGCATCCAAAATGATCGAGAAGCATCCAAAAGCAATAGACATACAAGATCTCTGATAAAATAGTAAGTTGCCCTATTATTCCATAATGAAACAACCTCTGTAAATTGATCCAATTATTGCTAGCATATGAGCATTAAAATCTTTATTTTTGTGTATATTAGAGGATATATGCATTTTAATGCATATACACATCTTGAGTTGGGTAATTTTTTGTTTTATACCACAAAAAATAAGTAGTTATTTTTAGACTTGATCTAATTAAGTGCTATTTTAACTTTTTAAAATGCTTATTATTCATTGCATTTTTAAATATAATATGAAATACATTTTTAAATAATTTCTTAAAATCATATTCACATAAGTTTTATTTTATTTATCTCAAAATGGCAAGTGGCAACATTACCATCTCAAAGAGCATTGGTGAAGCTATTTGTCAATATTTGTATGAATGTAATGAGCATATCCTTTGAGCAATCTTTGATAATGTCAACAAGGGCACATATGACCAATCTATTATCGATTTGTTGGCACATGCATTCAACTACTTTCAAGAGCTTTCCAATCCAAGCATCTAGATATATAGGGTTTCAAATATCCAAGACATGGTATAGTGAAATTAGGTGCATCATGGGTCAAGTTTTAGTCGTAGCAAAGACATTGCTCCAACCCTTGTTGCAACATCCAACATTTAAAGAGAGGATATAATTAGTGAACCAATTCCTATAGATGTACAAAGGAAAATCCCAATCAAATGGCTCGTGATGCAAATGTGCACAAGTGGAGCCAGGTAACTGATGATACATCAGCAAGTGGGTATTCAAAAGAGCACAACAAAGCTCCAAGGCCATATAGAATCATATGATGCCCCTTCCATGTACATTCTACAATCCTTCACGATTTCTTTTTGCCTTGGTCTAGGAGAGGGAACATTTTCATTTGTTTCCAAGATTAAGGTCAATGATAGATCCTTTTCGAATGAAGTTTATGTAAGAAAATGTTCAAAAATACTTGAGTGTGGGATGAATATTAAAATGGTGACACTACAAGAAGCCATATGCATCCCATTTGAGCACTTAGGCATTATTGTCCTGCTATGTCTGGTTTGCAATGTTGAGCGACCATTGCTCATCTTCAAGTACTAGAATGACATCCATTTTCAACAATTGCTAAATATGCTAAAAGGAGATGAACCGAGCTTATATCTAAAGAGTTCATGGTGACACAAGGGAACAAGTACAAAGCTAGCACATAGGTGATTATTAAATACCTCTTGCACATTATTGAGCTTATGAATTCCAACAATTTTTTGCATAGTGATCTTAATGCACCTCTAATGCACACAATGTTTTATTGCATTTTGGGACCCATGGAAAAGTATTAATTGGAATATTGGATTGAGGATGCTCTACTACATATCCTATGACTGATACTTTTCTAGAGCCCCCTAATCTAAATCCATTTACCAGAAGATATTGGATGATAAGAGACCATAATGTAGCTCCAAAATGTATTTCTATCAATCCTCCAAGTCTTATAGTAAGCAATAAGAGATGTATAGTATCACCTATGTAATTACTCTTTTGTTGGAGTGCATGCCTCCTAGCCCCCAACTCATGAAGATTTTTTGAGATATTCAAATCATACATTGTAAAATGCTTAACTAAAGATCCTTTGAGTAGAAAGACAACAAAGACTCATATATCTACTACCTATAGCGCCAAGTGTGGGTATTCTGATGGTAAAAACTGATGGACTCCACCCATAATTTGATCAATGGAATAGCTTTTCCAATGGTGTTTAATATTTTCTTTCAACCTTATCTACTTTTGATTATGAATGTTGATATTTTCAAGCAAATAGATGTACATAGAAATGTCTTTCACTTATTTTACTAAGTTCAAAATATCACTAATTTGATATATCAAGTCTCAAGTTTCAATTGTGCGAATTGTGTTTTATTCAAGTGTATATTTTAAAGTGTAGTGATTATAACTTTTTCGTCCTCTCTCTTCTATACTATCTATACTCTCTCCCATCTCCTCTCCTCTCTCCATATGCTCTCTCTCTCTCTCTCTCTCTCTCTCTCTCTCTCTCCCCTACTCTAATGTACTCTCTCTCCTCTCTTTGCTCTATATTGTAGTTACCCCCTATTTTCTCTCTTTAGTTTTTCTTATTCTAAATTGTGAGATTCTCTCTAAACACAATAGAATAATAGAAAACTCTAAATTTTCTATGAGCTTATTTTTTAGTGTTAGAAGGTCTCTAACACAACAAAATAAATTGATAACCATTACAATCATTCTAAAGTGCCAAAATTTCTCTAAGATAATAGAATGATCAAATTTTAAATTTATAAATATTTTTATATAAACATGAATAATTTATATTTTAATCTCACACACACACACACACACACACACACACACACACACACACACACACACACACACACACACACACACACACACACACACACACACACACACACACACACACACACACACACACACACACACACACACACACACACACACACACACACACACACACACACACACACACACACACACACACACACACACACACACACACACACACACACACACACACACACACACTCACTCACTCACTCACTCACTCACACACAATTTGATAAATTTACTTATTTGATCTAATTTAACTATTTAATAATTTTGATTAACTTTATATTTTATTTAAATTATTAGATAATATCTAGTAGGATAACTAAATAATATTAAAACTCTAATGTGAAAATTTCAATTTGCAAGCTTTTCATACCAATTCAAGCTAGATGCTCGAAAATACAAGTGCTTGCAAAGCTTATGGGAACACAAGAGTTTTGATATAATACATAAAGAAAGCTTTTTGATCAAGATGTAAGCAGTATTTAGTTGTTTCTTAAAACAGTGATGTGTTATCGAATAATATACTCAAATTTTAGGGGCTAATGTAAAATTCAGCCATTATTTGCACAAAAATAACTAAATAATATTAAAACTCTAATGTGAAAATTTCAATTTGAAAGCTTTTCATGCCAATCCAAGCTAGATGCTCGAAAATACAAGTGCTTGCAAATCTTATGGGAACACAAGAGTTTTGATATAATATATAAAGAAAGCTAGATGACCCTGAGAACCACAAAAGGTACGAATTTTCCCTCATCTTTAACATTAATGCCCATAGGGAAGAAGACATCCTTAAGTTCTAGGAGAGATACTTGGTTCCCTCTTTCAAGTGCTACATGATGGACATTTTGGATTGCCTAGACCTAACTCTCATCACTACATGCAATTACCTACAACTACTCCTCACCTTACTTAACCAAAAGAGAGCACTAGAGGAAGAAGATTAGGCTAAGATAATATCTTTTGCAAAATTTTTCCTTCTACTATTAGTGAAGATGGTAGTGTATGCATAAGTTGCCAAGTATGAATAAAAAATCAGTTGTGTGGATACATGTGTCATAGCAATAGTCAAAATCCAAACACTCATGTAAATCTAGCAATAATGATCCCATCTTGGGATAATTAATCCGGTAATAATGATCCCATGCATAAGTTGCCAAGTATGAATAAAAAATTAGTTGTGAATACATGTGGCATAGCAACAACCTAGTCAAAATCCAAACACTCATGTAAATCTGGTGATAATGATCCCATCTTGGGATAAACCAACCCAATACATTAAGTGCCACTCAAATAGCAAATAAATGCCTTACTCCTTGCTAATGCTTGGTGCCTGGACTATGTAGAAATTTTCTTATCTATGAGATTGCAAATCAAATGTCAAGGCTCATAATAGATACATAAATCAAGCATCGAGTATCCTATTGATAGAGAAAGATATCAAAACAATCTTCTATATCATGAAGGCTAAACTTGAAACTTATCTCCATAGGAGTACCAATAGGCTTGCAAATTTCAAGATAAAATCTTTGCAATTTTTTCTAAACATACTTCATTTGGCACAAAGGAATATCCCCATCACATTTATTGAATTGAATGCCCAAATAATGATGCAACAAGCTCAAATTTAAAGTATCAAAGTTGAATTCAATTTGACCTTAAAATCAATAGTATTTGTCTCATTCATACTAATAGTGAGAAGCATATCATTAACATGATGGTAGATCACACTCATGTTTGATATATAAGAAAATAGACATAATGATTAGAGATACATCACCCTCATGTTTCACATATAAGATGCTCTTAGTTGGACTATTCTAAAACCATATGTAGTCAAGCATATGTATAATTTCTCATACCAAGCTCGACGTGCTTGGTTCAAACCATACGATGACTTCATCAATATGGACATTTATTTTCTTTTCCCTTTTGGAACAAAGCCATGTTGCTAAAAAATATATACTTTTTGTTGCAAGTCACCATTTAGAAATGTAATTTTAATGTCCAAGTGATGTACATTGCAACCATTATAAGCTATAATGCACAAATTCTATGAGTTGTCATATGATAAGTGCGAGTAAAGGTTTCATCAAAGTCAATATTCCTCTATTGAGCATAACCCTTTGCTACAAGTCTAGCTTTATAGCAATCAATGCTCCCATTTAGTTTACATTTCAACTTGTAAATCCACATAGTACCAATGGCCTTTTTTCTAGCAAACAAGCCATGTAAAGAACTAATGCCATTTTTTACAATAGCATCATACTTAGATTGCATAGCATCCATCCAATTTTCTGAGTTTTTAACATCTTTAAAAGAAATCGGCTTACCCTTATCACACACATCAGAATTGAAGAATACATAGCAACTTGATGTATATAGGCATTATGAGAGCTGGAATTACGATTAAACAAAAATGCATCCAATTTACTATCTTACAATGTTGGCACTAGATATTTTGGCATAGTCCAAAATTGCTCAATCCCTACTCTCTCATCCTACAAGTGCATTATCCACATTTGCATCAGAAATAAGCCATTCTATGGATTTATGAGACACCTGCATAGGTAGAAAAACTACCTCATTTGGTGCTACATTTGAGTGTCCATCACTAAAGAGAGGTAATAAATTATCATACATATCTATTGAGTGTACATGTGTCTCCTTGGTACATGAAAGTAAAGACTTTACAACATCTTCCACAAAGGCAATATCATGACTAACCAAAATACACTTACTTTTGGATAATATAATTTGTAAAGCTTTGCTTTTAGTACTGTAACCACCAAATATACATTTTAGAGCTTGCCATCTGACTTTTTGGCGTTGTTGTATTGGTACTAATGCATAAGGTATGTGACCTAACATATCTAAGTGAGAAACAATGAGTTTTTTTCCATGCCAAGACTCATATGGAGTGAGAGATTTCAATGCTTTGGTGGGGCACATCTTTGTACACAAGTTGTGCATATAATAGTCTCAAGCCAAAAATTATGTGGCAAAGCATGACTTTTGATCATGCATTGTGCCATGTCCATGAGAGATTAGTTGTTTCTCTTAGATACACCATTTTGTTGTGATTTAGATGACACTATACATTGGTTTTTCATCTAATATTCATCTATAAATACAATAAGTTCTTTGAGTTTATACTCCACATCTTGGTCAAAATGGAGAGTATCTCCTTTAGATCCTAACAGGTTCTAAAGCTATACATACAAGTACAAAAACACTTTGGACTTAGCTTTCAAAGTATATACCCATGAATGCCTAAAGTAATTGAAGTTTTGTGAGAATATGATTTTGAAATCAATTGCTAGTGATTGCGATGTTCTCTTTACTTCATGTTTTTGGAAAAGCCTATTTGAAGCCATTGGGACCCAAATTAGTTTCAATAGAGCTTATAGTCCCAAAATTAATTGCCAAACAGAGTGAGTTAATCAGGTCATTGAAGACATACCTAGGGTATATTGTTGCAGAGAACCTAAGTGGTGAATGCAATACCTACCTTTAGTGGAATTCTCTTACAATGTGTCCTATCATCAAAACATCAAGATGACCCCTTCTTGGGCATTGTACGGGAAATACTGTCCAATTCTATTTAACTTTTTTGGGTCCTACCTTAAAGATAGAAGCCTCAAAGAAGATGCTAGAGGAAATGGATGAATAGGTCAAAGTGATCAGACAAGACATTCAAACATCTACTAAGGATCAACAAAAGGCCTATGCCAATCTAGGAAGGCAAGAACGAATCCTAAAAGGAAACATGGTTTTTCTCTCTGTTTTTCCAAAGAAGAGTTTCCTATCATTGGGATAATTTAAGAAGTTGACTCCAAGATATTGTGGGCCCTATAGAATCCTCAAGGGTCTAGGACCTAATGAATACAAATTGCAACTCCTAAAGCACTTAAAAATCCATAATGTATTCCATGTTAGTTGTTGAGAGCTTATGTACCTCATCTCAAGCATAATCTTGATGATCAACAAGTTGTAATGCCAAGCCAAGGAGTCCTTGAACTTCAACCTAATAGAATACTTGATGTATAATAAAGAGCTCTTAGAAGTAGAACTCTTAGAGAATACCTCATCTAATGGAAAGACTATCCCAAAGAGGTTGCACTTGGATTGATGAAGATGCTTCATGTAAAAAATATCCCCAGTTTCTCTCTAGATGAGGATATCTCAATTCCTTTAAGGGACAATGGATATAATATATATGTCTCATAATAGTCTAATAAGGAGTTGTCTCCCCTATGTGCATACAATTCCAAAAATTGAGTTTTCTTTCCACATATAAACAAGGGACCAAAATTTGACACTGCAAAGGTTAAGGTTTAAAAACACTTTAAAAACATTTGTATTTCTCTTTTTCTCTTTATTCAAATAAGTGCCATCATCACCTTCATTGGCATCATCATATCAGCAACATCATCTTGGAGTCCAATCCATACCCACTATCTTTAATGTACCCATCAAACTACCGTGCCACATAAATTTAGCATTGTCATTAGCATCATCTATGCTTTGTGACCATCAAATGATGGCCAAAATGCTAATCAAATTGCTAAGCATCAAGGATGCATGCTTAATGGGATATGACAACTCTTGTGCAAAAGGGAGGGAGTAGGAGTTATGTAAAAGGGAGTGAGAGGAAGGATTCAAGCATACACATGCACACACACATGCATGCACGCACACACCAATTGAGAGAGAGATTCCTTAGTCATTGAAGGAAGATAGATAGAGATATATGAGGATAAAGAGGAAGAGAAGATGAAAGAGATAGGAGAAAAGAAATACAAAGAACCCAACAAGCTCAAAGTTCACCAAATCCACCATATTCTTTTCTTGCGATAGCATCGAGCTCACCACACCTTGTGTGTACCCTCTTTCATAAGCCCCTATTCACCTCTAGGCAAAGAACCTCTAGCTCTCCCATGGAAAACTTCACTACCCTACATTTCCCCTCTCGTAACCCCAAAGAAGACCTATCTCCCTACTCACGGAGAGCATATAGTAGAAAGGATCGATAGGTTCCTAATTTCAAGTCTATCAAGGTGTGAGGAGTGGGACATGCTAGAGGAGCATGATGTGTTACAACATCTAGAGTTTGCACGTAAAGCGCAGAAGTATGAGAGCTGGTTAAGAGATTGCACACATGAGAAACATCACTTCAAACCAAACCTAGCTTCATTCTATTATTATTTTTGTTACAACTTCTAGACTTTGCAAGAGAAGCAAGACATGTTACAACCTTTAGAGTTCACAAGCAATGATGGCCGTAAAGCATAGAAGTATGAGAGTTGGGGTCAACATATTGCACACATGAGAAACATCACTCCAAACGAGCTCCAAACCAAACCTAGGTCTATTATTATTTTTGTTATGATTCAATTGAAGGGTCACCATTGAGTTAAACTAAAGTAGATAGATGTGGAATATCCCTCCCACCCCCCGTTCAGACACCTTGTGGTGCATCATGACTTGGTGGGTGGATCCATATTTTACAACATCTTAGAGGGGCATCCATAAGAAACAACTTCTCTATGATAGAGTCGATCTTGGTGGTTACATGTTTATACTCAAGACATTCAATAACTCAGTGGAACCTAATATTGGGAGGACACAGTCTAGAGTAAATCCCAACTATTTTGATTTGTATCCAAAAGAATATCCAATGCATTGGGATGATGCATTAGTGAGACTGTTTGTGCTTGGATTGTACTAATTTAGGGCTTTTATCTAAAAATAAATATAAATGTAGAGATGCATTATGCCACCCCCAAGGGTGATTGCAAGAATCCTTCACCAAGGGGCTGTATTTGTTGCTTCAGATGCTAGGACTTACTTCATGAGAGAGAGGTCACTCTGTAGGGAGTGTAGTTAACTAGGAGATGGCAAGGGTGAAAGGGGGGCTCTAGCTATAAATCCCTTGAGCATCAAAGACTAGTCTAACCCTTGTGAGCCTACAATGGCTATAAAAGGTGAAAGGGGGGATCTAGCTGTAAATCCCTTGAGCATCAAAGACTAGTCTAACTCTTGCGAGCCTACGATGGCTTCTTGGAAGAACCTAATGCTAGCTAAGGGTGGGAATTATTGGTAAAACCTTTGGGCTAGGCCCTAATTTTGGATAGGTATATTGATGTAAATAAAATAATATTTCTCAAGTGGCATAAATAAATTAATTTGCTAATAATATTAATTAAGGAAGCTTTTTTGTATGTTACATTAACCGTGTTAGATAATTAGGTAATTATAAACCTCAGTTTTAAATGGGAAGTAGGAGGGTATGTCTCCTCCTATGGTAGGGTGGACTTGATAAGCCGAGAGATTTCTCACAAATGTTAGGTCAACATATTAGGAAGAGATGACACACAACTGTCTAGGTGATCAATTTTAGAACCAACCTTGTGTCATTTTAGGTGGCTAGCGTGAGACTTTCCCTTATGGGCAAAGGGGCTGACATGTAAGCTCCCCCTTGTTTCTCACTCTCTTCGAGCCAAGTACGATACAAGTTTGCTTTGGTTTGGGATGAATTGTGCAAGTGATCATCCATGATTGGGCAAACAAACTATTAGTGACCTTAGTACTATTTTAGGAACCCTAAATTCAAGTCAATCCTTGTGGAAATCATATAGACTTTCCCTTGTGATGTAGACTTAGGATCCTAGGTAGCAAAGTTTTTGTATGACCACTTGATCACATCTTTCAAGCCTAGCTTCTTAGACCCAATGAAAGAAGACCTATATGACTTGGCCCACTTGGCTAAATCTAAATCACCTTTCTTATAAAAGTGGTTTACTTAGCGAGTGAGGAAGAGCTTCACATGGCTAGTAGAATAGGCAATGCATTGATAATGTGAAGATCCAGGATAATTATCATATTCAATCTCTAAATCTTTAAAACTTTCTACTCATTTTAGTGAAAGCCTCATTGCATGTCATATGCATATATACACATTCAAAAAAAGAAAGAAAAAAAGAAATAAATATGCATGCACAATCATGGCATCGCATTTAGGGGTCCTCAAGCTAGATATGCCCATTGGCCTTGATCGACTAGCTCTATGTCTAAACCCCTAGCCGTTCTCTCAATCCCCCCACATTCACTTAAGGCACATCAAAGGCATGCTTTTTCTCTACCATACTTGGATCATATCTTGGATAAAGTGGCTAGACATGAAATGTACACATTCTTGGATGGTTTCAAAGTTGAAGGATAATGCAAATATAGAATTTATAACTGATTGGAGAGTTTTTGTATGTACTATCATGTGGTTGGCTTAAAGAATGTTTTAGCCTCCTTTCAACTTGACTTTAAGAAATATTTGGTGTATACTCAATATAATTCATGCGTGTCTTTTTGGATGACTTCAACATTTTTGGCATACTGTTTCTATATCTCTATCACTTGCAACTCCATTTAACAAGTAAAGAGAAGTTACTTTGAGCTTAAATCCAATGAAGAGAGTGTTCCTATCAAGAGAGGCATGCAGTGGAGAAGAATTGCTCAAAAATTGAAAAGGAATGCCTTGGTATGATCTATTGTGTGAAGAAGTTTCAACATTACTTATTGGGCCACCCTTTCATTTTTCATGTGGATTATTTGGCCTTAGTGTACTTATTGAAGTAGCAAAATGTCATAGGCCATCTTCTCAATGCATTATTTCGCTATAAGAGTTTGAGTTTCACATTGTACATTGGCAGCATGTGGTGGAAAATTTTCTTTCTTAGCTGGAATTTGAAGAACTTTCAAGTAGCATGGATGGCGATTTCCCCAATGCTAAGCTCTTCATGATGGCAATTGTTGCTGGGAGATTTCAATGTTGTTATGCAAGACCCTCCTTGGACGTGGTATGAGGAAATGCTAACCTTTCTCACTACATGAGAAGTTATGGATCATCTCTCTATGGACTAATGGAACTGCTTGGTGCTTCAAAGCAAGTGATTCAAGGCTATTTTGGCTCAACTATATCACCAAAAATTGTCTGGAGTTCTCCAAAGGGTGATGCTACCTATGGAATAGGAAGCAATAACGGATGAGGCCCATCAGGGTCTCTGAGTCAGGTGGTCATTTCTTAGTTGAAGTGACAATTTGAAAGATTCAACAACCTAGATTGTGGTGGCCTACTATGCATCGCGATGTGTAGAAGCACGTAGCAAGTGAGATTTTTACTAGTGGTTGGGGAAGCTCTAGCTTCGGATAGCCTACTGCTTCACCAGATTTTTTGTTGCAACCATTCCAGAAATGGGGCATGTGGACTTTGTTAGGTTGATCAAGTCGGCAGTATCCCAAACTCAAAATAGGTATCTCTTGACCGCTATAAACCATTGTCCTTAATGGGTGGAAGCATGGGTATTGAAGGACAATTCTACAAATTCTATAGCCTCTTGTCTGTTCAAAGATATTCTTATTGTTATGGTTGTCCAATGGAAGTGGTCAGAGTGATCAGGGTAGTCACTTTGTCAATAAGGTAACCAAGCACCTAATAGTCTTCTTTTCGATCATCCACCAGAAATCTTCTTTTTAGGCTATGAAGCGGAGTCCACCAATAAAACTCTGTAAAATTCTCATGAAGTTTGGAACACTAAGCTTCCAGCTGCTTTATGGGCTCACCAAACTTCCTTCAAAGTGCCTACTGGCCTGCCTCTCTTCTTATAAGTTGGCTTTTGGGCTAGAAGTGATGACTCATTGGAATTTCGGGTTCTCGATATGCGGATAGTAGTCTCAAATAGACTCCTTTCAGGGGATTCCTTACCTTTCAAGTTGGAAGTGCTCGCACAACTAGATAAAGATTGGATTTAGAGAGTATGCATCTTTTGTCCAAACTCTAGTTGTGGCAGAAGTATTAGATGGACTAGCTTTCCAAGAAGCACTCTTTAAGTGGGGTCAACTAATTCTTGTGTTTAATACTTGAGTGGGCAAGCTACAATTTTGGTGGACCGGTCCTTTCTAGGTGTTGTGTAGTTCTAGATCTAATGCTCTTTACTTAACATATCTTCATGGAAATTTTCTCCCACACACAGTAGTTTCTAGTTATGACACTACCATGTGGATTGGCTGGTGCATTCATTTCCCATTTTGGATGAGTTGTTTGATTCTCCTCATCATCATTCCACAGTGAAGTATCCTAACTCCCAAGTTCCTATGGTGCTAGTATCTAGGTCCAAGTGGCTTGTGGCACCTCTTAAATGCACTTACTCTCATTCTGTGTACCTAGGTGATCACTTTGGCACTCGTATGATGTTTCAAGCTGCGGGGCGAAGTTGTAACTTAACATGGGGTTCCTAGTTGAGCATACAGTGTTGGAATTTTTCCATTGCAACCACGCCATACAAAAGTAACTTTCTTTCTTTATCATACTCATTTTCACTCAGTTGTGCTATGATATCCTCCCTTCGTCGTCTTTCGTCCACATCATTGTCTTGCTACCATCGCATCGCTTCTTCTTTCTCTGTGATTATGGCGACAAACCAGGTACTCTTCAAATGGGTGGTGCCCGTGCTCCCTGAACGGTTGGAAGCTGCCAAAGATTGGGCGAAGGCTTTGCCATTGGAGCCTTTTATCTTGTTGCCATGGGAGACAATCCCCATTCAGCCTGAAGCCCAGGCCTTTGCCACCCAACTGCACCAAGGGTTTGTTGTGTACCTCAGCTGCGTGTGCTAGGAGTTTATAGTGCAACTTATTCAAGGATGCCTGCTTCTACCTACCACTAGCCAGCACAGGCCACATCCCACTTGTCCATTAATCAAATGGAGAGCATCTTTGGGCCTAAGGCGGCAGGTGAGTATCACCTCAATAATATACAGGGAGAGCATAAGGCAAAGCATGATGCGCTCAAGGTTTTCATGGAGGCCATGTACTTGTAAGCCAAGTCTTTCAATGTGTCCAATCGGGTCGCCTCCAAGTTCTTTCTGTGGATATTCCTTAGCCAAATTGGACTGCAGTATTGATAGAGAGGATTCACGAATCCCGGTGAGTGGCTACACATAGCACCACTGTGAAGACCATGTGTGGCTAGCATCTTACATTTCTATTTCCTCCTCCTATGCTGAAGAGCCACAGCGCACATTGGCTAGCATCTTACATTCATGTTTCCTCCTACGCTAAAGAGCCATAGTGCAGATTAGGTACTGCCCTGCTAAAGCGAGAGGCTCCAACATGATTTAGGGAGCTATAAGAGGTTCCAAGGTCATCTAGGGTAGATGGCTTAGGGGATGTAGCAAATCTAGCTGATGTTGTTACAAAGCAGTCCCAATCCTAGGAAAGTCCTACTCCAATTACTGTTGATGCTGTTGAGGTGATGCAACTGAATATTGGTGTTCCTGACAAGGTTGAGGACAGTTGAGGAGTGGCAGATAGCTGGGCAAGAAACACAAGTTTTGGATCAACCTTGCCCATTGAGTGCTCCTACAGTGTCTAGATCAGAGACGAGCAAACTGGATCTCAAGACTTGATTGGCAACGTTAAGAAGTTATTGTCAAGGCCTCAAATGCTCTAGGGAGGAGTCCACCTCCTACACGATCACTCCTGCTACTATTGGCATTATGTCCAGACCGATTGCTAGTGCAGCTCAGATGCCAATTTACCTAACTCCCTCCACAGATCCATATGTCACATTCCTTGAGGGATTTAACATTGAGTACACCCAACGTTGTCGGCATACTTAACTGCAGGTTTGGAGTGGCATGGGAATGTGCAAAAGGAGCAGGGTGCCCTGCATTAGGAAGTGATGGCTGTGTGTAGGACAACACTGCCTTGCGTGAGCAAGTTTGCCATGAGACTACCAAAATTTGGGAGCAAAGGCCAGCTAGGTGGCACAGTTGGATTTTGTAGAGTCAATTCGGGACCGGTTGAATTGTGCTACAATGGAAGCCATTGTGTTGCAGTCCCAACTTGCTGGACTTGAAGATGAGGAGAATGTCTCACCTATTTTTCCCACAGCTTTGGAGGAGTTGCATGAGTCTTTCTAGGCTCAATTGGGGAAGATTGGGAGGGTGTTGTATGGTGTTTCTGCACTAGATTGTAGGATCCATGTGCCGAGTTGCTTCCCATTCCCTCTAATGATGCTGACGACCTAGATGCGGATGCGTAGTTCCAAATCAATCGATTCTGCCCAATGGTCTGTCAACTTTGCATGTTCCTGCTACTACTGCGGCTTCTCCTACCTCGGCCCATGTCGTTTCTCCATCTACTGGGTCCACAGCGCAGCTCTGAACAGCTGATGGGTGATGGGTCCCCCTCCGTTCATCTTTGGATCTAGCCCACAATTCGACGACCTCTACTCCAATTTCCAAAGCTCTTTTTGTGGATTCAGAGGTAAGGGTAAGACACCTGTTGCACTTCGTGACAAAGGATGATCATCCTCTGCCTACGAACTTTTTTGGATATCTTCGATTTCCTTGTAGGCGGAAGTTCAGACAATCCTCAGATGGTGGAGCTGCTGCTGGAGCATTGCAAAGTCTTGGAAGGCCAGAATGTCGACTTACAGGAGTGGATCCATGTCTTGGAGGTGGATGCTGGGCAATTTCTGGCGAATGTGGATGCTAAAGTTGCTTGCTTGTTCAAGCACATCTCGCTAGAGAACTGCAAAAAGCTTGCAACCATATGCACAAATCTCTTATCCCTCTTTCTTTTGCACGTTCTTCTGACCCGGTTTTGACTTCCCAGGTTCTTAAGGGTATGGCTTCTCACTGTGGCAAGTCATCAGGTAAAGGCAGGTAAGCTCACATGGATAGATCAGGCGGTCATCACCGACAGTCTTCTATGAAGGAGCTAAAAGAGGAGAATTGGGTGCTGATCATGAGTAGAGTTCTGACATCAGGAAGTGCTCTCAACTGGTCCAATTACAAGGAAGGTCACTGTAGGAGAGGCTTTGTCTTCTAAATGGATGATGTAGATACATAGCATAGAGGACAACTTTACTCAGTAGATGCAGCGTAGTGAGCATCTGGAGCAACATCTGGCCATGACCTATGTGGAGTGCAATAATCTACAACGCGAGGTTAAAAATGTCGCAAGGCTGATTGAGGCCTTGCTTCTGAGCTCATCTTTCACAACGTTCTACATCATCAGCTTGATGGTCCTCTTCAGTGAGGAATTGGCCTCCTTCACTCACGTGGCTCCAATTCCTGTGCTAGGGTGCAGCACTGATGGTTCTTGCACAAGCCCCCTTGGTGGCTACTTCAAATGAGCCATCCTTGGATGATCAAGGTGACACTGAAGACTAAGAGTAATAATGGGTTTGAGTCCCCTGTGCATGCCATGTGTTGTGGGTGTTGCACATTGGAAGTGTCAGATGAAGACTAAAAGTAATAATGGGTTTGAGTCCACTGCATGTGTTGTGGGTGTTGGACATTGGAAGTGTTGGATGGGCCAAATGTTGAATGGACACAAGTCCATAGAGTCATGGGCCATGATCATAATCTAATAGCCACCTCTTCGTGTATTTTGGATTCTGCAGATTGAGCAGAGTGGCTTTAACCGCAATTACCTGTACTTTGTATTCATTCTCATGAGGAATAATCAATGAGTAATTTGTTCTATGTAACAATGAACTCTTATGGATTCTGAGTATTAATGGATGTAGTCTTTGATTTTGATTACTGTTCTCAACTTATTGCATAATTTTGTAATGTCCATTATGTATGCAATACTCGGTGTCATGTTCAAATGTGGTGAATACCTTTATTCATTGGGTATATCTATTCCGGATTATAGTAGATTCATGGCATGAGCTCAAGGGTAGGCATAAGGTGCATTGTTTGTAGCTATTAATGGCAACAAAGCACTATAAGGCAAAGATATACATGATCGAGGATAGAGGTGAGGTGCATTGTGCATGCATGGAGTTCCCCAAGGGATTGACCTAAACACCATTTGATTTCCAACCCAAATCTCTATGAGTGATACACTTCTTAAAATATGCCAATATGGAATCATGAGTATGCTTATTCTTTCTTTGAACCCCCAAAAAAACCTACTTCCATATTATTCTTTTAGGCAGACTAACCATATTCAACATTTACCCTCAAAATAGAACCGGTGAATGGCACTAAGCAATCAACGACAAAGGTGAACAAAGGTGAAGATGTAATAAAAGCGCAAGTCTAGAAAGTAAGATGTTGCATATATTTTAGAAATTGATCCTCTCAAATTCACTTGTGTGATATTCTTTTGTATAAATACCATGGCCATGTAATTATTCATAATATTATTTTGAGAGCTAGGCGCAACGACCTTACAAGTTGTAATATTTTTTGCTAGATTGAAAGATTGGCAACTCAGCAAGAGCACATGTACTAACTTCTATTCACTTTCGAAGTGGTCGCTGTAATCTAAACATGTATGTATTAAGCGAAAAGATTAGCCAATAACCAAAAAGGAGGGACATGTGCACAACTTGAGTGGAAGCCCAAACTTGAAGCCCTATGTATAAAAGTTAGAAAGTGAATGGATAAGCTCATTCTTGTGGTGTGCAATCTTGTGGAGCTTTCTTCTTGCTTCGTGCTTCCATATTGCTTATGAGAGAGAGAGAGAGGGGGAGGGAGAGAGGAAAAGTGTGAGAAAGAGGGTGAAACTCTTGCTTTTTTTTTTCTTCTTCTTTTTCTTTGCGGAGCATGTGCATTGATTGAGGCTATGGAGTTGGAGCTTGCTTGAGATGCACCACTTGAGTCATGGAGCCATCAACAAATCTTTGTGGATAGACTACAATGAAGATGTAAATTGGTGAGCTCTCTATGTCATTTTTGAGAGCGTGTAATGATTATGTGAGAAATAGGCATAGCCATATTTCTTAAAGTGCTTGAATCAATAAGTGTTTTTGTCAAGTTTGGCATTTGAAGCTTGTAAAAGTGACAACATTTTGGTTCCATTAACTAGACTAATAGAATTAGGTGACTAGATGTACACTCTTTATGACAACTGATGGAATAGGAGAGCTTGCACTTTGAAATGCTCCATGGATTACTTTAGAAAGAGTTGATCAAGAGGAAATCAATTTGTTGTGAGTGTGTTTTGGATTGCGGTTTGGTGTTATAAGTTTTTAAAATTTTTTTAGGTAAGAATGCAAGAAGCTAAGATATAAATGTTTTCTATTTAAAAAAATCACGAAAAAAAGTTCAAATGGTTAGTTTTGTAACCATAGAGAGATAATAGAAATAGGAGCCTTAAAATCGAAGTAAGGGGGTTAAGAAACTCTATGATAACATTTGGATTTGTAGCCTTTTTCTTTTTGTGCTTTTTGGGGTGAGCTGTTGGTCTATATAAAGATAAAAGAGCAGGACAAGACAAAGAAAGAGGAGGCAAAAGAGTGGAGTTATAGTGCACAGAGAAAGGTGAAAGGGATAGAAGAACGAACCAACCGCAACAAGGGTGTTGTCTACTCCAATCATGACGCTTAGCATGTACTATGTTGTGATTAGAAGAATTTTCTTGCACTTTCTTTTTTCCCCTTGTCTTTGCACCTTCCATTGTGCAATTTATAACACTGTGGCCTTTCTTCCCACAATGACAACAAGTTAGATTTGCATTTCTCCCATGAGACTTACTGCACGACTTGCCACACAACTTGGACCGAGACTTCTGTGAATCCCGTCCACAGCCATTACCATGGTCATTCTTTGCATTTCCATCATGTTAGCCTCTAATTGTCAAAGCATGAGACACAGGAGAGGCATTCAAATTCTTATAGTTTATTTGTTCCTTCCAGAAGAGAGCTCTCAACATTAGATAGCTTCAGAGTAGTGGTAGAAGCACATAAGGCAGTGCGGAATATATCCCAAGTCTCATTAAGAGTTCCAAGCAAGAACAACCGAGTGACATCCTCTTTGAAATCAATGCCCCCTATGAAACCAAGTTCTTAGCATGAAACTGGCTCAGATGAGCTGACATGGTCACATTCTCTTTCATGCGGAGATCCATAAGCTGTTTCAGCCAATACATTTGACTTGCAGGACTTTGCTTGTCATAGAGGTTCTTCATTTATCCCAAAGTTGCCAAGCACTCTGTGCTTCCTCAACCACATTGTAATGCACATGTTTAGTGAGAGACAAGATAAGGGTGGACTTGCATAACTCATCAAGCTCCATCCATTCGTCATTAGTCATAGTTTCAGGCTGCTCTTCACTCAACCTTAGTGGCTTTATTTGTGATTTCTGCACCAATACTTGCCAAACTTGGCTCTTCCAATAGGTATAATTCTTACCATCAAGCTTAATGATGTTGAAGATAGCACTGTTAGTGGAAGAAGATGCCATACTGCAAGCTAAAACAATGCAGAAATTTTAAAATTGCTTGCTATAAATGGCAAAAAATGACCAAAAAATCACAAAAACCAAGGCAAAATGGCAAGAAACGAGTATTTAATGATGTTGCCCACCAAGTACCATCCAAAGTACATCAAACTAGGATGATTTAGTAGGAAAAATACATCACAATCAGAATATATATGCTTGTCGTAATAATTTGCAGCAGTGTACAATGAAAGATGACAATAGGCAAAAAACAATATTCCAAGTAAATCACTAACTGTCAATGCAAAACCAAGATCAAGCAGGCATCAACAAGCATGTAACAGTCAAACTGACATGAGCCAATACCCAAGCATGTTAGACAAAGCCTGTTAGTAAAGTCAGTATACCCCCAATCAATAAGGAAAAATGTACATACCACTGCCAACACCTGACACAAGTCAGTATCTACTCAGTGAATACAAAGCTGAATCAGCCCAAGTACATCTACATGGACCAAGGCATATCAACCATACATCATCAACCACAAGGAGATCCCAATCTCAAGTATCCAAAAGCTTAAGTACATAATCCGCGTGCTCAATGTCTATCAAATGACAATGTACATAAACTCTCCCACTGGCACAAAAGCCATAATAGTCAAGCATCCAAGCTCAAACAAGGCATGCAAGGGCACCGGTGACAGAGTATCCAAGGTCATACATCAAGAAGACATCCGAAGCATATGAGCGGTCAAGGATCCAATGATAGCATCCAATGTCATGAAGAAAATCCCAATCAATTTGTAACGAGCCAAAGCAAGACCAAAAAATAAGCTTCAGAGTATCCAAAGTCAAGCCCAAACGAAACTCTAGTAGCATTTAAGTCCAAACAATGTAACTAGCATGTGTAGGTGACATAAGCATCAAGCATGTCAAAGGCAGTCAAGCATATACCAATACATGCCAAAGTACATCCAAATAGAGATCCAAAATGCTAACCAATGCAGAGCTCAAGCTCATCAATACATCTGGGAGCAATGTCAAGCTCTATGTCGACCCCAAAGCATCAATACATCATGTAAAGCTTCTACGACATACCGATTGCAATAGGTATAAGAAACCTCTGACAAAACCATTTCAGCCTTGAAGTTTCTAGCATACATTCACTACATAAAATTGAGTATTTTTTAGCTCAAGGTCAGCCCAAAATGATGGCAAATCAGTAGGCATACATTCCTTAAATATCCGGCATCAACCATAGGAATTCAGGCATCAAATAGCCAATGCTATCCAAGCATAAACATAAAGTGATGATGTGTCACTATTTGTGGCTACCTGTGGGACTGTGGAAAATAGTCCCAAGTGCCAAATGAAGTGTTTTCAAGCTACCAATGAGTGCCAAGGGAGGGCTAAAGTAAATAACAATTTTTTGCAGGTCTTCAAGCTGGCGTAAATAGGGATGATGTTGCTGGGTATGTTGTTGGTCCATGTGGCATTAATGGGGTGGAAGGGGGGCTCAAGTAGGGCCTAAAGAAGGCCTACACAAAGCCTTGTCAAGCCTAATTACGCAAGAGCCAATATATAAACTGGGAGAGCTCCAATGGTTGGCTGCCCCTTTGTGTTGTACCCTGCAAACTGAAATAAATACTCAAAAGAATGCTTCAATACCTTTGAAGGAATGCCCTGAGGGTGCCCAAATGGGCCGCAGAAAGCCAGGGAGTGATTGGAGCTCGAAGGAGTCAGACATGGTTGCCGGGAGAATGCACTGCCCCTTTGTGTTGTACTCTACAAATTGAAATAAACACTCAAAAGAATGCTTCAATAGCTTTGAAGGAATGCCCTGAGGGTGCCCCCAAATGGGCCATGGGAAGCCGGGGAGTGATTGGAGCTCGAAGGAGTCGGACATGGTTTGTTGGGAGAATGCACCAATGGTGTAGGAATTCAATGGGATACTGATGGAGTCATGAACCACACTCGAGTGCTCAGGCAACCATGCTCTAATACTAGTTGAAAGGTGAGAAGGATCAAAGCTTGCATGGGAGAGCTATGGTGGGAGAGCAAGAGCGAGAGAGAGAGAGAGACTCAGAATGTGGGAACTCCAACAATCACAATGTGTGACCAGCCTTTCCTTTATTCATCTGTCACTAAAAGAATAAATAATAAAGTGATAATGACAGGCACCCGTCGCCTGCAGTGTGCAGGTGTGGTTACTGTTAGTGTAGTAATACACGGTCGGCTAGGCAGAGGTGCCTTTATCCATAATAGGAATGATGTCGAGTGTCATGCTCACACGGTGAACATGGCCATCCATGCAGCAACAACGCGACTAATCACCATGACATTATCCCATGTGCATCCCTTGTCAACGTGTCTGTCTTGGCCATCTACATCACCTTTGACACTTGGTGCTCACAAAGCCACACTAGCTTGCCAGATGGATTGGTTGTAATGATGATTGTTTTTAGAAATATGATAACGGCAATAATTATGGTCAGGTTGGTCACACTTTCCTTTTGTGATTAGCAAAAATTTATAATGAGGTTAAAAATTTATAATTATGGTCAAAATTTTACAATTAGCAAACATTTATAATATGTCATGCCCACCTTTATAAAGGGAAATAGTACTCACTAAAAATAATAATTAGGATGAAAATATATGGTGCATGACAAGTCAATGTGAGCCATGCATTTAGCTTCTAAGGTTAGTCTTATTTGCGTTAGGCCACAACCTTATCTCCCATTGGTTTGGATTGTTGCCTCATTGACCTTGGTAATTCAGACCTAAGTATGATCTTTGCTTCCAAACTAGGAGTAGAAGCCTTAATTGACTAGATTTGTTATAGATGGGCTATGCACCATCATGTCGAAGCGCTACAAGATCATGGATATAGTCACATGTTAGGTGGTCATTTCAACTTGATGCGACGAACTCATTAGAGTTATCTTGGGAAGCTCAAAGTCTCAACAACATGTGCCATGCTTTGCATACAAGAACTTTGGCCATCATACCTTTCATGTCCTAGGCGAATGCTGATTAGAGGTATTTAGCCATAAATTCAAAACATTGACACACGATGAGGACTTGAAAATGAATTGAGGTAAGTGGATTTGTAAACCTCATAGATGTAGGTCTAATATACACCTCTCATTGGGGATTCTAAGCCAAAAATCATGACGCTCTTGCCTCACCCATGACCATACCTCCTCACATTGAATGACATATGCTTGAAACCATTATTGTGTTGCTAGGGGGTAGGTTGAGTGCCCACAATCCCCGTTATCCTAAATGCAACCAAATAAAGAGTAACTAGAGGGACCTTTTGCATGATGAAGAGCATGGGTCTCATCACCAACTATAGCACATCCAATGAGGGTTTAACACCCCATGCCCATGCAGATACTCGATGACAGCCAACTTAACTTGATCAAGGCTACAAGATACATATCTCAAGTGCTACATGTCAAGGCCTTTGTTCTTAGTGGAAACGAAGAACCTAGCCAACCTTGGCCCATTTATAGTATAAGTCCTTGAGGCTACCCAAAAAAAGAGTGAACCAAACCAAGAAAAGTACACTGTATGCAAGGTCTTTCCTTAGACCCATTGAGATTTTCTTTATACCTTGACTGTCATTTGATCCCCAACAACCAACATTTGTGTCCACAACCATTTAATCCAGAGAGAGAGAGAGAGAGAGAGAGAGAGAGAGAGAGAGAGAGAGAGAGAGAGAGAGAGAGAGAGAGAGAGAGAGAGAGAGAGAGAGAGAGAGAGAGAGAGAGAGAGAGAGAGAGAGAGAGAGAGAGAGAGAGAGAGAGAGAGAGAGAGAGAGAGAGAGAGAGAGAGAGAGTTGCTTTTGATCAATTGCCATGCTATGCTATCACCCCTTCGATCCTCATCTTGAGCTTTAACTCCACAAAAATGAAATAAGCTAGATATCCTTATCTGGGATTACTAGGAAGCAATCTCCAAGCATTAGATCTCCTAGAGCTCCTTGGTAGACAAAAAACACACACCAAACACTAGATTCTTCTTTGCTACTCAAACAACAAACTTGATGGTTCTGTTGGCTGCAAAAGGGGGGTAAGACCTCAAGACACCTAGTCAGAACTCTCCCAAATTGCTCTTTCTTCTTCTTCTCGTCTAAAGTGTTCTTTGCTGCCTACAAACCGTGATACTAGTACTAATTGGATATTGTTGTAAGAATGTAGGTAATAGATTCTCTTGCTCCTATTATGGTGTATTTTGCTAGATATTCTTGGTTATAACTAGCTCTTTGAGTGTATTTTATTAAGAAAGTTTAACGAAAAAATTATTCTTCAATCTACTGGTGCAAATATGTTGTTGTTTATATGATATCCTACCATTGGACAATTCAATTGAAGTTTACTTTTAGGACTTGACACTCTTATTTATATGGGGAATCATGATTTATTGATTTATTGATGAAGCATTTTTTATATTGATAGTAGCATTGATAATTGCTTTATGTGAACACTACATGTGGGATGGTGATGTGGTAGCCACTCCTTATAAAAATGTGTCAATACTAACTTATTTGACATGCTCCTCCATAGTTGACGTTATTCTTTGAATTCCCTTGCATATGGAGGCAAAGGAGTCTCTTAAAGAGTATCTAGATTCCTAGGATGATTAACACAAATGATAAGAAATCGGACTGCTTTCCTCCCATCCTTGCTTTTGATTTTTGCATAAGCAGAACCATCATCAAGCACCTTTGTTTCCATACGTACTCTTGCACTATAGGGCTATCCCAAAATCATAGCACATGAGGAACTATCTTGCACAAAGAAGTATTGGTCTTCTTGTATATCACCAATCGCCACTTTTACATTAGGACATGCAACATAGAGCTCCCCCCAAGAATTATTTGCAGCCCTTATATGCCAACCATGATCAGTGTCTAGAGGCTATGCACCATTCTTATACAATCCACGACAACCATATGAGTGAAAGAAATACCCTCAAGATTGTGTCATAGAGAAATATTGAAAGCCTAGACCTATGGTGGACATGACAAAATCTCAACACAGGATTGGAAGGAACCTCTTCTGAAATCTTAAGGATAGACCCCCCAACTTGTTGCCATGTACCCTAGAGAGAGATCTATTTTGTGTACGTATTAGATATTCTTTGGTTAGTGGTAAGGTGAACATCTTGAGGATCATATTTGCCAACTGCACACCTCATAGAGCTCAACCAACTACACCAAATTTCTCTTGGGAACCTAGAGTCACTTGCATTATATCAATGGGAATTCTTTTTGTGTCTATTGGGCCATGACATATAGAGGCATTAGATACTTATAGTAATAACTTGCAGATAGGGAGTGTTAGCCTTGGGAAACCTCAAATAGCCCACCTCTTTTTAACCTAGGCTCATGCATGTAGAGGAGACCTAGTGAGGGATAACACATAAATTGGTTTGCACCTAGGAAGCAACAATTGAACATCATTGAGGCAAGGGAGTGTGGAAAAAACTTGAAGTCTTGGTTCAAAGATCTTGTACTCATCACATGTGTAGCAAATATCAATATTGATCTTGGTAGGTATCCTAAGCAGAGAGTAGAGACATAACTACAAGAAACCACCACAAGCCTTGGGGATGCCGACTTGAGTACTCTAATCAGATTTCATACACAATGAGAGTGCAACCATCAAGGCACTTCATACCTTGTGAGAGACAATGTAGGAAAGCTTGCCGGAATCATCTCAAGGATCAAAGAGAGAAAGCATAAAGATAGAACTACTAAAGGATTAAAAAAAACTTGGCTTTGGCCGCTTAAATTCATTTGAACCATCCACTGGCCCCTTTGTCTCACCACTTTTGGATCAACTAGTAAAACTATTGTTAGAGGGGTATCTAATTTTGTTCGTATGCTCAACTCTTGACCTAGAGAATCGTGAGCTTCTCCACCATTAGAGCCACCATCAACTGCAATATTCCTTGAAGTTTCCTACAAGGGATTTTCGAAGAAAGTGATGGGTGGCCTAATTGCATTATTGGAATACTTACTAAAACCTAGGTTGAACACAAAGAGAATCATTTAATGAAGCCTTTAAAAATATCTATTTGGTAAAGCCACTTAGGAGCAATTGCCCATGTCTAAAAAAGCTTTCACAAAGTACTATGAATACTTATTGCTATAAATTGGATTTGGCTTGAATCAAACCCACCTCAAAGCTACTCACAACAATAGGCATAAGGGCCATCACAATTGGGAAGGAATAACCAAGTCTAGGGATAGGAAAACCTCTAGGAGTGCCTGAAAGCACTAGATGAAGGCAAAATAAATCAAGTTGATAGTTTTGATAAAGCTGGGACATTATTGCAAATTAGAGTTCCCACTTGCCTTGAATTCATTTTATTTGGGATTGCTTGTGCCAAGCCTAACCAAATAATTTGCCTTGAGTCAACTTACAACAAGGTTTAGACTTACTAGCCAAAACTAAGGCGAAGATTGGGGACTTGAAAGATTTCCCACACAAGTTATTGTATGCAAGGATTTTGACTACACAAACTTTACTTGCACATAACCCCTAAAATTAGCAAAAATATTCATAAATTGCAACAATATGAGGATTAGAACATAGAGTGTGGGAAGGTTACTTGCACTGGCGCATTACCAAGCGCTCTTGGGAGTCTCTAAGTCTAGCAAGGGACATGAGGAGACCAATTGGACATGACTATTAGAACATAGAGTGTGGGAAGGTTACTTGTACTAGCGCATTACCAAGCGCTCTTGGGAGTCTCTAAGTCTAGCAAGGGACACGAGGAGACCAATTGGCCACTAAAGCACAGAGTTCTATCATGTGTGCATTGCAATTCAAGTTGATTGTGCATTCATATCTTGCAATCCTTTAGTCTTGATGTGCATCCTCCTTGAGTGTCACACCCAATAAGTAGGACAATTAAACTCTTGGCACTCCATGCGGCTAGATTGACTACCCTAGTTGCACACCCTACGAAGCTATGTAAGACTATAGTCTAAGACAATTGGTCATAATAACTCCCAAGAAGAGGTAAAATTGTAAGGAAAAAAGATCTATATTGTCCTTACTAGCAAAAGTTCATTAAGAGAACAAGGGAATGGTGATTAAATGAAACAACCTGATTGAACAAGTCATAATTGGTTAGAAAGTAAACAACTTCTTGTTTGAACACCACTAGCATAAGGAAAGTTTGCATGACATTGACACACTATTGATTGGAATGTTGAAAGATTGATTGAGCATGAGCGGCACATAAATCATGTGAATTGTAGCTAAGCACATTGGCTAAGGAAGGAGACCCTAGTTTGCGCACAAACTCACTTATCACAAAATCTTGGAAAAGGAAGTATTGGCACCATTAATCTTGCGAGAGAACACATTCAACCAAGAGCTCAAAAGAAACATGACATGAGAAAAACAAACTATAATGGCATTGAGTAAAATAGACAAGGAAAAACAAGAGCCATAATTGTGAAACGCTAATGAGGGAACAACTAACCACATCAAAATAGGTAGAGAGAAGGGGGACTAACACACCACTAAGAATACTCAAAGAAACACAATCTAAGCAAGTGAACACCAACAAACACAAGGATAGAAACAAGGGAATTGCACATCCAAATGACTAAAAATAAGATAGCATAGAACCCTAACATGCCTTGTTAGCCAACCATCAAAAGGGCAACTAGGCCACACAAGAATACTTGCAAATCTTGTTCAGATTGCAGTTGGTCGAAATAAGTTACAACATTTTTAGAAGAGAGATGAATGCGAAGATGACTAAAATCAACAACCTTGACCATGAATGCTCTATAAGTAGCATTGCACAAATGAGCCATGATTTCAATGCATGTACTATATCCAATAGTGTAGCTATGAACTCAACAATTTGCATTCAAAAGGTTGGGTTTATGAACCTAGACCTAGAGGATGATGAGCTGATACCACTTGCCTATCTCAGGATCAAACTTACAATGAAAAAAGGACATACTATTAATGCTCTCATTGGTGAAGGATTAGACTTTATTATCTTGACATATGAAGCGTCGACTAGAATCAACAAAATTCTCAATCCCTATGGGGGAAAATCGTATTCTCTCCTAGGAAAATATAGAATGCTCACCACCATCAAATTCGAAAGCTTATCCATCCCATTCCATGTACTCCTAAATTGTGAAGACATGGGAAAGGAAATGCTCCTTGGTAGAGCTTTTAGAGGACAATAAAATGTAAGGTTGACTATGTAATAGAATCGATACATTTGGCACTCTCAAATGTGAGGATAGGGTAACATCACTGTTCCTTATGGGAAACGAGGAAATGCTTAAGAAGTTGCTTCAATCACACCAATGAAGAGAGGAAACTACTTAAGCATGACTACCTCTCAAGCAAAAAGTCTAGTGAATGACACCAAGGATATGGGAAATACATCCAAAACCATCACAACTAGGCAACAAAGGGCTCCTAGGAAATGAAGGAAAATACCCAAGGCTTATAGGTGAAGATGTTGATGGAGAGCTAACATAGCACAACAATGGGTTCCAAAGTCCTATAATAAATAGTTAGTTATGGATACCTAAGCCACCTACAAGGCCACCTTTATCATCGTACCATATAAGAACCGAAAGACCCCCTCGATGAAGAAGAATCAATCTAAATGGAGAATTAGGCTAGAAGATGGGCCAATAAGGGTGACAACACTAATCAAAACCCTCGAGAACAAACAACTTTTGGTCTATTGAAAGAAAATCATAGAGCCCATGGCTAAACAAGATCAACATCCAATGTAAACTGATAAAGCCATTAGTGCTAGAGAAATGGTTGAAAAGTTGAATTCTCCAAAATAAGAGGCAAGTGAGTTAGTGTAGCCTAGTAAGTTGTTTAGCATGACCTAGAAAATCCCCATGAAGAGACGAGTGAAAATGAGAACATTGATGATGAGCAACCTAGCAAGCTGTTGCAAAAGCCATAAAAATAGAGTCCAAGGATAAAAGCGAAAAATTGAGAAACTTGTCATACTACCAATCTACGAATATTTCCATGCGCACTTCTCCTAAAAGTGATAAGCTTATGGATACTTCTAGATGTTCCAAGGATTCCAAGCAATAGTTACCTGCAATTGCTATGGACAAAGCTTGGTCCACTAATAACGAAGCACATGATGCCCAAACAAGAGTGGACATAATGTAGTTGCAACTGCAATTTGCTACTACAAGTCACATCTAACAAGGAACAAGACTTGGTAGGTCCAAGAATCAGGATAACCATGAGAACCTTGGAGGTACAAGCAACACCCACACCAACCAAGCATGCTCATCCCATCCCAAACCTCCAACCAAACTAAAACCCATATCAATGATTTGAAATCTAAAGAAAATTGTGACAAAGCAGTTTGCATAGAGAATAGAAATGTGGTAGTGTGTATTACTGAATTGAATGGTAGGCTGAAGTTGTTCACATATGCCTATATCCACACTGACATGGGCACATTGCCAAAGGAACATGAGGAATGCGTAGCATGGCTATAGAGGCCAGCTATCTAGTAGGAGAGATGAGCCGTATGGCAATCTCAAAGAGATGCAACATATCTAGCTCGTACTTTCTTCCATGTACTTGCTACTATTTGGGGTATGGACTTAGGTGGAACAATGCTAGAATATCCCTTGCTTGATAAAGTCCTTATGGAAGAAGAGCTACATGTTGCTAGGCTAGGACAAGGAACAATACTACTTGATCTTACACAATATCTATCCTTGCTAGTGAAGTTGCCATGACTCCTTGATGCATGTGTTACATAAGAGTATAATCCTAACTTCTATAATTGGCTTTCACCCTCTTGGAATGACATGGAACCATAGTCTATCAAGGTGTATATAAATAAAAGGTCTTTCAATCATTGTGTATAAATAAAACTAAAATAGGCAAAACCCCGCACACCCTTACAAAGAATGATGGTCAAATTGGGGCAACAAGGATTAGAATCAATTCAACTGAATTTAGAGGATTGGTACTTCTTTCATTGAATTCTTTTATATTATTCAAATCAAACAATTGCATGTACTCTCAAATCTTCACCAAGTGAATGTAGATAGAATAGGACACTAAACTAGTGGATCAAATATTCAAAGCTACCAAGGACCACCGTTCCTCTTGAAGAATCATTAAAAGTAATACCTAGTAGCAAAGGCCTGTGTGGAACACCTCATGGAGGAGACTTCAAAGACTTGCAAATATCATCCTCCACATGCAAGTGTGTCTCAATAGGCATTCTATCGACTACTCTCTCTTCCCACAAACAAGGCCTGATGCCAATAGAAAGACAAGCTTCCTTCAATGAAGAAAGTTCCTTTATTGACCAAGCCACAATCTCCAAGATCCCCTGCCTCCAATCCCAAGGACTAAGTCCCTATTACTACCGCTTTGACATTGGTTGGGTGTCCTCCTTGTGTCAAGCCTTTTTAAGCCTCTTCAACTTTGCTATCTTATTTCATGCACACAATTTGAACATGCTATTGTACTGCATTGTATATCAAAAGAAAGAAAAGAAGAAAAGGGAAAAGAAAAATATACACACAAGGGCGACACCACACTTATGGGTCCTCAAGTTAGGGACATCCAATGACCTCGGTTGGTCAGTTCTATCCTTAACATCGTAGCCCCACTTGTTACTCCACTATGGAAAATCAAGGAATATCAAGGACACGTGGCACTTAGGGAGACTTGGTTGGTTTGACCTATCTCCTTGATAGACTATCACAATTCTTTTTGTGCTTTCTCGAATCTCACTACCATGGCAACAATATTGGAAGTACAACAACTGGCAAGTACATTAAGAATCACCCAATACTATAGTCCCACTCCACTACAGTCTCTACTCATTGATAAATTATAGCAAAATCTCCTTCATCATATCCATGATTATGAGCTGTACACTCCTCAAAGTAGGTGGAGGTTCCTTGCATGATTTTGCTACCTTTCTTGCCCCTTAGCAATGACAATACTTCCCATCACTTATCTATCAAATGGTGCCTTACTCATTGAGCATCAACAAAAGAATGCCATAAAGCCATCTTCTAACTACACAATAGCTTATGTAAGCACACGTGAATGCTAACTGCAACATTATCTATACATGGATTGGATCCTTTAGTGTGGAACAACACTCTCAGCTTACTTGGAGTTTGATCCATCTCCCAATCCATCAATGTCTTGTCCATGCAAAACAAACTAGCACTTTCTTAGGGAGAGAGCACACGATATTTTCCCTTGTAGGTACAAGCAAATATGATGGCTTACAGCTTCTACCTTAAGCTAACACCTTTCATAGTGACTTGCTTTGCCCATTTCATTGAAATCCAACCAATCTACCAACAAAAGATTCTAATCTCAAGATCCCCATCTAATTCCAATCACTACTTCTTGCTTAACATTCGCCATCTAAAGCAACTCCAACAACCACAACCACTACTCTTCTCACAATAACACCACAACTGTCCCCCACATTCCTTGTCTATGGTGTACGCTAAGTGCAAGTTTAGAAAAGGTGTAAGATGTTCCACATATTCTAGAAATTAATCCATGAGCACATGCATGATACTTTTTGCTAAATACTATGGTTGTGTAATTTCCTATAATATTATCTTGAGAGCCAAGTGTAGTACTCGTGCAAGTTGTAATATTTTCTACCAAAATGAAAGATTTGCAACTAGAAAAGAGTGCAGGTACTAGCTTTGATTCACTTTCATAGTGGTTGGTGCTAACAAAATATGTATGCATTGAGCGACAAGATTGGCCAAGAACCAAAAAGAAGGGACGAGTGCCCAACTTGAGTATAAGCCCAAATTCAAAGCCCTATGTATAAAGTCCATAAAGTGAATGTATAAGCTCATTTTTGTGGTGTACAATCTTGTGGATCTTTCTTTTAGCTTGTGTTTCCATCTTGGATATGAGAGAGAGAGAGAGAGAGAGAGAGAGAGAGAGAGAGAGAGAGAGAGAGAGAGAGAGAGAGAGAGAGAGAGAGAGAGAGAGAGAGAGAGAGAGAGAGAGAGTTGTGGTTGAAACTTTTGCTTCTTTTTTTCTTCTTTGTGGAGTAGATGCTTTAATAATCCCATAGAACATGATAAATTTTCTCATTGTGAATGACAAAGGAAAATATCTATTTTTTCAAATGATATGAAGGAGAAAGTATAGGAGTTCAAGATCAAGAGCCATTTCCCATAATTCCATGGGCAATTGCTTAAACTAAGTGTAGGAAAAAGGTTCTCCTACATGAAAAAACGTTTTGAATTCAAAGTATATCTCTCGATCTTGTCTATGGGGGAAACCTTTACTATTGCAACCCCACTAATAATCTAGTGCTTCAAACTAAGTTGAGTGAACATTCTTTTAGAAGTTGGATATTTAGCTCTTTCCCATTGGAGCTTTGTTGCATCAATTGTTCCTCATCCACATCCAACCTATATTTTGTTGTGCTCTATTGAAGTGGCTTCCAACCCGATGTCCTTCAATCTCATACTTATCTCCATGCTTTAATGCTGTTTTTCTAAACTTTGAGATGTAGGCCTCATCCTTACTAGAACACCTTATCCTCATAGGTAATAAACTCTATCTATATTGATCTGGAGTGAAGCATCTTAGTAGAAGAATTAGGTGGGAGTGAAGCATCCCTCTTAGTAAAAGAACTAAGTGGGGCATCCAAGCATTTATGATGGCATTAACTAATTTTGGTTTATTAGATAGCTTATAGTGTGCCATTATTTATTCTAAACTTTTTAAAGCAAGCTATTGATCTATTTTGAGCCTAGACTAATAGGGCATCCCAAATATCTAATAATTCTTCTAGGCCCAATGTTTGATTATAAGCCTCCAACATATTGTTGTCCTCATCAAAACGTAGCTTCAAAACTTCAATTCCTTCCAAACTTATTTGTGACCTTGGTACATCACCGCTTTTCATACAACTTCAACAACATTATAGTACTTATCTTCATCAACAACATTTGCATTGTATCTTATATACATCTAGATCACTAATTCCTTTTTTCTCTTGATTATGCCAAAAACTCTTTCAACATCAAGGATAATGTTTCTTGAACAAGAAAATGAATTTAGGATTTGACACTAAGATGGTATGAGAATTGGTTTAAACTTTAAACCAAATATCATGATGTTTGGAATAAAGATTAAGATAGTACAATGAATAGTAAGTATGATAAACATGGTGTTACCCATTCGATAGTTTCTTTCATAGCATCAATAGGCTAATGTTGGCTATCTACTTTATTTGGTTCTTGATTCTTGCAGATCCTTGGAACTTATTAGAAAACATTATTGAGCACACTTGGGTGAAGCTAAAAACAAATCCATCTATTGAGGGGAGCCCTTGATGACCTGTTTTGAAATTAAAAAATCAATATTCTTAAGGGATAAAAAACCACCAAGCAAAAGATTAGCAAGTGGCAATGGATATGGGACATGATCTCGTGGATGTCAATAAGCCAAAGCTTGAACATATGCTTGAGAATTCACATGTTTAGCTTTAGCATGAGACACCAACCCTTTGTGTCACCACCACACATCATACCTTGATGCAAGAATCAATGTGTACTTATATAGAACGGTGTATATATTGCATAGCTTTTCTCACAATGGTTCTCTTTTCTCTTTATATGTATCAACACAAGTTCCTTTTAATTTCCCGTGTGGCATTATTTTCCCTTACTTTCCCTTGTAGTGTTTAACATCATGAGCTTGTGCTCTAGAGGCACCACCTCCCTAGCTATGTGCATGAGCTAACAACTCTCTACCCCCAACTACACCTAGCTAGATGTGTCAACCTCTCCCTCCCAAACACTCATGTTGTGCAAATTATAACAAAAAATCATTTTAAACTTCTTGTGCAATGAGAAAGACTTCAACTTACCCTAGGTTAAGACAATACCATTATTGAGATGTACAAAATGCATAATTAAAAATGCAAGGGATTAGGTTTTTGGCGCTACAAGGCTATATCAAAGAGTGATATAAGTGCATAATTGAACTCAATAATCAAAGGATGCTATGCCTTTTATTGCAAAATGTCAAATCTCCACTAATTGCACACCATCCAACCTTGCCCTAGAACTCTATAATCTATCATTGACACCTATCACTCCTCAATGCTTTAGGGATCCTTGCACTCATCATTGTAATGTCGCTTGCTAGAGCCTTACCATTGTTATACTTTGATAAGATATAGACACATGCCACTCATCATAAATCCACATGTTGCAACCATACTTACATTGTAAGTCATTGTATCTTGTCCCACCACTGTCACATGACATCTACAACTAGCTTTAAATTGCTCCACATCATATGGATAGAAAAGTCATACTTTTTTCCATTAATCTATCCTTTGATAGATCATGATACCTTGATGCAAGAATCAATGAGTGTACTTCTATAGAACGGTGTATATATTGCATAGCGTTTCTCACAATGGTTCTCTTTTCTCTTTATATGTATCAACACAAGTTCTCTTAATTTCCCATGTGGCATTATTTTCCCTTACTTTCCCTTGTAGTGTTTAACATCATGAGCTTGTGCTCTAGAGGCAACACCTCCCTAGCTATGTGCATGAGCTAACAACTCTCTACCCCCAACTACACCTAGCTAGATGTGTCAATCTCTCCTTCCCAAACACTCATGTTGTGCAAATTATAACAAAAAATCAATTTAAACTTCTTGTGCAATGAGAAACACTTCAACTTACCCTAGGTTAAGACAATACCATGATTGAGATGTACAAAATGCATAATTAAAAATGCAAGGAATTGGGTTTCTAGGGCTATAAGGCTATATCAAAGAGTGATATAAGTGCATGATTGAACTCAATAATCAAAGGATGCCATGCCTTTTATTGCAAAATGTCAAATCTCCACTAATTGCACACCATCCAACCTTGCCCTAGAGTTCTATAATCTATAATTGACACCTACCACTCCTCAATGCTTTAGGGACTTATCATTGTAATGTCACTTGCTAGAGCCTTGCCATTGTTATATTTTGATAAGATATAGACACATGCCACTCATCATAAATCCACATGTTGCAACCATACTTTACATTGTACGTCATTGTATCTTGTCCCACCACTATCACATGACATCTACAACTAGCTTTAAATTGCTCCACATCATATGGAACCATAAACATAGTTGAGATAGTGAGTTTGATTACATTGCATGAGACTTTATATTGCATTAATCAAACCTTATATTGCATTAATCTAATCAATAAGTAACACAATAACCAAGAAAACACAATTGATTCTCTTTTGAAAACCTTATTACTTATTCATTCCATATCTTCAAATATAGCAAGAAATCTTATAGTTCACATCATACAATTCAACTATAGTCTCTTTAAAAATTGCAATTATAATCCTAATTGGGCCTCCCATCTAAAGAGACTAGATTGTTTTGAGAATGTATCAACATACCACAACTAGTTTGATGACTATCAAGACTAATGAGGTATAATTTATGTTTGGACTAGCTCCAACTCAATGCATTTGAATACTAAATCCTTGGAATTAAAACATATAAAGGACTCCAAGTCGATTAATCAAAGTAAGTTATCAAACAAATTTATCTATTTTAAAAAGTCAAAGAGTTGCAACATTCTTAAGAGATGTCGAATTTCTCCAACCCATTCTTAGGTGAGTTAGCCCCACCTTCAAGTGATTCACTAAATAAAAACAAAAACTTCAAACTACATTCTAGAATGCAAACAAAGCATGTCAAAAATTGAAATATGTTTAAAAAATGCAACCAATTTGAATGATTAGAATTCCACCAAACCACCTATATTAGGCCCATATACTTCTGAGGATTAGGATTGATGCTACTACGACAAGATGGAAAAGACCAACAAAGACAATATAATGACAAAAATCTCCACTTGGGTCTTTTGTATCCAAGCAAGTTGTATAATGTTCTTTTTATAGCTAAGGAATATATATCATATTACATTGAAAAAGAAGAAGAAAAAGGAGCACTTTCGTACTTGTATAAGGTAGACCTAGTTACAAATGAAGGGACACAAAAGAGTGATAGTGTAGAATACATTGTTTTCAAGTTTTATGATATCCAAACAAAACATTTCACACTCAATTGTTTGACTCATAATAGACCTATATTAACCGTAAATGTGCCATATAAATCTTTCATAGCTTCAAATGGCTAAAAATGATGAACCTTTTGTCCAAGATTGTCACTAAACTGGGGTGGCATGCATTTTGCTTTAAGAGGGTGTCATTTTGTTAGCCCCTCTTTATCCTAGTATGCTTCAACATCTTTGTGTAATAAGAATAAAGCAAGGGATAGAAAAAGAACTACTAGCAATCATATGAGCTATTGCAAAGTTGCACACACACAGACACACACACGTGTGCACCTGCACACCATCACTTTATTTTCAAATGTTAGGTTACAAACTGCAATAACAATTTACAAGCTAACCATGGTTTATAAAAGCACACATACACCGCTAATCAATATGACTCATTAAATAATAATGCATTTATGTTAACCATCGACAATTGGAGATTGCAGCATGTCAGTACAGCCGTTGAGGGCAAATGAGGCCCATGAAGTTAGGTGGTGTGATGCTAGTCCACCAAGCATGGCTCTTCATTCTGGTGTTGCAGGCTTTCTCAGTGTTGATTCGACCCTTTGATTATTTTCTAGCTACCAATGTCCCTGAAGGGTTGAGTGCCTTTTGCACTCAATTTCAAATCTCTCCCCCTCCTTCCATCCTGCTCCTGTGGGTCTGTTGAGCCAGCTGTTGTGTTTTTCTTGATGACAAGTGTGCTGCTTCATACATCCGAAATTTGAGCAGAAATTAGATCAGAATCATGCTTCTAATTCACAAATGTGATCTGCCTACGTTTTTGGCACACGCCGTGAAAATTGCTCCCAAAATCTATACATTGGGAGTGAAGGTTGGAACTTCTGAAAGGATAAGCCAGTTAGACAATAATGGGGCTACAAACTGCATCAACTGGTTTTATGAAGCCGATGTAGTGTCTGTACCAACTTGCAATGAAGTTAGAATGGTTTGAATCAAGGATTTTGCCGAGGCATTCTTTTCCAACTTTGAAAGATCCAACAGTCGTCTATTTAAGGTTTCTCTGACAGTTGACATGAGGTGCAGCCTGAAATGATCCATCTCAAGCATTGCCACCAAACACTCAAGGGACGCTACACGCATCTGCAAAAAGAGAAGCAATGAAGAGCAGACTTCCAAGTGCGACAACACCAAAACAAAATTTAGCTATACCTGTGCAATTTTGGTGTTGCTAACACAATCCACCATGACAAGGAAAAGTGTCTCCAAAGACTGCAGAATTCATGTATGAAGATCATAGATGAACAGGCAGACACATAGTCAACGTACTGCATTTAAATCCCGTTAGCAGTTGCAAACTGAGTTTCTCAATTACCTTGAGATTGACATTGGCCTCAAAATCTTCATGGGTTTTTCCATTCTTCAACTGCTCAACAAAAGCTTGTGCTGCTGAAACAGCTGCCAATTTAACTGCCAGAGGTTAAATAATAGTTAGAATTATATTTTATAAGCACGAAAGCTATAATATATACTGTTTATTGGAGCTGAGTATCGTCTGTTTTGAGTTTTCTGTCTTCTCAATACATATTGCAAGAGCAAGGGTGCTGGTATGATTATAACAGCTGAATATAAATTCTTTACCAAATGAAGTGCTACCTTGTGGTATAGTGCATGAATTATCATAAGTTGCAAATTTAATTACCAGCTATGTTTTAGAAGGTGCTCAATGAGGACATAAGACATATTTATGGTCATTGCTGAATATGTAATGGTTTACCAAATGAAGTGCCACCTTGTGATACAGTGCCATGAATGATCAGAAGTTGCAAACTGAATTACAAGCTATAGTTTTTCTTTTCAAAGGAAAGAAAATTCCATCAATAAGACCTCAGAGAAAATCAGCCTGAGGAAAAATACAAAGTACAAAGAACCCTTAAAGAGTAAAGTTTTAGAAGATCCTCAAGGAGAATGTGAGCCATATTGGCTTGGGGATCATAGACCCAGACATCCAGGGCAGAGCTCATTCCTTCCAGGCAAGGAGCCTTGGAAGAAAATTCTGCTATGGCTTTAGTCTATTACATCTACATATGGAGGACCATAATCCATGGCAGCCCAGCATTCACTGATCTTTGAGGAGATTATGACCAATGACTGAGGGAGGACACATCTACATAGGGAGGACCATGGCAACCCAGTATTCACTGATTTTTCAGGAGATTATGACTGAAGACTTAGGAAGGAGTCTTGAGGTCAGCTTTGCAGCTGCTATCATTAGAGAATGAACATTTGTTTCATTTGTCCTCCACTAGCTACCAGTGACTACCAACTGAAGAGAAAAAGAGGCAGTCTTTTTTTTCTCAATCACGATTTGAGATCAGGGTGGGCCATACTCTTGAACAGAGGATGGATTCATCTTGTGACAGGAGGTTCACTATACAGGATGTTGCCTCAATGGGAGACTGGATTGCATTTCAGGTGTTATCACAGGAGATCCAGAAGCAGAGACTACAGGGCTTCAAGTGTGCTAGAGCTATGATTGAGGCTGTGATAGAGGAAAGACCTCCTGACTAGAGGATAGATACAGACACTTTCCAGACTTGGATTGGTCTCTTCTCCAGAGGGGACATCCTCACAGTCATTGCGACCAGCAGTGACAGAATATTCATTCTTAGCATGAACAATCGCTGCCTTAAGCAAGAGGACTTGGACCAGATAGAGTTCACAAGATATGCTAGACAGAGGATCAAAGTAATTGCAGACACTCAGATAGAAAGTAGTACATTTGATCCACCTGCTTTCCAGACTTGGATTGGTCTCTTCTCCAGAGGGGACATCCTCACAGTCATTGCGACCAGCAGTGACAGAATATTCATTCTTAGCATGAACAATCGCTGCCTTAAGCAAGAGGACTTGGACCAGATAGAGTTCACAAGATGTGCTAGACAGAGGATCAAAGTAATAGCAGACACTCAGATAGAAAGTAGTACATTTGATCCACCTGCCTATTAGATGGATGGAGACACTAAAGATAGGCATACCTAACATAGAGTAAATGGAGGGGTAGAGAAAAGAGGCTTGTACTCCATGTTGCCTTCTCCAGAGGAATGGCCTATCCCACCTAGAGTGTTCATCCTTCGTACAAAATCAATAAATCTATGCATTAAATATAAAGGGGATAAAATAGGTTTACCTTCTAGTAGTTGTTGAGCCCAATGCATATGGATAGGATTGTCCTAGGCTTGTGTAATCTCATATGGTTTGTGGACTCCATGGAAGTTCGATGTCTCTCACCCGTATCAAATCCTTGTGAATCAAGTTGTGAAGCTCATTCTTGCTTAAGTCTCTACATGGAGGGTTCAAGCGATTAAAGCAGTGTAGCTTATCAGAGGAGTCCCCTCAGAGATTATAGTGGGATCTAGGAGAGTGGACGTGGAGGGATCCATTCCTCCATAGGCAATGTGGTCTCCTTGGCTGTATTACGAGGCTAGGGAGGAATATCCAAATAAATAGGGCATCTTAGATCATTTCCTATCACAGTTTTGTAGGAGGCTAGATGACAGCTTTAGGCCTAGAAAGTGAAATGAAGGTTGCCTCTTCAATGGAAATTACACAAAGACTAACAAGAAATGCTAAACAACAAGAAATGCTGAGAACTATAGCTTGCTACTTATTAATTCAAGATGTCTTACAACCAAGAATTACAAGAGATGTTGAAGCCATGGTAGCTTGAGAATCAATTGATGACAGCTGTTGCAAGGAACTCACCCCTTACAATGGTGGGGAAGGAATTACCTTCAGGCTCCAAGAAGTGGAGATGTGAAAAATAATTAAAAGATGATTTACATTGGCACCCTCTTGCCTTTTATACTCCAGTTTAAAATAGGCTAATTACCTACCTAAGGTAGCATGAAAAATTGCTTTATTACAGAAAGATATCCTTCTTCCTACAGCTATTAGCTAACACGAGCTTAGCAGTTAGTACATGGCTTGGATAAGCAAGGACCCAGTGGCATGTACAAGGTGTGGTGAGCCAGACGAGATGCAGAGACACTACCTATGGGACTGTCCCAGAAACCAGGAGGTATGGAGGGGAGCCCTGAATATGTTCTTTCATGACACAACAGATACTGTGCTTGCAACTTGGGGGACCGTAGCTTGTTAGCTCATAGACAGAGGCCCAACATCTGGATATGAGAATTTTCAAGGGAGCCACTCTTTTCTCATCATTAGTCAGCATCTGTGCAGGATCCCACTCCAGATTACTTGGAGCCAAAGACGCTGTCATAGATGGGAGCTGATTGCTAGTATATTGCTCGGAACATTTGGACCACAAGGTGCAGGCATGCTATATACATTCAGGATGTCTCCACTGCAGAGACTTTTTCGAGGATTTGGACAGAGAGCATCCATATATTTAAATATTTTCTGCAGGAGATGGGAGAGGATGCAAGGTGGCTCTGAGAGGATGAGGAGAGATGCCCTTTTGTCAACTTGGGGACTCCGACACCTTTCATACAGCCCCTCAGATGGTCTGGTAATAAAGCCCACTATATTGGTTGTTTACCCAACCATTGTAATTGTGATTTACTTAGTTACTCTATAAAGGGTTCTTGTACTTTGTATTTTACCTCAAAGGGGATCTTCTCCGGGGTGGTATTAAATGAATTTTCTTGTCTTTTAAAAAGAAAAAGGATGTGAGCCATATTTACGGTGACTAGTCAGGTATTTTAAAATACAAATAGAATCCATGGACACATGCAAGTGTAAACGTTCATGCAGTTGCATAGGTTCACGTGATTCTTCGTAAGACCTACAGGGTTTACACAAACTTGCATGTGTAAACAGCTCCTAAGCACATACAGTTTCTGCATAACAGGATTCATCCCCACTTTGAGCAATAGATACATGAAGAAAAAGCCCTGTCAATCAATCTCCTCTACATACAATCTCAGGATGCCCTTATAGAATTATAAACTTTCATGAGTGAAGATGAACAGAATAAGACCTTGCCACATATAAAAATCCCCCAATTTTTCCACCAAACACATTCCAATAGCTTCAGATTCTGCAGAGATCAGAGAATATGATGCGGTAGCAATGCTTGATCTGAGACACAAGAGGACATTTTCATAGGAAGCCACAAACGTGTTCTCTGTCTCATTCTCATCTACAAAGATTAAAGACAACAAACAGTGTTAGCTGCACTATCGTAACTCCCCAAGAGCACAAAGAGTGATCTCTACACAAAGCTCACAAATCATGGCAATCATTATAAATTAGTCTCATAAATATTTGAGACTCACAAGAGCAGATTTATGTAATAAATCATTGGAAAAAATAAACAGCAGATTCATCCTGAACTATTCTCATATTATTAGTTCCATAGGAGCAGAGTTGAGAATGTCATACCCTTTTAGCCATAAACTTGGTGTTTTGCTCAATTGCAAAGAGATTACAATGACACAAAGAAATCAACATACAGAAACCATGGATGCCCCAGACCTGGCCATAGACTGGATATAACTTACAAAATATCAAAGTTAGAAAGCTAAAAGAGGGCTTAAAAGATTTCCAATAGTCGTTGAAGTAGTATCCACACCAACACACGGTGTTGAAGCAGCAACTCTAAGACTTAGACTCACAAATCATCTCCCAAGAACTACTTAGGATCCCCAAGGGGATGAACCCCAGCAATTACATCCAAGAGGAGCTAAGCACAAAAGACTCCGCTCAATGTGTGCCTCTTTCAAATCACATGCACTTGCCCTCGACAGGACAGTGAGTGCTCTCATGTTCTCATCCTCAATGAAAGACGCCATAAAAAATAACCTCATGCACTTTGTGACCATCTTCCTACCGATCTACCACACACTATCTCTAGTCCTTGAGTCTTGAGGATTCCATGGTGGAGTCTAGCAGAGATGTAGTAACATGTAACATATGCATTTCCACACAATAGTCTATCAAGGAGGACTAGGATGTAGTACTGTCCCTAAGAATGTATGGTGACAAATAATACACAAGCCCAATTGGCAACTACACAAACATATTTCACTTGGTGTTTCTATGCATAAACAATTGAGAATGCCCCTTTGATGCCTTGTATGGAGGAAGAAGCATAGCTACTTCTATAGGCCTGAGGCAGAGATCTACCAGATATTCCTTGGTCACGAAAACAAAAGGGCTCGGAGCATGCTTTAGAAAGAGAGCTGCCGAAGGCCACAGCATGACATAAGCTGTTGACAACCACATTGGCCTACTGGCCCTGATGCCCACCCTGCCTCCTGCTGATCCATCCACATGCTCAGCCTCTCCTATTCTGTTTGCCTTGCTAGTATCCCCTCGAACCTATGCCTCACTTGCCTCCTGCTCTGCCACCCTCCCTAAATATGTTCAACCTCACCATCTTTTGTTTCAGGGAGAGCCTTCTGGGTCTCACTGAGAGTGGAGGATGTAGTTACTAGATTTCTTGTCATTTATGCCCCAAATGGAGAGCGAGACAGGAGACAATTTTGGGCTACCCTTAACAAGTCCTTACCGCAAGTCAACCATTGGATAATAGGTCTGAACTTCAATATGGTGGAGGCCTTGGAGGACGAGAGGTAGAAGGACAGACCATTAAAGGAGGAGAACAAACTACATGGGAGGAGTCCAAATTCCACATTAGAAGTTCCCTAGTTCACACTGGAGTTTGGCAGATCCATAGGCTCGATTCACTTCTCTAGGAGAGATATGGCAACATGAGCTAGGATCTTTTCCAGGATGATAGGCTTTATGTGGATGATTGGACTTGTGACAGATGAGGTTTAGTTGGTATCGATCCTGGCACCACCCTATCAAACAATTCATTGGTTCAGCTAGTTGCATCTAAGATAGTCAAAGGCCCCCACTTTAGTATCAGGATCCCAAAGCACCTATTCTATGATGAGAGTCTCAGAGTGACAATTGCACAGATTTGGGGTCTACTAGCTCCCTTGGCAAGACACACAGCTAGAAACTTGGATGAGTGCCTGTAGGAGATAGGAGACATGGCCCACTAGAGTAGGTGAGAACTGCTAGAGCATCGCTAGCAGCACTCTAGAGAGAGGAGAGACATCCAAAATGAAGATGGATAGCTGCTGTTGTGTGACAAAGCTCCCTAGGATGAAAAGTGTCTTAAGGCTGATGGAACTCCATGGAGCCAAGTAGAGCAGGCAAGATAACCCTGTAGGGGTCTAGGACTGGGGGGAGAAAGAAAGAAAGAAATGTTAATGTCTATTGAGGCCAAAATCTGCCTATGAACCATAACCATGTACAATAATGATCATCATTGAGTATCAATGTGTAACATACTAACATATGATCTGTAATGGTAACATGTAATCTGTGATGGTGGTACCATAATATACAATGCCAAGAGAAACTACAAAGGTATACAATAAAGGGTAATGTGAGTACAATAGAGAGGTAGTGGGGAATCTATGGATCTGCTACGTAGCTAGATTTGGGGTAGAATAATCACTAATTCCACTAAATGGGAAACCCAGGGTAGAGTATGCCAAATATCCTCGAGGAGATGGTGTAGGGTATTATTTGATCTAATCTCCCATCTCTGCCAGACTATGAGGTATTGGCCGTGGCGTTGGCAGATCTCCCTCATCTCTCTTTGGTGTGGCTTCTGTATCTAGTACCCTGATCTTTGTGGTGGTTGTGTTGCTCTGATCTTCTCAGCTCTCTAGACTGTCACCCCCCTTTATACTGGCACTATGTGTGTGGTCATTGTCTAGAAGAAGTCAATGAGTTGTGACTGCCTATCTTCCGTATGTGTTGTACTACCTTGTAATAGTAGATGGAGTATTTGGATCTCGATCAAGAACTGGCCTAATCGACGTTGATCTGGTGACTCCATGACTGATCTGAGAGAAAAGTCATCCTTGAAAAGCGTGGAGTATCACCACAAACCCTATTGTAGACTCTACATTTGCATATATAGTGCTCCTTGCTCTCTACCTCCATCCAACAAAGTCTAAGCTCTCCCTGTCTCAATCTCAAGCTGATGGTATGAGACCCTTGGCTAGCCAATGGCAATCCACATCTCATGTGGCATGTACACATTCAAAAATCCATGTTTTACACTGAAACACCGTCTAGTGTTGTCCTAATAAAAAGGTCTCTATAGTAGGACATCTTCGTAAACAAGGCCTGTTGATGAGATCCATGTGTGGCATATGTGTAGTTAGTAAAGATCATGTCGCGTGACTAGGTTCCTCTTTGAGTGAGAGAGGTGCATAGAGGGGGAGTCAAGGTCGCACTAGAAGGGGGGGGGAGGGAGATGATTCATATAAATCACATAACTTGTAAACCATTGCTCGACCTGTGCATACCATGAGGTCTCACATGCTGTCTGAGCTAGTTGTCGAAAAGCCTCAAATGCTCTCCTAGGTAGTCTATCTAGATGCATGGATTGCACTTTATAGATAAAGCTAATGGTCTAGAAGAGAGCCTCTATTATCATGGGGAATGTAGCAAACTCTGCTATGATCTCATGTGGTATTGATGGCTTACTACGAATAATTCGTGTGAAGGCTACATAAAATAGGTCTCTAGGATCTAATGACGATTTGCAAATTTGACCTCAAAGCTTCCCTCAGCTCTCTAGTCCTAATCTCTTGAAAAATCCAATCAATGCAAGACTACCATGGTTCTACAAGTGTAGGTATAATTGATTGAAAACTCCACGCAGTAGCTTCTTTCAAGGCTCTTCACTTGGAACAAAACCCTTGACAATGAACTTAACCAATACAGCAGATCAATGATCCCCCCACAGCCTCTGGATCTATGCTGAACAATAACATCTCAAGCCATCTTTATCTTGGTTGGGCTCCCATCTCCTCATGACCAAATAAAGTTCTCGATCAGATGCTTCACTTAGCCAATGCATGACCTAGATCTATCCAACAAGAGGTGATGTCTAATGCTCGAGAGAAGAGGTTCCCAACCACTAGTACTTAGAGGAAATGTTAATCCTCACAAAACATCCAAGATTTCTCACTCCTTCTAATGAGAAACCCAAGTGAAATTCTCTTGGGGTCTCAGTCTAGTTGCCTAGTGTCACAAACCCAAACACCTTAGAAATTGTGCAAAATGATGAGAGCATCACATGCTCCGCTAAAGATATCCATAGTTGCAACAAAGGTCCTGAGGTTGCCCTCATCTCCATCTAAATATATTATTGTGTCATCTACAAACTCCACATCAAGGAGCTCATCAAAGTTTGGGATGGGCAACTTGATACCTCTAAGTCTAGTGTATCTACCTATCTCATGGCCTTGCTACAAATAAGAACAAGAAGGGGTTGAGCGGACACCCCAATCTTTGAATATTGAACCTCTCTCCACTACCCGATTGACAAGCACCTGATTACAGGTTGAAGAATAAAGAGTTGTGGCTCCTCTCACCCATTACTCTAGAAATCCCATCCTTAGCATAGTGTCCTCTAAGAACTCCCATGCTCTATTTTACACCTCGAAATCCACAAAAAGCATAATGAGATCCTAATTCCTAGAGGGGGCAAGAGCGATGGACTCCCAAAAGGTGGGGATACTATCCACGATGCTGCACTCTCTTATCTTTTTTTTTTTTCGTAAATGCACTCTCTTATCTATATCCTCCTCCCAAGCTAGTGGTGTAGGGAAAGAAAGCTACATTGCATGGTCTATCAAGGAATGGGTTTCTCCAAACCCACACTCACGGATGTCCCTGTAATGGCTAAAACCCCAATAAGTACATCATCCACTCTCATTGAGACCCATCAGGCTCTCCTTGGAACCAAGGTGCCCCAACCCTCTGTACTAGGAATGAGTCCTCTCAAACACAAAAACATACTGCTAATTAGACTTTTGTGTCTCCCACTGCTTGAAACTAGCCTTCCTTCTCGGATAGGGTGGTAATTATTGATCAAGCACTTAATTACAACAATCAGTAAATAAACATAAATTGAAATGCACAATTTACCTTAAAATTCTTGGAGAGTGGACACCTTGTTGGCCCCAAAATTGGCGCTCCTTTTGGTATCTCTTTAACTTTATTGACTAATGGATTGGGTACAAGCTGAGATTCCACGATCTCCTTGGCTGATCCAAAAGCCCCTTGCTGTAGATGCAATCAGGATACAAAATGGGCAAATTGCCCTTTGAATTTCACCCAAGAATTGCTATAATTGGACCCCAAAAGGCCAAATGCTGCCCCAAATTCACAATGGATGGGTTGACATCTGAATTTCCCGAAAATTCCACAAATTTCAAGTGTTGAATTCAATGAAAGATGCCCTTTATTGATGGCATGGGTCCCAGGGTGGTTGCTAAATCTTAATTTTGCAAAAATTTAGGATTTACAGCAGAGGGAAAATTCCGTCTGCTGTCCACCAAATTTGGCCGAGATCTACTCCAAGAGGCTAAGATAAGCTAAGATCTCCAAAGAAAGGGTTGAAATAGGTGAGAGAATGGCAGAGAGAGAGAGAGAGAGAGAGAGAGAGAGAGAGAGAGAGAGAGAGAGAATTTGGAGAATCCTCGTGGAAAATGGCTGAATTCTGCATGCAGGTTGTCAAATCTGTCCTTGTAGCTGCTGCCCATTGCTAGAGAGGCCCAAAACTGCTGTCACTGGCCTCAAGATATTGTCACCCGATCCTGATGGTCCTTCTCTTGTTGGCGCTTGATCCCCTAGGGCCTCTAGCTGCTGTTGCCTACAGAAAATGGAGGAAAACTGGTCTGAATTCTGATTTGCATCACCTCACACAACCTAGAAAATTGATTTAAATGCCCTCCAACAGCCCAAAAAAACGTTTCTCAATTTCCATGGGTATTTTTGCCAAATGCTAGCCTTCTAACCCAATTTCAGCATTATCTAGCCATTAAATTAAGATTCAGAATTAAATAATTCTAAAAATTAATTTCAGTCCTTCTAACCTTGCCTAGAATTAAATGTGCCCATCCATAATCAAATTGGCTAGGCTATTTGCAACCTGGAGAAGTCTCCAACCTTTGTTGACCCTTAGATTGGCATTAATTAATTAATTAATGATAGTCCCTAGTGTCACCATTGACACTTATTGGCTAAACAACTATCCTAGGATCAAAACTCACACCAATTGACCACGAAAGCCGAGCTCGCATAACTTATCACAACTTTTGCCTTTGACACCTACTACATCCTTAAGGTCCTTGGCCTGTTACCATGAAATAATTGCCATGTGCAACACATGCTTACACAACCTTGCACATTAGATTAGTAACTTAATCAAATGCTATTAGCAAGATTAAAGCATCTCAAAATTTCATGTCCCCATGACATTGCTACTAACTAGTAAGTGTAGCTCTATCCCAACGAAAGCTTTCTGCAACATTGGAAAATCCTCTCTACTGAGAGGTGATGCTCTTGTACCATAAGAGGGATCTTCCCACTGATGCTCTCTACAATTTCTTCCGTATGGGACTCTCACCCTATCTAAACAACCGTTCTCGAAAGTGTTGTACGTTCCATGAGAGGATCCTCATGGAGATTCTCTAAGTCTTTGAAATTGGCATGCTCAGCAACTCACCCCTACTCCAATTGTCTCCTAGAGTAAACCCTATCAACCTCCTCTCTACTAACTCTACACTCTCACGCAACATGATACCTCTAATGCCAGTGGATCTATCTGTTGAAAAAATTTAAGGTGTCCACAACAAAAAAGGACAAGGGCTATGTAGGTGTGCCAACCTTTGAATACCAAACCTTTCTCCTCTAGCCTCACTGACAAGAACCATGTTATTAGCTGAAGAATAAAGAGCTACAGCTCCTCTGAACCATTGCTCTAGAAATCCCATCCTCACCATATTGTCCAAGGGCTCCCATGCTCTATCATACACATCAAGATTCGAAATCCATGAGAAAATGGTAATGAAATCTTAGTTCCTAGAGGGAGCAAGCATGATGGACTCATAGAGGGTGAGGGTGTTGTCCAAGATGCTCCACTCTCTTATCTATATCTTCCTCCCAAGCTAGCAGTGTAGGTAAAGAAAGCTACATCACATGGTCTATCAAGGAATGGGTATTTCCAAACCCCTACCATGAATCTAACTATAATGGCCAAAATCCCAATAAGTGCATTATCCACTCTCACTAAGATCCATAAGGCTCAGCTCTCCTTGGAACCAAGGTGCCCCAACGTTGTACTACTTGAATCAAGTGCTCTCAAACACAAACACATACTCCTTGGATCTTTGTGTCTCTCACTACTACTACCTCTATCCTAATGAAAGTTTCCCACATCATCAAAATTGTCTCTATCATTTTATTTTGGCAACAGGTAATTACTCATTCTAGGCATGAATATTTATGGTTATGGCTATCTAATAATTCCAGAGAGGTGGTGCTCTTGTACCATGAGAAGGATCCTTCCACTAGTGCTCTTTGCAAGTCCTGTTGTATGAGACTTTGGCCCTATCTAAACAATCGTCCTCCAAAGCCTTGTACATTCCATGAGAGGATGCTCAAGGTGATTGTCTAAGTCTTTGAAACATGCATGGCTCAATAGCCCAACCCCATAGTAAATGACATCAGATTTTCAAGAGATAGATATAGACATTCAGGTTATGACCTCAACAACCCCAATAGGGTACCATCGTAAAGGATTTCAATTATATATCAAAGAAATATCCAAAGAGATGCATACAAGGAGTTATAACCAGGATAGTCACCCTTCACATGACATTGAAGGGCTGTTTCATTTATCGTCAATAAGGCACCTACATGCATACTAAGGTTAAGAGTGTACTTCGTGACTCAACACTTGGCATAGCCTGATGGATGGTTGCATGGTAGGTATTACTTGAACCCACATATCCCTTCATCCGAAGTGAAATATAGCGCAGCCCTTTTAAGGAACATGCCATGGTTGGGAATGACCCATTAAATATATTGATATCCATAGAACATCATAGAGAATGAAAATATAGAACCATATTTGTCTCCTAGAGTAAACCTTGTCAAACCTCTTTGCTAACTCTGTGCTCTCATGAAAGGGAGAAAATCCTAAAAAGTCCAACCAAACTTCCATGAGGGCAAGCTTTGTATCTAGAGTAAGTCGAATAGGCGAGAAAGCATTGGCTGATGGTGTGTGAGGGGCTGCACTAGAGTCTAGAGGTCATAGTGGAGTAAGTCGAATAGGCGAGAGCATTGGCTGATGGTGTGTGAGGGGCCCCAAAGCTGCTATCTCGCGAGTCTCACTCACTCCAGTTTGACGAGCTGAGGTGTCTCGGACTGCATGCACATCAGAGTCTTGCTGGGCATTGATGAATGCTTAGAACACCACCATGAATGCTTGGGCAGAAGGGAGCTGAAATGCAGGAAGGATGCTGAGCTGGGGGCAGCAATGGAGAATAGGAAAAGCAGGTGCTACTAGGCAGCTTGGCAGGTGTTGCAGAGGAAAGAAAGATGGGCTGTTGGGTGGAGATGCAGGCTAGGGCAGTGGCAATCAAACCAAATTTAGATTAGGATTCGGTAGCATGCACACTCGTACACACTCACAATGAGCAAGTGAACAACAAGAGAGAGAAAAGAGTTACTCGAGAGTCACATTTACTAATATGAGAATGATTGTCTCACACTTCTATCTAGAGAGAGTAAGCATATCTACCAAATTGTTTCGTCTAGGAACATAAACCAAGTCAATCTCCCCTGCATGGAGCCTCTCTCTGACAGAATGGAAATGCACCTCTATGTGCTTAGTACAACCATGAAAAATTGGATTCCTCACAATTGCTATGGCACTCTAATTGTCAGTATAGATAGGAGTGAGCGATTGGTGTCCCACAAGATTTGTGACATCAAATGCATGCTGCAATTAACCTTTAAGGCTGCATGCTTTTAGTGTGTGAATTATTAAAGCCAAGAGAAATCAAATATGCATGTATTTTCTCATACCATGCCTTGTATGCCTATTCCAAACCATAGAGAGCCTTATGCAACTGACACACTTTTCTCTCTAAGCCTTTCTAAACAAAGCCACGAGGTTGAGTGATATAAAACTCCTCGTGAAGATCAATATTTTGAAAAGCAATCTTCCCATCCAGTGCAAATACTAGTCATATGTGAAGTGGGTGCAAACTTCTCATCATACTCACAATCCCATGTTGTGCATACCCTTTGGCAACAAGACATGCCTTGTAACAACCAATGCTACCACCAGATTAGCATTTTAGTTTGTAAATCCACTTCGTGCCTACGGCACGCTTGCTAGGAGTTAAGTCATGTAGCTTCCATGTGCAATTTTTGTATGTAGAATCCAACATAGCTATCATCCAAAGCTCACTTTGAGAAGCAATTAAAAAAATTGGGCTCTTCTTACATGGTGTAGCAACAAGAGCTTGTGCAACAAGATGAGATTGAGCATGTCTAGTGCCTGCCTAAGTTTTACCAGGTAAAGAAACGACATGTTTGCTATCCCTTAAAGGATCTAATAGCCATCTAGGAACATGTTTTGCTTCCCAAATGGCAGCCCTTCCATGATGAACAACATCATCAACAATATCTAACCAATGGGCTGAATTTCAAGCTGCTGATTTTTAAGCAATAATGGCTGATTTCGCTGTTGTATCCCCTCAATAGTGGCTGCAAATGACCATTTTCATGCACATCATGTTGAAACAAAGGCAGGAAGCTATCAAACATGTCCATCTATCCAACAATTGGCTGCTTTTTGCAGTCAATAAAGGGCTGACCTGCATTTTCAACAAATACCACATCTCTAGACTCCACTTATAAAAACTTTGTTCGTAGAGGGCTGATACAAACAATACCTTTTTCTTTTTGCAATGTAGCAAATGAAAATGCATTTGATAGCTTTACTTTGAAGCTTGTCTCTTTGGCTTTCATAGAGGGTTGATACAAACAATACCTTTTGCTTTTTGCAATGTAGCAAATGAAAATGCATTTGATAGCTTTACTTTGAAGCTTGTCTCTTTGGCTACTATACCAATGCATATGCTAGACAACTAAAGATAAGCATGTGAGTCATAATTGGCTTATGGCCATGCCAAGCCTCATAAGGCGTACAATCACTTAAATGCTTTTATGGAGATGCCATTTCAGCACATATATTGGACACATGATAGCATCAAGCTGAAAATTTGGGGGCATCTTATTGTGTGTAAGCATACAATATATCATCTCCATAAGAGTTCTATTTTATTTCAACTACACTGTTCTATTGAGGTGTACAAGGCATTGTACATTGATGTGCAATGCCTCTTTTAGCTGTCAACCATAAATGTACTAAATTCCCTGCCCACAAACAACCCACCCACCCCCCCCAACAACCCCTCCACACAATCCCCCCCCCCCCCCCCCCTTGCGCGCTCTATACGGAGAGTAACAATCAGGCTCCTCATCATCAAGAGTGTGTGCTGCCATAACAAACTTCATGGTATTACGCTCGCCTTCTAGTACAACCAGCAATAGGAGCATCTAAACGACTCTCTTTTAAAGTCTGCAAGTACCATCCAGGCATTTGTCTAGGCTCCTGATTATGTATATGCTCCTGATGAACCTCAAATTCAGCATCTTGCTGAATATTTAGATCAACCATAGCAAGGTTGTCAGGTACGAAAGATACAATACAATAAAATACGGTACTAATTGGTACCTTATGATTTTTATAAGGTATGGTATGATATTAGTACCAAAAAAAAAAAACTTGGTTATTTTGGATTATAGATAATAAAACACATGTTTAGAGCTAAAATAGCAATGTCACTTGAGTTAATAGGATAAATATATAAGGGTAACAAGGTAAAACCTCATGCACAACATGCGCATCGTGCTACTAGAAGATAGATGAAAGTGTATATGTAATGCACCATGCAACAAAGTAAAGTGTAGGATGGATGGACAAAGAGGCTCTTCATTCTTGTGTGTGTGTGTGTGTGTGTGTGAGAGAGAGAGAGAGAGAGAGAGAGAGAGAGAGAGAGAGAGAGTTCAAATTATGATATTGTGTGGTCTAGTCTTGTTTGTAGGTACGAATTAGTATGTATACGTATCAAACATAAGGCTTAGGAGTTGAAAGATATTGTGTGGTCTAGTCTTGTTTTTAGGTACGAATTAGTATGTATATGTACCATACGGTACAATACGAACCGTACGGAACGAATTAGTCCGTACGTAGTAGGAATGCAACTATGAGCCATAGGTTGAATTTCTGCATTGCTTAATGGAGCAACTGGCTAAACATTTTGTTCATTTACTGAGGCTCCAGTTGTATCACCAAAAGAAATAGGCAGTAGCCCTTCAAACACATCATTTGCAGCCTGATATGTATCAAAACCAGTAATAGATGATTTTGATTTTTCATCAAAAATTACATCCCTACCGACAAAGAATTTCTTGGAAACAATATCATACAGTTTGTACCCTTTGCTCTCATTGCTATACCCCCCAAATATACACTTGATAGCCTTGTTGTCCAAATTCTTTCTCGATACTTTGGGTTTTGAGCATATGCGAGACACCCAAAAGTATGAAAGTGGCCAACTGAAGGTTTCCGGCTGTTCTAAGCCTCAAAAGACATGACGTTTTTCAAATCCTTGGTAGGGCACTTGTTGAAAACATGACAAGCACACATGACTGCTTCCATTCAAATACCCATGTGCTAGATTTTTAGCTTTTAGCATACATCTAGCTATCTCCATGAGTGACAGATTCTTCCTTTCTGCAACCGCATTCTGCTATGGAGTATATGCAGAGTAGTATATTGATCGGCAATGCCTTTTTGCTTCAAAAAATTATTCAGCAAAAAAGACATCATGAATAGTACATCAAAATACATGATTTAACTGCAGTAGCAGACTCATTAAAAGTCTGAAAACAGATACACTATATACAAGAATTAGTATCGCTATTGTGCAACCTAGTAGACTTAATGCCCAAATGATGAAATAGAATGGAGATGAACGATATATAAGCTCCCACCTACTGTTACCCTCTACATAATGTAATTTCGTTAGTCACAATAACATGAACGTATTATGTTTAGAAACAAATGAATGAGGCAGGAGCACATTACACAGGTTACATTGCTTCTGAAATGTATAGACACAACATTAAAGGATGGCAGCTAAAGTAAAAAGTCTGTGACTGTTGAAAACAGCTGCAGAAACACCACCTAGAATTGTCATATAAAAAAACAAAACAGATGTAGTGCAGTCTTACATTTCTATTAATTTCTTATTTAGCCATCCCTAAGACAAACTTGATTGTCTGGTGAGCAAACTTCAATATTCTTTCCTGAATCCTTAAATATTCCATCTTATTGTAGTCATGTGATGATGTCTCACCAGGATTTGACTCATCAGAAGGAAATGCCTTAGCTTTCGAGGGAGGTGAAAGGTTGCAACACTGCAACAAGAATGGAAAGACTTCTGGAAACAGATCCTTATCTTTGAACTCAAGTAAAATCTGGAGAGTTGATTCAAAAAGAAAAAAAGGAACCACAATATGAACAGCTATTCTTAAAAGTTAGATCCATGCACCTAAAATTTTCACAGAAATATTCTGTATCAGATAACCAGACACTTTATTGTCCTAAAATATAAAAGTCCACATGGAAACCTTCATAGTGTAAACCATAGGATGCATCCTATTGACAGCACATGTAAAAATCAATATGCTATTAAAGAATCTCAAGCTACTCATTCTCAATCCAAGTATGTACTATTTCGGCATGTATAGGTTCTCAACTAATTCTCAGGCCTAAATTCATTGATTATGGTCTTACTTTTCCCTCATACCCCCCATTTTGTTTCCACTACAATCATCACAGCTCAACTCCACATGCCTTCCACTCTCTTGCATTCTTGGAATCTTCTAAAATCATTGCATGTAAAACTGTATGCCATGCACTGTTGTACACATTGACTCATTGGACGTTAGGGGCCTGCTTCGAACAGGGGGGGTGCTTTCTCCCTTCCAGTCAAACCTTCATTCATGGAATGCTCATTTCATGAACTACTTTTTTTACATCATAGATAATATGTAAATGGCAGCTATCTATCCCTTCCATGGTTTAAAACTTTGATTCGCCCTGGCATGCTGCATGCTCTTGAAGAGAGAATTGCATGTAGTATTATACTGTAGAATTACGACTAAAATAGATTTACATTGACTAGTATATTTGTTTCATGGAGCTATGTTTAATATTTATATAATACCAAAGAATTATGTCAATTGACAGGTCATCTAGCAGGGACTTTTGCATGCCACAACTTGTTGACCATTAGGTTTCCACATGGTACCAAGTCATACCTGCTCAAGGCAAGAGAAGGCCGCATTGCGGAAGCTAGTTTTCTTCTTTCTGCAAGCCATAGTCACAGCACTAACAACTGTGTATGTGCTTATAGTGCTGGAAGCTGAAGTTTTAGGTATTGCATTGCAACAATTTTTACAGATTGCAGTCACAGCATCTAGCAAAAATTCTTTGCCCTGCAGCAGGTAACAATTTGCCACACTTACTTCACATAGCAGAAAACCAACAGCTATAACTACGTATAAAAGAAGCATAAAAGATTCTTCCCTCAAAATCTGAATCGTAAGGACTGTACTTGCATAACAATTACCTCCCATAAACGACTTGGTAATTCATCTAAGAGTCCTTTCAATAATGGCTGAACAAATGGAACAATAGAATCACCCCCACCTTCTGCTAGCTTTGCAATAGCTTTCGCGCTCTGAATGTAAGAAGAATAATAGATTGATCCATTTAGACTCTGATCAAGGTCCATATTAAATGCGCAAAGATTAAAAGGAACCAACTAATTTCCACAGAGACAAATGTGTGACAACCCATGCTTTCAAAAGCATGCATAGAGCAACTACATTCAGTTCAAAAAGGACCTTAATGTGTAAATCCATTATCATATACCGTTAGTTTTTGTTTCCATGATGTAGACAAAAGGCCTTGTAAAACTAGGGGGATGATATCAGCTGCGTATAGGTGTATTGATACACTTTGACCACTTGTGTTCTCCTCCCAAATCTCTTCAAAAATGCTTCTTACAGTTTTGTCCTCTTCAAACCTACATTTGCAAGAGTTTCATGCTGTTCTTTCCAATAAGAGAGAATCCATAAACATGTAATCACAACTAAGACAGAGGAACTGACAGATGGAAAACCATTAAGGATACTGACCACAAAAGCTCTAACAGTCACTTTTTAGCAAAAGTAACTTAAGAGTGTAATACACTTCATCATGCAAACATTCCCCACACGCAGTGGCAAGTCAATGAACAAGTACTAAGGAAAAAGCTCTGAGATCCACATTCTACAAAAAAAAGAAAAGCTAAGCAATAAATTTCAGCATGAAAACCTTCCACACATGCTGTGGCAAGTCAATGAAGAGTTAGTTTTCAGCTCCCCATCACCATTGCATTATCTGTATCCTTAACTATTGCTTTGGTACATTTTTACTCTACAAATAAATTTGCCTTTAATGTTATAATATATATCTGCAAACATTTCTTAGCTTCTAAATTCTATGAGAAGATTTCTATGTTCAAGTATGGGTGTTGCCCTTGCTGTCCGCCCTTTTCCCAAATTTTCAGGTGGCACCTGCTATGTCTCACTGCCTCCTTATCCTCTTTAGAGCATCACTTCAGGGGGTGAGAGAGGGTGACCTTGCTGTGTCATCTTGTACTGGAATTTTGTTGCCACTTCTCTCACTTCTACCATTTCCCCTCCTCTCTTTCATAAGTCACCTAGCTCCCTGGGGCTTCAGTTTTTTTTAATATCTTCCCATTCCACCTCCTCTATCCAGGGAATCCTTCCTACCCTCTCCTTTTTTACCCACAAAACCCCCACCCATGTGTGCTGAGGAAAAAGTAAATACAAGAAAGGACTGGTCTTTCCTCACAACATTGTTCAGCCAAACTGCTTTGGGGCCAATGCATGTTAGGCCCTCTCCTAACTTGCAAAACTCTAACATGACAACAAAGAGATGCAATACTCAGAACATAAAACTGGCATCTATCCTAATGGCCCTCCCAACCATAGAGCCATACCAGCTCACCCCAAACCTAAGTTAGCGGCATGACTAAGCATAAGCTTCCAAGCCTCGAGAACTAGCATCCCATACAACTAGCCCATGCCCCTCAGATGTACATGCTGAGCTATACCAAGGCTTGGAGCTCAAAAGGGAGCGGATAATTCAAGGGCCATATTTATAGCCTTGTTAACCTCAACTTTTGGATACTGCATTGTCATCAGGGGTTTCTAAAACAGGTGTGAAATGGGTTTCATTCAAGATGGAAAAACAGTATGAAAGCACACACACACACACACACACACACACACACACACACACACACACACACACACACACACACACACACACACACACACACACACACACACACACACACACACACACACACACACACACACGAAATGTGACTCATGTAATGTTACAAAACACAGATTGATGATGGTTCTCAACAGAGATCAACACTTAGATGCATCATGGTCCATTACAATTTACCCATGACCAACATTAACTTTAAATATAGAAAAAGCATAGATGGACAGCTCAAACAAAACCCTTGCAATGAATGCCAATCATCAACAATAATCCATGTCAGCATGTCGCATGAATCCATGTTAATGTTGGTACAAGATCAACAACATCTTTTAGGGGGGCTTGTTAAAAAAGTTTACATTAGGTGCTTTGTACATTTTTGAAACACCCAGGTCTTTCGTAATGAAAAGCAACTGGCCTGCACCACCCACAAATCCTGATGTGTTGCTGACATCTCACACCTCCCCTTGATACCACCTTTCCTGCACAGTACTGCCCCCTCTTACCTTGCTGCCTGCTATCCCCTCCACTGTGCCACCCCTCTCCCTTCTCCCCTTATCCTACCCATTCCTCCTACATCACCGCCTCCTTCCTGTACATCGCTCCTTCTGCTCCCCAGCACTGCCCCCTCCTCCCACATTGCAAACTGCTTATTTGTACAACACCACCTGCCCAGTCCCACACAGCAGCATATCCTCTCCCCCCCACTGTCCAACATTCACTTCCACCCCCCCTTTTCTGAAATCACTGTTGCCTGCCTTCACTCCAACCCTCTCTGCCTGCATACACATCCTTCCCTGCACACACCTACATTGTTGCTCACCAAACACCAGCTCCACCCAATGCATGCTCCCTTCTGTCCAAGCTGCCCTCCTCTTCTCTCCTCATGGCAGAGTCTTCAACCTCCTCTTCCACCCTTGAAGCCTTCCTCCACTTTCTTGCCCAAGCTGCTCTGAGAGAGGGCAGCGGAAAGGGAAAATGAACAAGAAGTGACCGGAGAAGGAGGAGACAAGGAACATAGTGAAACAAAGAAATAAAGCTGACAGAAATCTGGATAATACAAGGCTGGTCTCAGTCAGCCCCTACATGCAGCACACAGCATCCGTGATGGTGCCATATGGAGGCAGGAGATGAAGATGATGAGGAAGGTGACTGACAGTGGAGGGCCAAGAAGCTGCATAAAGGGGAAAATGCTGAAACTGGCTGACCTGCATTCAATGCAGATCAGACCAATAAAATGTGATAAATGCTAGATGAAATGCTTTAAATGCTGGCCATGTGCCTGATAAGATCCATCTTGCCCATGGCAATGAATGCCTGCCTAGAAACTGCCATGTCACAAATCATGGAAGGATCTCCACCTAAAATGTCTTGGACAAATGAACTGATGTATAAAATACACTCTCAGAGCTCCTAAGTCCTCATCTAACTCGGATAAAGGCTCAGACACAGGAGATGGCCCAGACATGACAGACATTACTGCTAACAGCTGTTTCTCTCTCCCCTTCCTCTATTCTCCCTTTTGTCCAGGTGTTAGAACCACCACAACAAGTGTCTGAACGAGATGCTCAGGATATTGTAGCACAGCTGATAGTGAATGAAACTTGCGAGACTGCACCTGATCCATCACCATCACCAGGGACTCTAGTGCGGTCACCGTGCACCCTCAACCCATGCCTTCCTGCCAATCCATTTTGCTCTGGACACTGCTCACCCTCAAAGATAAGGTGACAACCCTCAAGGCATCATCTCTAGCTTGTAGAATTGTTGGAGATAACCTCCCTCCCCCAATCCATACTGGTAAGGATGCCATTCAGGCGGCTCTTACTGCCACCCCAACTAGGAGTGATGGGGAAGGGGTGCTTCAAGATCTAGTTCAACTCACCTAAGTAGGTGGAGGCAGCATTTGGGAGTTGCCACTGGCCTACTTGACATAAAATCTTTAGTAGTGTGATTCGATAGATGGATTAAAGGTTGAGACTATTCTACACTTCACAATGGCAGTGCCATCACTATCTCCTTTCTAATGTTACTCCCCAGCAATCTGAGATTGATAGTGTGTTTGGCCACGTTATAACAAAAGAGACTAGACCTTTGCTAATAGTGGTCTCGGAGGGTCCCCAATGTTACACATCAATTAGGCTCATTATCCCTACAAGATCTTTGGACACCTTTCCTCAAACCATCTAGATTCCATCCATTCATGCAAGAGTCCTCAAGTGGCCATTCATCCAACAAATGTTTGGGGCTGAATTTATCACCAAGGAGCACAATTGAAGGCCAATCTTTAAGCAAACTAAGGGGCAAATTGGTTTGTAGGCTTGTTGGTCATTTTCGACAGTAGGAGGCGATTGGAGAGCAAAGGAGATTTAGGGAATTTCATTGTATTCCATCTAGATTGCAATTCAAGATAAAGGAATACTGTAAGGCCACTAGTTTTGGGAGCAAGCACTAATGGCAACAATCATAAAATTCATGTAAATTGAATACAATTGTTACCAATTCATCTTAGACACTCGACACTCGATTGGCCATAAAACCGGCACCCCTTGTGGTATTTCTTTAACTTGTATTGCTAAAGGTTAGAGTATACTCGGATCCAACCCGATCTCCTTCCATCTTCAATAAATCTTATTGTCTATAGCAACTAGCAATTCTTCAACTAATTTGCCCCTTGGTTTGCTTAGGGATTGGCCTTCACTTTGTTTCTTGTGTGAAGAAAACTGCTAGGGTTTGTACCGAGGAAACACAGAGTGTACGACCATGAAAGAAACACAAAGAGACAGACATAGACACAAAAAGCAAAACTCAAACCCTAAACACAAAACTCAAAACTCAAACATAGAAACTCAAACACAAACAGAAGAAGGGAAATAAGAACACAACTCTGAAGTGAAAGAAAACTGCAAATGAATGTAAGAGTGTACAGATACTCAAGGGTAGAGCAGTATGTCGGAGAGTGACGTCCATTAGAGATGGATCCCAAGTCTATGACCACCAATTAGAGTGCCTAAGGAGGTAGATGCTGTAAACGCAAGTGACAGCAGATGCTGATCAGCAAACGCAAATAGTAGGAGTGTGTGAGATGGTTGGCGGCTGTCCCAAACAGCAAACACAGATCTGAATATGCAGCAAGATGATGAATAGCTGACGCCTAGGCAACACAGGTGCAAACACAGGCTGAAACAGTGTCTGATGTGGCTAGCGATGACTAGATGTTGATTTTTCCAGCAATTGACGTCAGCATGGATGGAGGCACTAGCAGCACGAACAAACACATATGGAGTGGCAGCAATCACGAGGGCTGGTTAGCCACGTGGGAGGAGGCTGATGACTGAAATCTGCACACGAAGTGAGAAACCTGCACACAAGGGACGGGCTGAATGGGGACAGCATGTCTATTTATAGATGTTGAAGGGTGTCCCAAAGAATCAGGGTTTTTGGGGGACCATTGAAACTTTCTCGGACCGCTCTCCTTTTTAGGGTTTTTTATTAAGTGTGTTTTGGGGCTGTTTAAGAATGCTAATCAGTTGAAAAGCGTGTTTTAGCTCAAAACCCCCCCTCACGCTCAAAGCTGAGCCGAAAGGTTAGGCCAGCCACTTTGATTTTTACTTATCCCAAGGCGTCCCACCCCAAAGCAGCCAGGGCATCGAACAAAGGGTGCATGGCGGCTGCCCAGTGGCCTACCAAGACTATAGAGGCAATGGTCATCATACGAAGGGAGTCCAAGTAGTCACCCCAAAGAGGGCAAGGCATCGGACAAAGGGTGCAAGTCGGCTACCCAATGGCCTATCAAGCCTTACAAAGGCGGATGGAACCACGTTGAACTTAAAAAAAAAAGAAAAAGAAGTGAGTTAAATTTGATGGGATGCAGCTGATTGAGTAATATTGACCCAGAAGACGGGAGTGGGAAGGGTACACCCAACACATCACAAAACAATACAAGCTTACCCATCCACTCAAGGGTGTTGATGACGAGGGAAAAAAAGGGACGAAGTATTTATGTGATGAAGGAGTATGGTGATGTGGCGACAATAACTGCCGGTGGAAATAGCTTATGATCTGCTTAAGTGGTGCTATGCACAATGAGATACAAAGTATGCTACATGCTGAAGAGTGCTCATGTAGCAGGTGCCACTTGGATAGTGTTCCTCGTGGGAAAATTGTTCACTTGCCCAGCCGCCCTAGTACAAAGATGATGAAATCATGCAATGCAAAGGGGAAAGGTACAACAGGGGGGGAGAAGCCGATGTCAAAGATAGTGCTGAAGTCTGTAGAATACCAAGAAGGGTAGGAACCTCCTCTCAACCTCGATGTAGATGCCGAATAAGGAAGAGGAGCTTGATGTCGGTCTTCGTGTGGTGCTGAGAACCATAAGGAATGAAAGAAGATGATGAAGATGAAGTGGATGAAGCACCCCGTTGAAAGAGCAAGGCAGAAGTCACCACCATGATAGCATCGAGAGAGATGCTGCACGAGCCGCCTTGAGAGGGGAAATCTCCATGTTAGAAGAAGAGCAAGCACGCCTAGGATGATAAAACCATGAAAGGAACGGTGCGTATCTCCACATCTCTAGCCTAGGTAGGACCAAAGCAATCTGCAAGTTAGCCCTATATTGAAAGACAAAACCCTGCAAAACAAATGAGAATCTGCAAACACTGACCTAGGGTATTCTAAAGGACCTAGAGACATGCTAGTCTAAGAAGGTGTCTACACTGACCTAGAGTATTCTACCATTGCATACATCCAGTAGCAAGGCTCTGCCAAGGAAACACCTGACAAGGTGGAGAGAAAGGTGAGATGAATGCATGAAGTGCAACGTGATCGGAACTTGCAGACAAATCAGCTAGTCTCTTAGGGGTAGTGAAAGAGATTGTTTGTTGAGGCTGTGCTCGGCGGGCCACATGTCCAGTAGCAACAATGAGTGTTGAAGGAGCACATGAAGCAAGAGTGCAAGGTGTAGCCCCATTGGATAGGGCAGTTGTAGCGGCCTGCTAAGGCTTTTTAGGTGGAAGACCTTGGGCCTTGGAGCGACAATCCTCGTCCACATGGCCTGCTCTCTCGCAGTGTGTGCAAAATTGTTTTTCGTAGGGAGTTATTGCCAGATAGATCTAGGTTCTTTGGTTCCAATTGAGGAAGAGGAGTCACCCTTTGATTGGCTTGCCTTCGCATCTTGCGAGTTCTTGCCACTGTTGGTTTTCCTTCACAAAGAAGAGGCAACCAACCCTCGCTGCTTTGAATAAGGCAGTGATGAGGATTTCTTGTGGCCTTGATCATGTAGCCTCACGTAACGTAAAAACTGGCACTCAAACCTGTAGAAGATTGGCAATCGAGGCTGTGAGATGATGTGCTGAATGAAATTAAAGTATTATTCGGGCAACTTATTCAAGAAGAACGTAACCTGATCATCGTTTGACTTTGGAGAGCCAATAGTGGCAAACTTGACGAGTAACCGCCTATATTCAGCCAGCTTGACTTTCAGATCATCCCCTTCCTTAATAGAGAACTCTGTAAGCTCAAAGTTGAGATTTATATGCCGAGTACGATCTTGGGTGGCATAGCAGTCGAGGTGGTGATGCCAACGCTTTGATGAGAGCAAGAAGTATTGTAACTGAGAGTGAAACTCAGGAAGCAATCCCTGCATCAGCTCAACATTGGCTGTGGCATTGCGGGCTCTCCATCGACGGATGTAGTCAAGGTGAGCTAGTCGAGGGTTTTGCATAGGTTCTAGACCAATGACGAGATCCCAAAGACCCTGAGACTCAAGCACCTATTGCATGAAATTCGACCAAGTGGTGAAATTCAACCCGTTAAAATGAGTCTTGTCTGTGAAGGCATTCTTGGCCATTACAACACAAGTGGTAGTGCTCGGAGATGGGTAGTGTGAGGGGTAAGATGGGGGAGTGGAGTGCACTTGGGAATGGGGCCCAGAGTGCCCACCAAGCATGCATGTAGCGTGCAAGGTGGATCCATAGGTAGGGATGGGCTGACTAGGCATGGGCATGGTTGCCACATGAGTAACCCAAGGAGGTGCGATGGGAACACGTGGAGTAGAAGATGGGAATCCCTGCAGAGGTGTAACCCAAGGAGAGTGTAAAGACGCACCATAAGCTGAGGATGGAAATCCTTGTGTCTGAGTGGTCATGTGAGATCTAAAGCTGGGGATAGTGAGGGGGATGTCCATCACAGTCGTCCCAAGTGCTATGGGTGTGCTCATTTGCGGAAAGGTGAAAGGCACTGTGTTAAAGGGTGGCATTGCCTCTAACGAAGCACCATTGTGCAAAGAGGTAGAAAATGGGGTAGAGAAGGAGAAGGTACTAGGAGCGGAATGGAAGATCCAACCCCTAGTGTGTGTGAAGCTGATGTGAAGTGTAATTCGAGATTTTGGAAAGATCATGAGAGGTGATCAAGGTATGATATTGAAGAGGGTGGGATGGGAGGGAATTGAGAAGTGTGTGTTATATGCTCAAATGAAACAGAAGCTGTAGATGTACTTGAATTCCGTCTGCATCGTGAGCCCCCTCTATTGAAGTTCAAATACGCAAAGCCATCCGGATCCTGTACCTCAAAAGAAGAAATAGACGAGGGTTTTGATTCATGCAACTCAAAAAGACTGTATAAACCTGACATTGGACCTGGTTGAGATGATGAAGATGGATTGCTAGACGTTCCGAATGCTGTATATCCTCCATGATCGGAGAGGTGGCCAACCTCACCAACCGGTCCGAATGTGGTAGTAAAACTAGTAGGAGGGGTGTAAACATCACCGTACTTGTTGCGATAGTACTCCTCAAAGACCTCCTCTATCATGTTAGTGAAATCCAGAATAGGAGTAGAAAAAGAAGGTGAAGCCAAAAGTGGAGTGTCGTCCTCCTCACCGAGTCCATAATGCCGTCTTAGGGCCTCTAGTGATGGAGAAGCCTGATACGACATCATAGGAACTGGAGAAGGTGTCTCGGACATTGTGATTTGGTTACGAGTCGTATTGTGTGCTTCACACAAAGACTAGCTCTCCACAATATCCGCAAGATACTCTTTACAAGAGCACCGGCTCTAATACCATGTGAAGAAAACTACTAGGGTTTGTATTGAGGAAACACAGAGTGTACGACCACAATAGAAACACAAAGAGACAGACATATACACAAAAAGCAAAACTTAAACCCTAAATGCAAAACTCAAAACTCAAACACAAACCGAAAAAGAAAAAGAAGAACACAACTTTGAAGTGAATGAATACTGCAAATGAATGTAAGAGTGTATACATACTCAAGGGCAGAGCAGTGTGTCGGAGAGTGACATCCACTGGAGACAAATCCTGAGTCTGTGACCACTAGCCAGAGTGTCTGAGGAGGTAGATGATGTAAATGCAAGTGACAACAAATGCCGATCAACAAACACAAACAGGAATGTGTGTGATGGCTGGTGACTGTCACAGACAACAAATGCAGACCTGAATATGTCGCAGGATGATGAATAGTTGACGCCTAGGCAGCACAGGTGCAAACAAGGCTGAAACAGTGTTTGATGCAGTTCACGATGACTAGATAATAAGATCGCAGCAGATGATGATGTCACTAGCAGAAGACGTTAGCATGGATGAAGGTGTTGTTGAGCTAAAAGTGCATTAGCTTTACTTAAACAGTCCCAAAACATGCTTAATTAATGAAGAAACCTTGTTTATTTAAAAGAAACGCGATCCTAGAGAGTTTGTGTGTCCCATAAACACAAATCCACTTGGGAGGGCGCAAACTTTCTATAATACATATGCTGCCCTCCATTCAGTCTACAATCTCGTTTTTGCAGATTTCAGGTGTTTCAGCTTGCTGCCCACACCCCGTTCGTGCAGGGCATCTTAGCCCAAGCTGTCCATTACTGTCTCCATCACTTGGCGCCTGATTTCCAGCCCTCTTCACGTAGTTTGGAGCTGGTTCAAGCCAGATGACTGCTGTTCTTGCATAGACCTGTTGCCATACAGCCTGCCACATCATCACAACCTTGAGTTTGCTTCTTGTAGGCTGTCACCCAGCTGTCCTGCCTATCGACTGGCAGTTTTCTCTCCTGTGCAGGTTGTCCTACCCGCATTTTTAGTATTTTTCTCTCCTCACTACTGTGTTTGTTGGTGTTACATCCGGGGGCTGCCTTGCTGCGATTCAGGATCTGTTCAGAGTATAACACACTCTCCAGCTCATTACCCCTGCCCTAATCCTTGAGATACAGGAGTTCGAGGTACAATATTCATTCACTGCATAGTGTGTTTGCTGCATGAGCATCTTATGTTTCTATGTTAGGGCATTTCTTTATATGGTATCAGAGCTTGGTACTCTTTGAGAAACCTAGGCCTTTGGTTCGAAAGCTCTACACAAGAAGCAAGAACAAGATTAGGTTCAAATGACTTCAAACACAACACTGATTCACTTTCCAAAACCAACTATGCTGAGAACCGAGCGAGAGTGGGCTGATCAGCTTGCTCCACAAAGTTCCAACATGGTGGAAGACACTTTTGATTACATGGAAGAAAAGGTAGGCAAGTTGACCTCTGAAGAATACAAATTGATCATAGCTTATAGACGAAAGAAGATTGAGAAGCCCGATCAAAGGATTGCCCTTCAAGAAAAGCTTCTAAATGAAGGTATGTATGAATTTCTCTCTTCAGATGTTGTGCGTAAATTTGATGATGTTGCAGGGCCGTCGAGACCTCCATCAGGGATGGGCCCCCTCTTGGAGAACAAGACCCGGAGTATGTTCCTTTCTTTCATCCTCTTCCGTCCACTCCAGTGCAAGGTACTTTAGCTTTGTCTTTTGTTCCTTATTCTTTTACCTCTTCTGCTTTGCAATATTATGGTAGAGATCATTTGGAAGAAAAATCAAGTCTGTTGACTACGAAAAAGGTCCTCTTGAGGACCAATTCTTGTATGTTCACACACGTCGTGGGGATTATAAGAAAAAGCAGGTACCTCTTCTTCTAACCTTCCTTCCTTTTTGTCTACTTCAAAAATCAGAATGAATTTGGTGTTTCTTTTTCTTCATTGCATGGTGTATTATTATCTTCACATTTTCATTTCCAATAATTTAATAACAAAAATGAAAAAAATGCATCTGCACCTCACATACCACATTTTCAAAAACCACCCATCCCACCACATTTTTCCACTGCTTCTCCACTTCCATTCACACAATTTATATTTCCATTTCAAACACCTCATGTCGCACCTCACATCACACCGGGGGGTTATGGAAACATAGATACATCCTTTAGGACCTCATCCTTATCTCTGTCGGGTGGTGTTCCACCTACTTCACACACATTTTCGGGATCATTGCAACTGGGGTATTTCCCTCAGTCTCTCTGGAGTGTGTTTTAGTTGACTCCACAGTTTGCCTCCATGGGTTTACATAGTGGACCTTCTAGTCATACTACTGTGTCCCAGCCTCACTTTGAACAGGGCTTCCATATCCCAGTGCCTCCATCTACACTGGCACCTTATGGAAACATTCATGTTCCAGTGCCTCCACCTCAATTGACACTAATTGGACACTCACAGCCTACTTCTGCCTACCCACCTCTACCCCCTACTTTTGCCTACCCAGCTCTACCCCCTCCTACCTATCAGACGTATCCACCTCCACCATCTTACCCCTCACCATCTTATCCCCCACATCCATCTTACCCCACCTACCCTACACCTCATGGTCCTAGCTCATCTTCTGCCAAGTATGCATTTAATGACAAGACTCGTTTTGACAGGTTAAACTTTACCACTTGGTCGAACTTGATGAGACATGTCCTTGAATCCTAGAACCTATGAAATCTTGTGCAGGGGTTGAAACCCCAAACCGATCCCACACCTGTCCCTTACGAGGTTGTCCGCTCATGGAAGGCTAAGAATGCCTCCACTATTGTCAAGCTCATGTAGGGCTTATTGCATGAGTTTTATTCTCAGCTTCAACATTTTGACTTAGAGTCAGAGCGATGGGCACACTTCATTGACCGCTATGTGGCTCGGGATAAGACCCCCGTCGTATCAATCTTGACCATGAGCTCTAGCTTTTCAAAATTACTAACCAAGATGACTTGAAAGTTAAGTTGACTGAGTATCGGTCTCTTCTCGATGAATTCTCCACTACGGGGACTCCCAAGTCCTCTGACAATCAGGTCACATTGTTCTTAAATAAGCTCCCTAGGAAATACTTCAATTTTGTGGAAGGTATAGTTTCAAAACCTACCATGCCTACATTCTATGAATTTGAGTGTCAGTTGTTGCGTTACGCGCAGTTGTTCGATCAGTTTCATATGAATTCCTCTTCAGTGGGGGCTCTTGTTGCTCATTCTCAAAAAGGGCAACAAGGGAAGGGAAAACAAAACCAAACCTCCCCTCAAAATCAAAATCAAAATCAAAAGCAAAATCAATCCGAGGAATCACAAGGAACATCCCAATCTCTCAAACCTAGGTGGCAGAATATACCTAAAAAGAATAGGTATTGTCAACATTGTCAAAATGCTGGCCATTTTGACGACGAGTGTCGATCAAAGGTAATAGGCACAACACCAAAACCCAAGTCATAGACCCCAGCCCCTCAGTCGGGCAACCCCCAGCAAGGGAGGCAGGGTGATGGCAAGTGGCAGTTTACAGGTTAGACTCATACTACCACCGCTTAGCCATCTCAGTCGACAATGTTCTCAACTCCAAATGGCTTGTCTGATTGGTCTGCAGAGGCCCATACCATCCCCATAGAGACATCAAATGCGAGTCTCGTCCATATCTGTGAGTTGCCTCTTGACGAGGTTACCGCAAAGGCCCACTCGTCACGACTGAGCACTTCGGCTCCTGTTTGGATTGTGGACACTGGAGCTACACATCATATGACTCCTATAGCGGACATTTTCCATTCTCGAGCCCTTGTAGCTCGAGCCCCTGTAGCTGGGCAGCTCCATGTAGGAAACAACTCCTCAAAGTTAAGATTCAAGCTCAAGATTGCGTCAGTTTTGCCATTGACAAGGGTCTGGATTTGGCTTCGCAAGACAATGTATATCATGTCCCTCAGCTTGGGGTGAACTTGTTATCTGTTCAGTAGCTTTGCCAGTTGGGACGAGGAGTCTTCTTTACAACAACAACAGTCGAGGTTCTTAACTCTCAGACTGGTTTAGTGATTGCTTGTGGTGAGGCACAACCTAATGGCCTATACCACATGACACATCTTCTAACCGAGCCGACAGCAGAGGGCTCCATGTTCCATAGCTTCCAGGCCTTAGCCACATTCGGAAGCCTACGAACAATGAGCGCCTTTGGCATTTTTGCTTAGGGCATCTTGGTTATGACTCTCTTTATGAGTTGTCATGCCGTGAGTTGGTTAAGGGCCTTCTACGCCTGAAGCTAGCTCGAGATGTCTGTAAAGCATGTCAGCTCGAGAAGCAGCACCGTACCCCATTCCCTCAGCAAACCTCACATCGTGCTGAGGTGCCTCTTAGATTGATTCATGTTGATCTTTGTGGGCCGACATCCACTGCCGCCTTGAACGGCGCGCTGTACTTTTTTATAGTGGATGATCATTCTAGATACACGTGGATGTACTTTCTCAAGCACAAGTCAAATGCTTTCACATATTTTTCTACTTGGGTGCTGTTGGTTCATAACCAAATTGGTTGTCGTATCAGTTGCATGAGGAGTGATAGCGGTGGTGAGTTCATCTCCCACGAGTTTTCCAAGTTTCTATAGAAGCATGGCATCTCACGCCAGCTCACCTCTACCAACTCCCCTTCTGAGAATGGAGTTGTAGAGTGTAGAAACCAAACAGTCATGGACATGGCACGCTCTATACTATTCGCAGCAGAGCTCCCTGAGCGCCTTTGGGTCAAGGTTGTTAACACTTTAGTGTATATCCTCAACTGGTGCCCCGCTGCGGCTCTTCCTCATAAGACCCCGTATGAGGCATTTTTTGGCTCTCGGCCTGTTATTTCCCATTTCAAAGTCTTCAAGTGTCGTGCGTACACACACACGCCTGATAACAACATAGGAAAGCTCACTCCTTGAGTTGATCTCCTTATTTTTGTGGGATATTCCTCTGAAGCGAAAGCCTATTGTTTGTTTGATCCTCGGGCAAACAAGATGATCGTTAGGCAAGATGTCGTCTTTGACGAGAGGGATATCATGCAGTCCTCTGCACCGGATTCTGATTTGATTTCTTTTTCCACATCATCAGAGATCGTGCCTGTTGAGCCTGGTCTACTTCCTGCTCTTGACATTTCCATAGATTCTTCCGCTCTCATGCTCCCTCCGCAAGACCCGTTACCTTGCTGGTACTAGTAGACTATGCGGGATTCAAGGATCCTACCACTAGTTCCACTTTGGAGGGATCTAGAAGATCTGCCTAGCTTGCTTCGCATGCATCATTTGCGTCGCGGTTTACAGCTGATTATATAGCACATTCTGAGCCGGATACATAGCAAGAGGCTCTTCATCACTCTCAATGGCCAGAGGCCATGGAGAAGGAGCTAGAGAGTATTGACCGAAATGAGACTTGGACATTGGTGGACCGTCCGAGCCACACAAATGTCATCGGGACAAAGTAGATTTTTAGAACCAAGCTAAAAGGTCATGGGACTTTGGACAAGTACAAGGCTTGCCTTGTCATGCAAGGGTTTCGACAAAAGCATGGCATTGATTATGAAGAGACCTTTGCTACTATTGCGCGGTTGACTTCCTTTCGGTTGCTACTCGCGCTAGCCGCTCACCACGGTTGGTCGATACATCAGATGGATGAAATCTTGCAGACTTACGGATACCATTCTACCCCTTATGACCCGAACTTATATGTTTGATCTACTGCAGAGGGGGTTAGCTATATCCTGCTATACATTGATGACTTACTCATCACAGGCTCAAATTTTGCTGCCATAGTGGAAATCAAGGCCAAGCTTAAAGCTACATTTGACATGATAGACCTTAGTTTGTTGTTCTATTTCTTGGGGATGGAGGTAGTTCGCTTTGGGAGCTGTATTTTTGTGTCATAGCAAAAGTACGCACTTCAGCTCATGGAACAATGCACTCCGGATTAGACACGGCCAGTGGCCACGCCTCTAGATCCTTCTATCTACTTGTCGAAGGATACCCTAGGACAATCCTTCGATGAACATACCTATTGTTCTGTTGTAGAAAAACTTCTTTGGTTAATTTACACTAGGCCAGATTTAGCTTACTCAGTTAGCATACTCAGTGAGTATTTCATAGCACCTAGGATGTCACATTGGATTGCATGTCTTCGTGTGTTGCGTTATTTGCGGTGTACTTATTCTTATGGCCTGACATATCGTTCTGGTTTATTTTTGCAAGGGTACACTGATTTTGATTGGGCAGGAGATCTTGACACTCGGCATTTCCATGGCGGCTACCTCTTTACCTTGGGCACGGCTCCCATTTCTTGGTCTAGCCATAAGCACGAGACGATGGCGGCTTCCATGGTCAAGGCTGAGTACCGGGCTCTCTTCGATGGTACCACCGAGGCCATCTATTTGAGGAGTTTATTGGCGGCACTTCACTTTCCACATGACTCTCCCACAGTTGTCTCCTGTGACAACCAGAGTGCCATTGCCCTTGCGGGCAATCCAATCCTCACACCACGGACACGGCATATGGGAGTCCACTTCCACTTTTCCAGAGAGCAGGTTAAGCTAGGCACTATTTGCCTAGAGTTTGTGCCATCATCAGATAATTTTGCAGATATCTTGCCCAAAGCAGTCAACCAGCCGGTTCTTCAGTACCTTCTACCCAAGATCGGATTGGGTAAACCCCCCCCCTACTTCTTCAGCTTGATAGGGAGAGGGTGCTTCTCTCTTGCTTTTCCTTCCAGTTTGAGAGGGGACAGCTTCTACTCTTGATAGTAATAGTGATGATGCTTACAGTTTTTTTAGACATTACATTTATTTATTCTTTGGTATTGTATTATGGACATTTGTAACTTCATCCGCACTGTCTGGATGACATGATTGTAAAAGGACACTTGTCCCAGTAGCACCGTTGCATAGCATTTTGCATGAGCATGATATCTTGTATCTCTCTTTGCATTACCCCATGCATTAGCATTCTGTTCATATAAACATGCATCTGTGCACATTTATCCCTTTTCGGTCATTTGGAGTGGTCGACTCTAGGATCCACTATATTCGTGGCATTGCACATGGCAATCTCCAAGGTAGTCTTTCCCAGCTTCCTTGCTTGACATATTTGCTATATACACACCTTAGCCATTTTCTTCGTCATTGGTACCCAGTAATGGTAGGGATAATATGCTTGTCTTGTGAAGGCCTTGGGTCTGACCATCCCTTATCAATCTCCCGTTTGGGGCATGAATACTCAATAGGACGGAAACTAATTTGAAACCCTCACTTAATGCTTAATCTATCAAATCTAAAAAGCCCTAATTTTTTTAAAAAAAATCCATAGCTAATTCCATCCATCTTTGTAGAGCTTGGTAGGCTATTGGGCAGTCTACGTGCACCCTTTGTCCGCTGCCCTGTCCTCTCTGGGGTGATCACTTGGGCTCCCTTGGTAAGATAACCATTGCCTCTGTAGTCTTAGTAGGCCACTGGGTAGTCGACACGCACCCTTTGTTCGATGCTCTGGCTGCTTTGGGGTGGGACGCCTTCGGGTAAAAGATAAACAACAAAAGGGCTTGGCTGGCCTCTATTCTTGTGGCACCGTTGTTAGACCTGAGAGGGGGTGTTGAGCTAAAACTGCATTAGCTTTATTTAAACAGCCCCAAAACATGCTTAATTAATGAAGAAACATTGTTTATTTAAAAGAAATGCAATCCTAGAGAGTTTCTGTGTCCCATAAGCACAAACCCACTTGGGAGGGCCCAAACTTTCTATAAATACATATGCTGCCCCTCCATTCAATCTACAATCTCGTTTTTGCAGATTTTAGGTGTTTCACCTTACTGCCCACACCTCGTTCGCGGAGGACATCTCAATTGAAGCTATCCATTGCTATCTCAATCAGTTGGCGCTTAATTTCCAGCCCTCTAAACGCAGCTTGGAGTTGATAGCCAAGCGATTGCTGTTCTTGCGCAGACCTGCTACTGTACAGCCTGCCATATCATCACAGCCTTGAGTTTGCTTCTTGCAGGCTATCGCCCAGCTGTCTTGCTTGTCAACTGGCAGTTTCCTCTCTCCTGCAAGCTATCCTGCCTGCCTTTTTAGTCTTTCTCTCACTTGTTGCTTGAGTTTTTAGTCTCTCTCTCTCCTCACAGTTGTCTGCATTAGATCCACCTTCTCACTGCTATTTTTGCTAGTGTTCGACATCTAGAGGCTGCCTTGCTGTGATTTGGGATCCGTTCAGAGTACAACACACTCTCTAGCTCATTACCCCTGCCCTGATCCTTGAGATACAGGAGTTTGAGATACAATATTCATTCACTGCATAGTGTGTTTGCTGCATGAGCATCGTATATTCAGTAGTTATATCACTTCATTCATTCATTGTGTTCATTGTCTCTGAGTTATCCTAATCCTAACTGTGTTGTGCTTTGTCTTACGGTTTCTGTTTATGTTTCTGTGTTAGGGCATTTCTTTACAGGTGCCAGCACTAGGAACAAACACAGATGGAGTGGTAGCAATCACTATGGTTGGATAGCCACATGGGAGGAGACTGATGGCTGAAATTTGCACGCGCAGTGAGAAACCTGCACACAAGGGATGGGCTGAATGAGGGCAGTCTGTCTATTTATATATATTGAAGGGTGGCCCAAAGAATTAGGGTTTTTGGGGGACCACTGAAAATCTCTTGGACTCCTTCCCTTTTCAGGGTTTTTCATTAATCAAGTGTGTTTTGGGGCTGTTTAAGAATGTTAATCAGCTGAAAAGCGCATTTTAGCTCAACATCTTGGATGACAAATTCTGCCCCAAACTTAATATTGGTTGGCTGGCCTCTTTAAATTCTTTGAAATCCCCAAATTGCAATTGCTGAATTTCAAGTATTAGGCCCTAATTTCTAAGCTCTCTTCCCAAGGTGGCTAGTAAACCCTAATTCTTGTTGTGAATTAGGGTTTAGCAGCTAAAACTTTTCAATTGCACCCTCTTAGGATTGAATGTGGCTGAGATCTCTTGAGGGAAGCTTGAATTGGCCGAGAAAAATAGAAAAGAAGAGAGAGAGAGAGAGAGAGAGAGAGAGAGAGAGAGAGAGAGAGAGAGTCAAAATTGGTTAATATTTGATGCTGCCCTGCTCTGAATAGCTAACTTATTCCAGCCCACCAGCAACAAGAGCCCCACATGCAGTCACCTGCCCTTGTAGGTGCCAAATTTGTTGTTACCTGCCAATAGACAACCTACAAGCACTATCATTTGCTGCTGCCAATAGCCTCTTGATCAGCAAGGGGTAGTTCTTTGACAGCCGCCAATGACTGGGCTGATCACCAATGGCTAGAAAATTACAACAACTCTCTCTCTCTTTCTCTCCCACCTCCAAAATGTTGAAATAAGGCCCCAATAGCCTCTAATAGCCTTTTTGTCACTTGCATAGGCAAGTTTTAACAAGTGGCAACCTTCTAATTGCATTTTTCAACAAATTTTCAGCCCAAATAAATTAATATTCAAACTCAATTTTGGAAATTCAATGATTGATTCTTGCTCAAAGACTAACTTTGCCAAAGGCACTAATTAAATTGCCTAGGCCAATTTGTAACTTAAGCAATCTTGAGCATTTATTAGCCCTTGAACTGGCATCAATTAATTAATTAATGCCTAGTTCCTACTGTCACCGTTAACATTAATGGCTAATAAAATATTCTAGGCTAAAATTTGACACCAAGCACCATTCAATATCTGATTAATATAAATTATCACAAGGCCCAATAACTAACTTGCACATCACATGTGCCTCTCACCTTTGCACATTTGATTAACACTTAATCAAATACTAAGCAAATCATCAAATTTCACGTCCTCGTGACAGACCTTTACCCCTAACTCTTCATGCCCCAAAACTGATTTTGCTAGATGAGTTGAGCTCATGAGAAATGGACATGCCACATTATAATATGGCAATGTTTTTGAGATTCTTTGTGAGTCTTATGCTATGTTATGTTGGCTGGTAATTTTCAGCATATGTTGGGCATATGGAATGGTTGAACAGCAATGCACAATGTTGTGTTGACTATGATGCCCTATGGAAATTCCAATGTAGTACTTTGCATTTGATGCATTTGGCAGTGCAATCGAAGACGATTGTAAGGATTTCAAGGGGGAGGGCTGTCATGAGGACATGTATTTTTGAAACCTCACTTAACATGTGGATTAATTTTTAATCACATGATTAAGTAAATGATGCACATGTGAGGTGCAATTGGGGTTAAAGTAAATTCACGAGCCCGAGACCCAAGAAATCACGGGATGTCAAACGCAAAAGTTGCTTTAAGTTATGCCGCACAGATACTTGGTGATATCTGGTGCCAATTGTTGGCCTAGGTCATCCATTTGGCCATAAGTGTCATTTGGTGACACTAGAGAAGTGGCGTTTAATGGTATCTAACGCCAATCTGATGGTCAAAGCTGGCCCAGAGACACTCGGGAATGGAAGTTGTCTAGCCAATTTAATTATTGGCCAATCAGATTATTTTTCAGGGCACCCAAATAATTATTAGATTAATTTTCAGTATTTTTAAGGCTGAAAATTAATATTTAATTATGAAAAATGCTAGAAAAACCATTTGGGAAGGTTGCCACTTGTGAAAAATGGCCATGCAAGACTGAAAAACGTCTTTAGAGGCTGGAGAGAGGCATTTTTATAAATTCAGCTTGCAAGAGAGAAAGCAAAGACTGCTGGTCTGATTTGCAGCCATTGGAGGACCTTCTGAGGCAGCCAAGGGCAAAAAGAAGACCAATCAACAGCACGAGACATCATCTACAGACTGTTGAGGCAGGGCAGCAACAGTAAATGACTGATTTTCTTCAGTTCTTTGCATCTATATGCTGCTATGGCAAGGCAACAGCTGCAGTTAACCTATTTTCAGTCATTCTTCGCGACAAAACTCTGAATTTTCTCTTTCTATAGCTTTCCCTCCATCTCCTAGCCATTTCACAACCTTGCTCCGAAGATCTCAACATTTGGACCCTTGGAGGCTGAGAAATTGCAAATTTCTCTATTGTAACCCTAATTTACAGTAGAAATTAGGGTTTAGCAGCAGCCTTGGGAAGCGTGCCAGAAATAGGAAGCTCCAAGACTTGGATTCAACAAGGCTGAAGGTGAATTTCAGCTGAATTTAAGTGAAGGACTAGCCAGCCATTGAATTTGGGGCATTTCCATCATTTGTGAAGTGGGTGAAGGCCAATTGAATGCCCGAATCAAGGGGAAAAATAGATTGAAACTTGCTGGTCACTTTGGACAGCAAGGGGAGTTGAAATACCGAAAGGGATTGGGAGAATCTCATTGTAAGTCAACTCTTTCTTCAATAAAGCTAAAGAAATACGGAAAGGGGCGCCAATTTTGGGGCCAATCGAGTATACATTGTCCAAGATTAGTAAGTAAATTTGTATTTTCAGATTAGCATTTATTGTTTGCTACTGTAATTAAGTTGTAATCAGGGATCTACCACCCTATCTGAGGAGGAAGGGTGGTTTCACGTAACGCAAGCAATCGATACGCGCAAGTCTACGTGATGGTGGAGACACCAAGCAAACTGTGCGATAGGTGGTTATGCGGTATATCGCAGTCAACAATTGACGAGGGCACAGTCAGTAGTCAACGAGGGGAATAGGGGCGCACTTAGGCGCGATATCCCAAAACTCCTGACGGCTGGGGAGCAAGTGACGGGACCACGGAAGCAAGCAAAAAGTCAACATTGTCAAAGACACCTGCGATTCGATGGCGTTTTTTCGTCATTTTTTAATTTATTTCATCCAATTTCTTCCCTTCCCATTGACAGGCGTTCACATGCCCACGCATAGTGTGAAATTTTGACTTGAATTTGAGCACGTTCTCTGATTTGGGGATTTTGACGTAGAACAAGACAATCTGACTCAACATTTGGAAATTTGGTGCACATTTATCCAAGAAATTTGGGCTAATGAAATTTTATCACTTTCACTAAAATTTGTGCACTCTAGACTTGGAAAAATTGGGGTTTTTGTAAAATTTCATCAATTTGTGCAAGAATTACTTGGTATATGCATTTGAGTACATGTATTGATGCAATTTGGGCGGATTTTCCTTTGAGAATTTGGGGCTTTTGACCACAATTGTGAAATTTGTGCTTGAGAATGCATTTGGAGCAGAAATTGCAGCACAATTTTAGGGATTCCATATGTAATTGGTGCATTGGCCTATAAATCTGGCTGTAATTGATTGTGGAGTATAGTAGCAGACATTCTCTAATTCTGGAAATCAATTTGCAGATCTGAAATTTCTGCAATTTCTTGATTTTTCACTACTAGCTGGTACTTGAGGATGACAGTGACAGTGATGTACTTCTTGCTTCTTCTTTGAGTGCACATGCCTTGATTGCACATGTTACACCACATCATGAGTGGTTTTTTTTACTACAATGGTGGTGCATGTGGTGTTGTTCGCTTAGGGGATGACTAAGCATGTAAAATTGTAGGTATTGGCAGAGTGAAATTGGAATTTCAGTATGGCTCCATGTTTGTTTTGCATAATGTGAGGCATGTACTTCAACCCAAGAAGAGCTTGATAAGCATAGGACAGCTAGATGATGAAGGCTATCACACCACCTTTGGGGATAGCAAATGGAAAATCTGTAAGGGTTTTCACATTGTTGCCAAGGGCTCCAAAAATGATACTTTGTATCCTTTGCATGTATCTAGCGTGATTGACCATGTAGTCGCCATAATTGAGCTGCCAAGTGCTTCTGTGTGGCATAGGCGGGGAATGAAAGTGCTTTCTCGTTTGGGTTATTTTCCGTCTTTGAGGTATGCTGATTTTGGTAAGCATGCTCAAACGCCACATTAAAAATCTCTTTCTCTAAAGCTTTTACCCTTAGAATTGGTACATTCATATGTATGTCAGATGCTTGGATTATTTCTAGGGGGAAAGAAGTATTTCATTACCTTTGATGATGATGCCACATGCAAAGTATGGGTTTATCCAATCCATAATAAAGATGAGGCCTTGGATAAATTTAAAAAAAATCCTGACACTTGTTGAAAATCAAGCTAACAACATTAAAGTGTCTTCAGGCTGACAATGGTGGGGAATACGTGTCCAATGCCTTTCAGGGCTTGGTTGCATCTGAAGATATGGAATTCATACAAATGGATGTAAAAACAACTTTCTCACATGGTGATTTGCATAAGCAAATCTATATGCAACAGCCAAGGTTTTGTTGCAAAGGAAAAAGAGCACATGGTATGTAAACTCAACAAGAGTTTGTATGGGTTCAAACATGCACCACGAGAATGGTATCATAAATTTGATACATTTATGTAATCTTAGGGATTCCATAGATCTCAAGTTGATCACTGCTTATATACCAAGAAGGTAGCAGATGGCAGCCTTATTCTCTTGCTTTTATATGTGGATGACATGCTGATTGCATGTAGGGGTATTCATGCTTTGGACTCCTTGAAACAAAGCCTACACAGTAGCTTTGATATGAAGGATCTTAGTGAGGCTAATCATATTCTTGGCATGTGTATACTCAGGGATAGATTGCAAGGTCTTCTCTATATGTTACATCAGGAGTATGCTACTAAGGTTTTGCAACGTTTCAATATGGAAGGGGGGAAAGCTATAGGTGTACCGCTGCCTCCATATGTAAAGCTTAGTGCAGATGACGACCGTACATTTAATGATGGAAAGACTGAGATCGCCACGACTCCTTATGCCTCAACTATTGGTAGCTTGATGTATGCTATGGTCGCTACACGTCTTGACATTGCATTTATAGTGGAAGTGGTTAGCAGGTACATGGCATATCTTGGCAAAAAGCATTGGGAAGCCGTGAAGGGTATCATGAGAGATACCTTAAGGGCACAAAGGACTTGTGTATTTGCTTTGTGAAGCAGAAGTCATCGGTTGTTGGCTTCACGGATGCAAACTATACTGGTCATCTTGACTACATGAAGTCTACTTCAGGATATGTGTTCACGTTCATAGGGGGAGCAGTCTCTCGGATATCCAAGCTGCAAAATTGTGTTACATTGTCTACTATAGAGGTAAGAGTATGTGGCTGCCACTGAGGTATGCAAGGAGGCTTTATGGCTTTCACGTCTGGTGAGAGAGCTTGGCATTACAAAGGTTCCTATCCTCCGCTGCAATAGTTAAAGTGCTATCATGCTAGTACGGAATCCTGTCTTTCATGCAAAGACAAAACACATATAGGTGAAGTATCATTTTATTAGGGATGTACTTGACAACAAGACCATTGATCTTATCAAGGTATATACAGATGATAACCCTACAGACCTTCTCACTAAGGGTCTTTCGGCAGAGCAACTTGCTCATTGCCGCCAGATGATGGGGGTTGAATAGTATGTGTATTTCAGCTTTGTATATACATTGACTTAGCTAATTCTTTTCTCTACCTTCATGCACATTGCCTTTAGGTGGGAGGTTGTAAGGAATAAAGGGTCATCGTGCCTTTTATGTGTTTGGGTGTACACACGCTCTTACACATGTACTTTATATATATATTATCAAAAACCTAAAGTGGTACACTTAGTGATTTCTACCCACATCGAGTGTCGTCCTCACTCTCTCTACTTTTGCACTTTCCCTCTCTCACTGTGCATATCTCAGCTGTGAGCACTCTATCTCGATCCTCATGCACTCAACAACAATCAAGAAGGTCAATAGCGTGGTTGCATCTCACAATCCAAATATACTAGGCTAATCCAAATATACTAGGCTATGATACTCGCAATCGACTCCCATTTGTGGCAGTGAGGTCCACTTTGTCTATGAATAATCTGGAGTGAGGATCTTGCTGAGATATTGTCCAATGATGAGAAAAGATTAGCTACCTTGAAAATCCTCATATCCACATTCAGGGGGCTCTATTTGTGACCCATGCTACAACTCCCCAGGCAGCCACCATGGTTTCTACTGTATCATGAAATACCATCCTCAAGGCTCTCCTCCAAACCTCACGGGCTCTAAGGTAGTCCCATAGGCAATGTCTCTTTGTCTCCATTGGCTTGCCGCATCTCACACATGCTATTGGGTCCCTTGTCGCCACGTGCCAACTACTAGGCCCTTGTTAGCTACAAGCCACAAGAAGAGAGACATCTTCCTAGGCCTAATGCTATCATGTAGCCTCCTCCAAAAGTCACATAGGAACTCTATGATTCCCTTTCCGTGCCAACGAGGGGAGGTTGTTGGCTATGCTCTTATCCTACTCATCTATATTCTCCTCCCCAACCTAGTAGTGTAGCCAAAGAAGGGCACATCACAAGGTCTATTAAGGAATGGATCTATCCACACCCACTCTTTTGGATCCCATTGTAATCCCTGTAGAGGTCTCCTCTAACAAGTCCAATATCTTCACCATAAACTGGACAGGTAGCTGGGTCTGGATCAATGTGCCACTTCCTCTTGAAGTGAGTCACTACATTGATCCTTTATCTGGAGCATCCAATGAATGTTGTCTAGTCAAGATCCTCTTGTTGGAGACAACCATTCTCCTCAACCATAAAAATAAATGTCATGTCTCTACTAGTCGCAAAGGCTGCTAGAAGAATGTTTCCTCTAGAGAAAAAACCAATCCAAGTCTGAGAGGTGTATATATATGTCTGCCAATCTCATAGAACTCCTTTCGTCATGGCTTCAATCGTAACTCTGGCTCCCGTAAGCCTATGTAGTCTCTATCTTTGAGTCTCTTGCGGTAGCTCCTAGAATACAAACCAATCTCCCACTAATACATCAACCTATAGAGAGAGACTGCCCCATGTTAAGTGTGTCCTTTGTCCAAGGGTGTGGCTGGAGTCTAATCTCAAAAGGTGATTGAAGACAAGAGACTGCCTTTTCTTTTCTTTGGCTCTAGTGGGTAATAGATGATGAAATCCTCATAGTACACATTTCCACGACAACCGTAAATTTGACCTCAAAGCTCCTCCTTAAGCCCCTGGTCCTAATCTCCCAAAACAATTCAGTGGATATTTGGTTGCCATGGTCCTCCATGTGCATGTGTCATAGCCTGCAACCTTCCTATCAAAAGTTTCTAATAGGGCTCCTCACTTGGAAGAAAACCCCTAACAATGAGCCTAATCATCAAGGCTTTCTTTGGCTGTCTAGGTCTATGATCCCCAACCCTCCCTTGGATCTAGGTTATATGATGGCATCCCAAGCAACTTTTGCCCTAGTTGGGCTCCTGTCTCCTCCGAACCAACAAATAAAGTTCCTAATAAGGTGCTTCACCTACATGACCTAGAGAATGCCCAACAGGAAGTGATGTACCACATAGTTGCAAGAAGGACCTGGTTGGCGACCACTACTCTCCTTGTTAGTGAGAGTCTCACCAAGCTCCAATAAAGGAGCTTCTGTCTTATGCTCAACAAGAGGGGTGTTGGTTGTTGTTCTAAGGTAATGTCAATCCCCACATGGCATCCAAGTTATCTCACTGTTGTCCCGTAGAAAACCCACATGAAATCCTCATGTTGTCGCCACCCCAACTGCCTAGTGTCACATACCCAAAGTCCATGAGAGTTGAGCCAATTAATTAAGGCACCTACTGCTCTATAAAATATCTCCATGGCCAATACAAAAGCCCTAAAGTTACTATCATCCCCGTCTAGATAGACTGTTGTGTCATCCACAAACTGCACATCCAGAAGCTCCTCAAACTCAATGGTGGGTAACTGTTGAGAAACCCTTCACCCGCAATTTGCGTTTTTGCGTTTATGCGTTTTGCGTTTAGGGTTTGCAGCCCCAAAAAGGGGTGCCATCCTAGACTGACTGTGCCTATTTATAGGCCACTCTCTCATTCATTCCTCACGGCTGATTCATTCAATCCGTCACCTCTTCTCTCCAGCCTCTCCACTACCCTTACACCCCTTCAGGAGGACATTGCGGTTCATGGTTCGTGGCTGTCTTCATCATCTTCCTTGTGCTACGGAATCCTTGGTCCCTTGTATCATATTCACTCCATGATTCGGAACTTCATCATTCCATTCATCAGAGTTTCTTCTCTCTTCTCTTCTCTTCTCTATGTTTGCTGAGTTCACTCCGTGTTCCTCCCCACAAACCCTCCTGTCTCGCTGGTACGTCATCTTTTGACATGGTATCAAAGTTGGATCTGCTCACCTAGCAGCGAAGATCCTCCACTCCAGTGAAGGCAAAGACCGGTGGTGGGTTCGGCATCCACTTCTCTTCTTCTTCCGCTGCATCAAATCTCGTTTTTGCGGATTTTTTAGGTGTTTCAGCTTGCTATCCACACCCCTTTTGCAAAGGACATCGCAGTCTCAGCCCTTTTGCAAAGGACATCGCAGTCTCAGCTCTCCCTTGCTGTTATCTACAGTCTCGCGCCTGTTTCCAGCCTTCCACATGCAGTTTGCAACTGTTTACAGTAGAACGACTGTTGCTAATCACTCTCCATTCAGAAAACAATCTTGTTTTTGCAGATTTCAGGTATTTCAGCTTGCTGCCCACACGAAAAACGCGGAGGACATCGCAGTCCAAGCTGGCCATTGCTGTCTACAACAGTCTCACGCCTGTTTCCAGCCTATCACACACTGCTCGGAGCTGATTTCAGCATATTGACTGCCGCTGCTGTTTTTTGCCTGCGTTTTTAGTCTCTCTCTCTCCTGTTGCCTGCATTTTTAGTATTTCTCTCTCCTGCAAAATGTCCTGCCTGCGTTTTTAGTCTTTCTCTCTCCTCACCTGCGTTTTTCTATTGGTTGCAACCACTTACTGTGTTGGTTGCATCCTCCCCCTACTGGCAGCTCACATCTAGCCCTTCCACTGCCCTCCCACCCCTTGAGGCGAACATTGCGGTTCGTGCTTCACACTGCTCTCACACCCCTTGAGGCGGACATTGCGGTTTGTGGTTCATGGTGGCTGGCCTCTTCCTTCTTCAGCAAGGCACACTGGTATCCATGGCTTCTTTACCAACAGATGTCCAGACTATTGAGTGCTCCTACTATGGCATCATCGAACACACCATCCATGCTTGCCGACTTTAACCTTTGCTCCCCAACCATCCAAAGTACATGCATCTTCCACCAGGCACTCATTGTACCACCTCTCCTTTCTGGGCCACAGAGATTGTTCTGCATCAGCTATGAGAGTACTATGCTCAAGGCAATAAGACGCATCCGCTGCACACTAAGTCCTTTCAAGCACATGGAGGATCGATTGACGCTACAACCTCTTGGAGATCGTCGCAATACCAACGGCAGTCTTCTCCCACTTATTTTCAGGTACAGTGGCTTCCACGACCTACGGATCTGCAGTCCGCTCCATCGAGAGACAGTGATTGTTTGATACCTTCTCCTCATCAATCTGCTCCTTCGCGAGACAGTGGCTGCTCAACTCCTTTCTCTTCTTTGGCTACCCAATCCGCTACACTGAGAGACAGCGACTATTGTCCACCTCTTGCTAATGCTGAGCCCCACCCTCAACTCCTCAGGTTCGAGAGGCTACCTCTGGGAGCTCTTCCGCACCCCAGATACCTTCGGCACGATCAGCGGCACTTTCTTCGTCATCAGACATTTCGAAGTCTATGATCCATGAGTTTTTGGATTCCCTATCTATTTCAAAGGGGGATGTTATTTCTTTGCCCTCAAAGGGGGCATCTACTTCTTCGACTTCAACGGGGGCCTCTCCACCTTCCACCTCAGAGGGGGAACCTACTCCACATGAAGCTCTTCACCCATCCTCTACTTTCTTGGGGTGGCTGTCTTCAACCAGTCATCTCTTCTACTGATACCCAAGATCTTCAAGTACCACCTAGATCGAGACCTCGGAGGTTCAGCCGCGACTTGGTGACGAGGCCTTCGTATTCTTTCCAGCATGGATGCACGGAGCCAGTGGCTCCCGAGGTTGAGTTTCGGGTTCTCCATTTCACTCTGTCTACTGTTCTTTATTGCACGTTCCCTTTCTAGTGGAAATCTTGGATCTTAGGGATCCCTTACATCTTCTTCCTCCTCTTCTTCTTGCCTTGGTCACTTAGTCAGCATGGGGCCAACTCCCAAGATTGAGTACGGACATATCCTTATGGTTCTCGGCAGCACACAAAGTCCGACATTCCTCCTATGCATTGCATGTTTTCATAATCTTTGTACTAGGGCACTTGGACAAGTGAACAATTTCCCCACGAGGGACACTGTCCAAGTGGCACCTGCTGCATGAGCATTCTTGAGCATATAGCATTGCATCTCCACCTCACTCTTCTCTTGTTCTCCTTTTTGAGTCTAAGAGGGGGTGTTGAGAAACCCCTCACCCTTCACCCGCAGTTTGCGTTTTTGCATTTTTGCGTTTTGCATTTAAGGTTTGTAGCCCCAAAAAGGGGCGCCATCCTAGACTGATTGTGCCTATTTATAGGCCACTCTCTCATTCATTCCTCACGGATGATTCATTCAGTGCGTCACCTCTTCTCTCCAGCCTCTCCACTACCCTCACATCCCTTCAGGAGGACATTGCGGTTCATGGTTCGTGGCTGTCTTCATCATCTTCCTTGTGCTATGGCACCCTTGGTCCCTTGTATCACATTCACTCCATGATTTGGAACTTCATCATTCCATTCATCAAAGTTTCTTCTCTCTTCTCTTCTCTTCTCCATGCTTGCCGAGTTCACTCTGTGTTCCTCCCCGCAAACCCTATTGTCTCGCTGGTATGTCATCTTTTGATAGTAACCTGACGCCTCTAATACTTGTAGATCTATCTTTGAAGGAGCTCAGGGCCTTTGTTACAAATAAGAACAAGAAAGGGGCTAGTGGGAAGCCCTCTCTAACTGATCTCTTAATGCTGAATCTATCTCCTCGTGGCCCACTTGCCATAACCTAGCTACGAGCTAAGTAAAGAGCCGCTATTCCCTTGACCCAATGCTCTGGAAATCCCCTCCTCGGTATTGTATCCTCTAAGAACTCCCAATCAATGCATTGTATGTTGGGTATCTCACACGCCTTACTTACGCCTACGCTCATATGGGAGTGTGCGGGTGATTACTAGGACACTGGGGCACTTTTTACTCTCGGTAGGAGAGGTTTTTTCCCCCAGATTATGTGTACTATTTTGTATGTGCTTGTGGTGCACACTTACGGGCACTTACTGTGTTCGGGTGTGAACAGCCCCTTATAACTCTAAGGTATAAGGGTTATCATTTGTACTTTCAGTTTACACTCTATTCAGTACTATTGCATTGGGTATCGTGCTCAACTCTGTCTCTCACTCTCACACTGTCTACTGCACTTCAGCTGCACCTCGATCCTCTCTCATCTGACATTTGGTATCAGAGCTCAGCTCAGAGCAGTCTTCAGTCTGCAGTCTGCAGCCACCGCCAGTTCTGCCCTAGCCGCCTGTTCCTGCCCAGTCCTGCCTGCGTCTGTCAGTCCGTCAGCACGCAGCACCAGACGACTCCTCTGCCCAGCGTGCAGCTCCAACAATCAGAGCGCCACCTGTACCTGCGTGCTGCCACCTCTGCCCAGCGCGCCTCCTGTACCTGCGTGCTGCCACTCCTGCCCAGCGAGTCCTCTGCCCTGTGTCTGCCCAGAGTGCCCCTTCGCCTGTCAGTCTGCCTGCGCAGCCTCCCTGCGCTGAGCTAGCCTGTGCCGTCAGCTCCAGCTGCCAGCGCGCCACCTGTCTCCACCAGCCAGTCCTGGGTGCTGCCTCCTCAGCCCAGCGCGCGCCCAGTCCTGCCTGCGCGTGTCACTGGACCTGCACGCCTGTACCTGTGCGTCAGTCCGACTGTACCCAGCAGTCATTACCTCGGGAATCGTGCCCGTCGTCAACACGCAGAGGTAACATTCTGCACTTTTCTTTTACACAGGAGTTCGTGCAACAGGTTCAGGTTCAGCATTGGGAAACGTGCTGAACAGCAGGTTCAGTTTTCAGCATTGGGAAACGTGCTGTGTCTGTCTGTGACACATTGAATGCACATTTTGGGGCTTTTGTAACAGACATTTGTGACAAATTTTGGGCAGAAAATTTTGGGGCTTTTGATGTTTTAGTGCTGCTGAGCACTAATCGCACCTTGGGAAGCGTGCATCAGTGACAGTTTTTTTTGACAGAGTACCCTTTGCACATTAATTGCAGACTTGTGTTTGCTGCAATTTCTGGAAATTTGCAGATTTCCAGCCCGTACTGCATTGACATTGCTCTATTACCTTTTGGGAAATAATGGCAAATCAGGGAGGAGATGTATTCACCTATGTGTCCAAGGAAGACCGATTGGATGGGAACAATTATTCCCTTTGGTCTTTCATGATGAAGAATGTATTAGTGGCCAAAAATTTGTGGGATTATGTCAGTGGAGAGGAAGCACGACCGGGAGTTGTGGCTCCCGCTACTCCTCCTCCAGGAGGACGTGCAAGAGGGCAACCTCAGCCCCCTCCACCTCACCCCGCTCAGCCACTTCCCCCAAGAACTGCAGCTCAGAAAACTTGGGATACACGGGATGCACAGGCTATGTCGCTGATTGCATTGGCAGTTCAGCGTTCTATCATTCCTCATATTCGTTCAGCAGCTTCTTCACAAGAAGCTTGGTTGATATTGGAGCAGATGTTTGCAGGAAAGAATGAGACTCGCATCTCTTTCTTGAAGAAAGAGCTAGAGACTCTAAAGATGAATGAGGGTGATTCTATGCAGGATCATCTCATTAAATTCAGGACTTGCGGGAGCAACTCATGAATATGGATGAGTACTACTCAGATGCGCAGCTGATTTCTACAACATTGAATTCACTGCCTCCCTCTTACTTAGCTTTTCATACTGCCTTGAACCTCACTATGAGGATTTCGAAAGAGCCCATCACTTTCATTCAGCTTGTCAGTTTGCTTCTAGAGGAGGAACAAACTAGACGGAACAGTGGTGTGGATGGTATAGCCTCTGAGCAAGCTTTTATGTCAAGGCAGAAGGGTAAAAACAGCCAAGGGAAAAATGCTTCGCAGAGTTCTGGTAGTAGTAACACTTCACAGACAAGTCAGAAACAGAGGGGCACGCAAGCCAAGAAAGGAAAATGCCATTACTGCAAGAAGCCTGGCCACTACATCACTGAGTGCAGGAAGCGCATCGCCAAAGAGAAGAAGGAGTCAGGGATGTCTGTTTCTGCAGCTCCTTCCACTGCTAGTGAGTCCGCGTCCTTTGTTGCAGACAGGGACTATTGTTTTTACACTTGCAGTTATGATGTCTCTTGGGCTGATAGAGCATTTAGCTCTACAGAAGATGCTGACACTTGGTTCTTTGACAGTGGTGCTTCACGGCATATCACATCTCGTAAAGATTTGTTTGCTTCTCTTGGTGCACCTCCCGTTGGGAAGTCTGTTCAGTGTGCTAATAATGCATCATACCCTGTTCGTGGTATTGGGGAGATTCAGCTTACAGCCATTGATGGCTCTATTCTCCGCCTACAGGATGCTTTGTATGTGCCTGGCATTAAGAAGAATCTGCTTTCCATTTCTTCTATGGCACGTTGTGGTTTGCAGGTCACCTTTGATGATGACCGTTGCATGGTCCGTGACAAGGAACACATGACATTGGTCTTGACAGGTTCTTTGTGTCATGGGTTATATGAGTTGGATGCTCTTTCGGTAGATCAGTCTGCATATTTGACATCCACTCTTACTCCTGCTATGTTAGAGGCAGAGTTATGGCATGCTCGTTTGGGGCATGTAAACTATGGCAGCTTGATGCTATTACAGCGTACTCAGATGTTGGATGGATTACCTCTCTTGGAGAAACCTCCTGAGCATTTATGCGAGGGTTGCATTTTGGGGAAAATGCATCGTTTCTCTTTTCCCCGTGATGTTGCTTTTAGAGCAACAGCCAGATTACAGCTTGTGCATTCGGATGTTTGTGGGCCCATGCAGACACAGTCATTGGGTGGTTGTTACTATTTTGTAACATTTATTGATGACTTTACACGTTTGTGCTGGGTCTACTGCTTGAAAAAGAAGTCAGAAGTGTATGATGCATTTTTGGCTTTCAGTGCACTTGTGGAAACTCAGTCTGGTTGCAAGATTAAGACTCTCCGTTCGGACCGAGGGGGGGAATACATGTCCTCTATGCTGAATTCTTATTTGCAGCAGAAGGGCATTATCCATCAGTACACTACTGCATATACTCCACAGCAGAATGGGGTAGCAGAGAGGAAAAATCGGTCACTCATGGAGATGGCCAGATGTATGCTGAAGGCAAAGAGTTTGCCTCATAGTTTTTGGATGGAAGCCGTCATGTGCGCTTGCCACATTTTGAACAGATGCCCTACCAAGGCCTTGAAAACCGTCACACCTTTTGAGGCTTGGCACAGCCGCAAACCTTCTGTTGGCCACTTCCGTACTTTTGGGTGTCTTGCATATGCCCATATTCCACAGGTACTTCGAAAGAAGTTGGACAACAAGGCTGTAAAATGCATCTTTATGGGATATAGCAGCGAAAGCAAAGGCTACAAACTCTATGATCCCGTGACCAAGAAGGTTTTTGTCAGCAGGGATGTTGTATTTGATGAAAAATCAGAATTATCCTTGGCTGGTTTTGATACATATCAGGCTGCCCGTGATGTCTTTGAAGGGCTGCTGCCCATCACATTTGGTGATTCAGCTGGTACTTCAGCAAATGAACCTAATGTTCAGCCAGCTGCTCCTATGGAACATGCAGTAAATCAGCACATTGCTGAAACTGAAATTCAGCAGGAACTTGTACACAGTCAGGAAGCAAGACAGGTGCCTAGATGGTACACGCAGACTATGAGAGATAGTCATTTGGAAACACCCTTGGCTGGTCGTACTCGAAGGCAAACTCGACTGCATGATTCAGCACATTCCATGGAGTTTGTTATGGCAGCATGTACTCATGATAATGAGGAGCCTGAATGTTTTGAGGATGCACGACATAGTGTGCATTGGATGGCAGCCATGCAAGCTGAATTGGATTCTATTCATAAGAATCATACTTGGGATTTGGTGTCTTTGCCAGTTGGCAAGCGTGCCATTGGTACGAAATGGGTCTACAAATTGAAAAGGAATGCAGATGGATCCATAGATAAGTACAAGGCACGGCTGGTAGCTAAAGGCTACGCACAGAAAAAGGGCATTGACTATGAGGAGACCTTTGCTCCTACCTCCCGTATGACGACCATTCGGTCTATGATTGCCTTGGCTGCACATTTTGGTTGGAAAGTGCATCAGCTGGATATAAAGACTGCATTCTTACATGGGGAACTTCAGGAAGAAGTGTATGTACAGCAGCCCATTGGTTTTGCAGTTGAAGGCTCAGAAAATTTAGTATGCAAGCTGAAAAAAGCTCTATATGGTTTGAAACAAGCTCCACGAGCTTGGTACGCAAAGATAGATGCTTTCTTGCTTAGTCAGGGGTTTGTAAACAGCCCATCTGAGTCTACCCTTTATGTACATAAAGAGGGGGGATCCATGCTGATTTTGTGTCTATATGTAGATGACCTTTTGCTCACTGGAACACATGCTGATCAGATTTCAGCATTCAAAAATAATTTACATCAAACTTTTGACATGTCTGACTTGGGTATTTTGCACTATTACTTGGGCATCCAGTTTGTACATGATGCTAGAGGCATTGGATTATGTCAGTCAAGGTACATTGGGCAACTTCTTGAGAAGTTTGGCTTACAGGATTGCAAGCCAGTTTGTACACCCATGGAACCTGGGCTCAAACTGTCATTACATGATGACAGTGATTTGTTTGATATCCATACTTATGCTCCAGCAGTGGGATGTCTCATCTATCTATGCCACACTCAGCCAGACATACAGTTTGCCGTTTCAGTTTTGAGCAGGTACATGCATCAGCCTCGTATGTCGCATTGGCAAGCTGTGAAGCGTGTGTTTCGTTACTTGCAGGGTACTAGAGCTCTTGGATTGCTTTATGCCAAGGGGGGACCACTGCAGTTACATGCTTACAGTGACTCTGATTGGGCTGGTGATTTTGATACTCATCACTCCACTAGTAGCAATTGTTTCTTTCTTGGCTCGTCATGCATTTCTTGGCTTAGCAAGAAACAATCCACTGTTGCCACGTCGTCATGTGAAGCTGAGTACAAGGCAGCCTTCACTACTGCAGTTGAGTGCGTATGGCTTAGACGCTTACTTGCTGATTTGGATGTATCTGTTACGGAGCCTACTCCTTTATATACTGACAGTCAGAGTGCCATTGCAGTGGCACGGAACCCTGTGTTTCATGCTCGCACGAAACACATAGAGATTCACTACCACTTTGTCAGAGAGAGGCTACATGCAGGTGATATCAGCCTTGTCTACTGTCCTACCACCAGCAATGTGGCAGACATCTTCACCAAAGCTCTTCCACGAGACAAATTTGAAGCATTTCGCGATGCTTTGAATTTGACGCCCTTTGGTGGCGGATGATCCTTGTACACTTGATCACTCTTCACTCCAGGGGGGTTTGTTGGGTATCTCACACGCCTTACTTACGCCTACGCTCATATGGGAGTGTGCGGGTGATCACTAGGACACTGGGGCACTTTTTACTCTCGGTAGGAGAGGTTTTTTCCCCCAGATTATGTGTACTATTTTGTATGTGCTTGTGGTGCACACTTACGGGCACTTACTGTGTTCGGGTGTGAACAGCCCCTTATAACTCTAAGGTATAAGGGTTATCATTTGTACTTTCAGTTTACACTCTATTCAGTACTATTGCATTGGGTATCGTGCTCAACTCTGTCTCTCACTCTCACACTGTCTACTGCACTTCAGCTGCACCTCGATCCTCTCTCATCTGACATTATATGCCTTCTCAAAGTTGAGAAGCAGTGCGATAAGGTCATGCCCCCAAGATTGAGCCAAAGTTGTGGACTCCTAGAAAGTGATGATGTTATCCAAGATACTATACTCTTGGACACAAGATGTTTCTGTGGGGTAGATGATATTTGGAATCAATGGGGCTAATTTGAGATTGATCACCTTTGCAAGGATCTTGAAGGTAGTTCCAAGCAAAAGTGATTGCTCTCCACTATGTGATCTCCAATCTCTCTCCACTTCCTTTGTGAATGAGGTGAATGAATTCCTTAGAAAGTCTCTTTGGCATGACCCCTAATTCCATGATCTCCTGGAAAGTTGAGATGACGCCTACACTGATAAGATCCCAATAGCTTAGAAAGGACTTATCCTATCCGTCTTCTCCTAGACACTTGCCTAAGGGCAATGGTAGAAGCACCTTCTGCACCTCCTTTGTAAAATGGGCCATCAGATATTTGCTCATCCCATCTATAATCACCTTTTTTGTGCTTAGCCATACTCTCTCTCTCTATCCCTCTCATAGCCCAGGAGAATGCTAGAAGCACCTTCTGCACCTCCTTTGTAAAATGCGCCATCAGATATTTGCTCATCCCATCTGTAATCACCTTTTTTGTGCTTAGCCATACTCTCTCTCTATCCCTCTCATAGCCCAAGAGCCTACTAGTGAGCCCAAGCAAAGCTCTATAGTATTGTGTAGCCACCTCTCTCGCCTCCAAACGGGCCTGTGCAATGGATCCATTTGCTCTCCTAAGTCTCCTAACACCCTATCTAGAGTGTTTTGGCCCTATGGTGCATTAAAAAAATCAAATAACCCTGTCACTAGACTAAGTCAAGAAAGAAGCTCCCACGTGGAACCTATACTCTGATCTGGCTTCCTTCATAGTATCAAACTCTACTCCGGCGATATGCATCCTCTAAGCTATCCATTTGCACCCTAGCCGTCTCTCCAGATCTCCATATCTATGTGACTGACTCTTTGAGATTGTCCTCATAGAACAAGTGCTCTAGAATCTTGACACTAGAGTGGGGTCCTCTGACTCTCTTCAAAGAGAAGTAGATGAATAGGTGAGTGCTGCGAGAGGGTTGTGTTAGGTATGATGCCCATTAGGCTGCCCTTGTTGCAAGCCCAATCATCCACATAAAATTGGTCAATCCTAGAGAAAATCCTGGTTCCCACTGCCTAGTCTCTCTTGGAGACATAGTCACCGAGGACGGGGATGAGGGGACCGAGGATAGAGGGATAGGGACCTAACAATTATATATTTTCTAGACATAATTGAGACACTTTATAATGAAACTAAACAAATATGATACCTTAACTAATAACCTTCTTAAAATGTCACATAGAAGACTAAAATTTAAATTCCAATACGTGAGTCATGAAACTTGAAAACTGAAACTTAATAGTTATTAAATGAATAGTGAATACTCAAATTGAAGAGTAAAAGTGACAATGCCAAATGGTGACTCTAGCATGAGAAGTTGGAACGCAAAATAAATACAAGAAACAATGATAAGTAGAACTGACACTTAGGATGAATACTTGCTGCTCAAAGTAGTCACTAAAGACTAAAAGAAAGTTGAAACAATAGAAACCGAGTATTGTCAAATGACTAGGAACCAAGAATTGAAAATTATATCTAGATCATCCATTTGAAGGAGAATGCTCCATCTCATGTATGACATAATCATCCTCTTGGAGATCTCCCTATTGGGCATGCTCTACTTGTTGCTCTTGCTTCTCCTATTGTTTCTCCCATACCACAAATGGCTTTGCAAGCGCAATTGCACTCTTTCCCAACATGTGCAAATCGGCACTCACAAATACAAAGTCATTTTCTTTTTGCACACTTAAATTATTCGGCCTTTTTCAAGCAATACCTGAGTAGGAGCTCCATAGCTGCTCCAAACAAGAGGAGCTCGTTGTGAGAAAACATGACCAACGATGGAGGAGAGAGAAACGAGACAATGACAGTGAGTGAGCTGCAGTAAGTGTATAGAGTGTACTTGCTGAACTAAACTCAAAAAGTGAAAATTACAACCTAGTTCAGGTCATCAATGGACCCAACCAACTTTCCACCAATTAACTAGAGTTAACTTACTCTAGTTCCTATGTCACTATCTTGATGTCTTAAGACACTAGGTACACACAGTACATTGACACTTGAATAAGTGTCCACACCACACGAAGTACATTGGGCATTAGCAAGAATTACCAAATTCTAACACCCCCCGGTAGTGCCACTGTCATGAAGTACAAGGATGATCAAGCACCAAAGGGTAATAAGTTTAAGGACTTTCGAAAACCCTCAAACTTCTCACATGGTAATGCTTTGGTGAAAATGTCTACAACATTTTCCTATGTGGGTATATATATCAAGTTGATCTCTCCTACATAACATCTCTCTGTGACATAATGGTAGTGCACCTCAATGTGTTTCAAGCAAGCATGAAACACAGAATTACGTGCTACTGCAATAGTACTCTGACTATCAAAAAGAATGAGTGTAGGACCCTCCAACCATAAATGTAGATCAACCAAAAATCTGCGCAACCATACACATTCCACTGTTGCGGTGAAGGCTGCCCTGTACTCAACCTCATAGATAAGGTAGCCACTGTAGGTTGTTTCTTACTTAGCCATGAAATGCATGAATGGCCTAGAATTGCCTAGTGTCTGCATCATCAACCCAATCTAAATCATTGTAAGCCTATAAGTGCAAGTCTCCCCCCCCCCCTTCATGCAAGCATGAAACATAGAATTACGTGCTACTGCAATAGTACTCTAACTGTCAAAAAGAATGGGTGTAGGACCCTGGGTGTAGGACCGTCCAACGGTAAATGTAGATCAACCGAACAATCTGCGCAACCATACATATTCCACTGTTGCCGTGAAGGCTGCCCTGTACTCAACCTCATAGACAAGGTAGCCGATACAGGCTGTTTCTTACTTAGCCATGAAATGCATGAATGGCCCAGAATTTCCTAGTATCTGCATCACCAGTCCAATCTAAATCACTGTAACCCTATAAGTGCAGTCTCCCTCCCTAGAAAATAATAATGCATGTGACTAAGTACCTTGCAAGTATCTAAAGATTTGCTTGACACAATGTGTGGTCCGTGGGTTGTGCATATATTTGCTCACTTGAGATGCTACATATTGAATCTCAGTACGTGTGTTGCAAAGGTAAATGAGGCAACCAATAGCTTGGTTGTAAATTGCAACATCATGCATCTCTTTACCATCATGCATAGACAGCTTCAAGCCTGGCTCCATAGGAGGGCACATAAGTTTGCAATCTTGCATATTAAACCTATGTAACAACTTATCCACATATTGTGACTCTGACATGATGATACCATGCTGATTTTGGGGTGAGCGAAATCCCCAAATAGTAGTTTAGACAGCCCATATCTGATGTAGCAAATGCATGTTTTAATTCAGCCTTAAAATCTACAATTTTTCCCTCTATAGGTCCAACGGACAACAAATCATCCACATAAATAATGATAATCAACAAGTCCCCCCCCCCTTCATTCTTAATGTATAGAGTGGGACCAGTTGGACTATTTTTGAACCTTTGTTGGCCAAATATGCATCAATTTTGAGTACCATGCACGAGGAGTCTATTTAAGACCACAAAGAGCTTTATGCATCTTGCATACCATGTGCTCTTTTCCTTTAATCACAAACCCGAGAGGTTGGGACACAAACATCCTCATGCAAATTCCCATTCAAGAATATTGTTTTAATATCTAGTTTATATACTTTCCAACCATAATGTGCAACCATCGCAATCACACATCTCACCGTACTCATACGGGATGTAGAAGCAAAAGTTTCCTCATAATCTATACATTTCTTCTATGCATAACCTTTTGCTACCAACCGTGCCTTGTACCTATCAATTGTACCATCAACTTTACATTTGAGTTTGAAAACCCACTTATAGCCAATGGCCTACTTGCTAGGTGATAGATCCACAAGATCCCATATAGAGCATGTAGAGTTAGTGGCAATGGAGTCTAACTCCTCTTGCATGGCCTGCATCCAATATACATCTTATTGAGTGTTATCCAAGGAAGTAGGCTCATCATCATCCAACAATGATCTCATAAACAAATGCTCATCACAATCATCTACTTCTGTTATATCAGCCAAATGTCCCCCCCTTGCATCATGTGTTGCATACCTGCCAGTCCTTTTAGAGCATTGGGATAGCAGGGCATCCATTTTACTCTCCTTGAGAGTTGTAACAGCCATCTCGGGACTATTTTCGCTGCATTTACAACATCCCTTTCATGCTAAACTACTACCTCCACTACATGTGCCAAACCCTCATCAATACCTTGCTACTCAAGAGCATATGGAGCAGCAATAGCTTGCTGTAACAGGTCTCTCTGGCATTTACAGCAGGCACAAACTCCAAAGAAAGTGGTAAAGAGCCTTCAAAAACATCGCCAATGTCATGTGTGGCTGGCACTTGAAATTGGTCATGTGAAATTGATCATATGAAAATGCTACATTTTCAGCAAATATGACATCCCTACTGACAAACACCTTCATGCGTGGGTCATACATGTGATAGCCTTTGCTTTCCAAACTATAGCCAATAAAAATGCATTTTATAGCCTTATCATCAAGCTTCCATGAAGCTCTTTTGGAACATGTGCATAGGCCATACAACCAAACACCCGAAAGTAGTGAACTTTGGGTTTCTTGCTATGCCAAGCTTCGAATGGTGTGATCATCTTCAAAGCCTTCGTAGGTGCACAATTCAATACATGATTGGCACACTGAAGCCCTTCTAACCAAAATTTATGTGGCAATCCCTTGCTTTTCAACATACAACGAGTAATTTCCATGAGAGTGCGATTCTTCCTTTCAACAACTCCATTTTACTAAGGAGTCATTCTAAGAGTGGCTTGATGCGTAATGCCACGATCCAACAAATATGTCTCAAATGCATGAGGCATGTACTTCCCCCCTCTATCTATGACACCTTTAAATCAATTTCAACCTCAAGCTTTGCCACAAGTTGTTTCAAATGTATGAATACATCAGACATAGCCTTTAGCCCATACACCCATGTATACCTGGAGTAGCCATGTAACAAAGTAAAGATGACCCCCAAGAGCACGTGTCCTCATGGGACCACAAACATTAGAGTGAATAAGCTATATTTTTTGGATAACACACACTTCACCATCCTTTTTGAAGGCAAATCTATACATCTTGCCCAGAATACATTCCTCGCATGCATGAGAAGATGGAGTCTCCACTAGAGGCAATGCATCTACAATATGACACCTCTAAAGGGTGATCAAACTCCCAAAGCTCATATGTCCATAGTAGGCATGCCAAAGCTCTACATTTTGCATAGTGGGCGTAAGACTAGTGACTACCACAACATCATGAGACTATCGGTAGCAAGTGTCTAACAAGAATAAACCCTTGTACAAAGTGCCGGACAGCTTGAGGACGTAGTGCGTCTCTCTATCTTTAACAATACATTTGTCACCCTTGAAGATGACCTAAAAGCCACACTTACTGGAGGCAGAAATAGACAACAAGTTATTTGTAATGCCAAACACAAATAATACATCTAGAAGCATGAAGTCTAAGCCATCTACAACAATAATAGTGATTGTCCCAATGCCACACTAACTACTGTTGTTTGCACATGGGACACACTTCCCAATACAAGTTAAATGCAAAGAACTCATAGTTGCATTCGTACTACATATGGACTAGTTCGTTCTGTATGGTTCATAACGTACCATACGGTATATATTTGTACCAATTCATACAAAAAAACAGGCTATTTTTGACCTACGAAGTCTAGACCACAAAATATCTTCCAACTCCAAAGCCTTATGTTTATTATCATAATTTCAAGCCTTTCTCACACTCTCTCTTCCAACTTCCAAGATGAATATGCAATTCCAAGCGCATCCCTCCCCCCCTCTCTCTCTCTCACACACACACATACGAAAAGAAAAGAATGAAGAGCCTCTTTGTCCATCCACCCTACACTTTGCTTTGTTGTGTGATATATGATGCATTATTACATATACACTCCATCTATCTTCTAGTAGCACATTGCACATGTTGCACATGAGGTTTTGCCTTGTTACCCTCATGTATTTATCCTATTAACTCAAGTGACATTGCTACTTTAGCTCTAAACATGTTTTCTATTATCTGTAATCCAAAAAAACCAAGTTTTTTTTTGTACTAATACCGTACCGTACCTTATAAAATCCTAAGATACCGATCGGTACCATATTTTATCGTACCATATCATATTGTACCTTTTGTACCTGACAATCCTAAAAGAAGTAAACAAGCACTTCCTAGAAACGATATGTTTTGAAGCACCACTATCAAAATACCATGTTTGTTGCGTTTCAGCAACATTAAATGTCGAATTAGCCATAGAAGAATCATAACTACATGTGAGAAATGAATAATCCTCCTCTACCAAATTGGCTAAAGCATCACCATCTATGGATTTGCTAGCTGATGCCTCTTGGATAGCCAAACTGCAGTCCTTTCTCTTTTCCTTGGCCAATCTCTTTCAGCATTCATCAATATAGTGATTGGGCTCCTTGCAATAATGGCATTTTCCCTTCCTTTTAGACTTATCTAAGACTTAAAGAGCCTTGTTTGATGGCTATCTAGTATCACTCTTTTGCTGATTGTTTGCATTTTTCCTAGCTTTGCCCTTGCCTTTAAACTTGGAAAGCATAGCCACATCACATAAATGCAATGCAACATTCCTTGAAGTTTGCTCTTGCAACAAGAGACCTTCCAACTCCCACAAATGTAAGAGGTTTTCCCCAAAACCCCCCCCCCCCCTCCCCCCACAACCCAAATGACAACATCAAAGAGGTGTAAAAACCAAGATATGACTCCAGAACAGAGTTCAGTGTGATGTTTACCAATTCAGCATCCTAAATAATCTCGTCAACATGGAGTAACTACTCACGCAAGTTGTATTTGTGACTAAGGTCTTTGCAAAGATAGGAGATCCTGGCCTCATTACGGGTAGCAAACATACGCTTAAGTATGTCCCATGCTGATTTCTTTTGCAAGACCAAATGTGTGGAATAATGGCCCTTTTTACTAACAATGCTATCAAAGAAAGTGCCTTCACATCCCATTTCCTCTAATCCTTTGTTGGAGGGGAAGGAGGGGAAGCACCAATAACAGCAACAACACTAGCAACTTGTCCTCTAGCGTGATGCTGAAGTGTCTAAGGTGCGAGACCTTCTGGTCGCTACAAGTCACATGTAACATACTCCCATAAATCCTTCGCAACAAGAAGGTTGCAGACAATAAAACTCCACAACAGGTAGTTGCAACCATCAAGCTTGTCGTCCTGAGTAAGACACCAAGAATGCTGCTTTGATCATTGTTCCCTGATGTGCCATGCTGCAAGGAATGAGAAAAAATCTACACCAAATACTTCAATACTGAAGTATAGTGTGCGTACTCCTTGAAGTACCAATAATCCCTTGGGATTATCAAAGTGCCAAACTGCCACACAAATGCCAGTGTGCACAATGTCATCCAAATCAGCACTCAACCACAATAATAACAACAATGCACTGCTGTAATACACCTATCTCATAATGTGTGCCCTCAAAAGAACAAATTCCAACAATTTAATGCCGATTCTCACTAAAACTTTTGAGTTTCCCCAAAATTGACTGCTCAATCTGACTATAGCAATAATTAAATGTTGTTGTACCACTGATTTCCTGCCTTGGGATGTGTGCAAGGCAAAAGCCCCAAATTCCTTCCTAAACTTTTAAAGAAATTGAAGAAATTTATACTTTACACCTTGAATTTCTGCAGAATTGCACCTCGGACTGCGTGGCAACAAGGAGCAGTGGCTAAAATCTGCTTCAGATGCATGCTAAAGCTTCCACGTAAAAAAGCCCCAAATTTGTTGCACAAATCTAGTAGAAATTGTTCAACTTCCCCAGTGTTGACCCAAGAGGCCGATTTGGTCAAAAGGTCCAAATGTTGGGTACCTTGGGATGTGTGTACAAAACTCGGGACATTCGGGTCAAACTTGATGGTGGGCAAGGCATCAAAAGTAGTGTTGTTGGCTACAAAGGAGGCACTAGAGCCTGTAGTTAGCAAAGTTGACCAACGAATGGTAGTAGTAGCATGACAAGGAGAGGGAAACGGCAACCAGGAGCAAGCGACGTGCTTGCAAAATGTGCTTTAAATAGGTGAGCAGCAACGCAAAAGACACAGAAGGCCGCAAGGGCACTACTTGACTAGTAGTGGTGGTAGCTAGAGCAGTGGCAACTGTCACAAGGAGCAAAGGCAGTAGATGCGGGTGGAAACGCTACTGGGCAAAATTTAGCAGGCTAGTGACCTTGGAGGTGCGGTACAGCAAGCACCCCAGGAGCTACTGGAAACACTATTGAAGTAGCAAACGGGCGACAAACCCAACAGTATTGGTTGCGGGCAGAACAGACAGGTGGTGGCAGCCAAATTAGGTGTAGCAAGAGAGCTAGCTGACGTGTAGTGGCGGGCAGCCTGTCAAACTGCAAGTGGCGCCTACTACAACAATGGTGGCTGTAGACATAAGCAATGGTGGTGGCTCAGTTCGGAGCACACTGTCAAGTGGTCCAGTTGGATGAGCTAACGAATAAGCTGGTGGCTCCTCCTCGTCTTCCTTGGACTAAATGTTGGCTGGCTATAGCAAGACCTTGGCGAAGTGGTACCGGCTGACGGTGGCAACTCGGGATTCACGCATAGAAGCTGTCTTGATACCAGTTGTGAGAAAATAGACCCAACAATGAAGGAGAGAGAAATGACACTGACATTGAGTGAGCTGCATCAAGAGTGTAGAGTGTACCTGTTGAATTGAACTGAGAGTAAAAAGTACAACCTAGTTTAGGTCATGAGTTGACCTAAGCAGCCTTCCACCAACTAACTAGAGCTAGGCTAACTTACTCTAGTTCTTAGTGTCACTATCTTAATGTCTAAAGACAATTGGTACTCGCACTACATTGACACTTGAATAAGTGTGCACACCACACGAAATACATTGGACGTTGCCTAGAATTACCAAATTCTAACTCTCACAGCAAAACTCAAAATACAGATAGCCAACACCTACAACTCAAGCCCCTCAGCTCCATAGTCTCCCATCATAAGGCAAACCCAACTCTGCGTCTGCCGTCCTGGGCATCCTTACTACCATATATACCATGATAAAATCTGTACCTTACAAGACTGTCTCTGATTTTGCATCTCTTGTCAAAGTCAAGGCCCATCTTCCTTAAAGATTGTCATCCAACAAACTACTCTCACAAGGACATGAAATGTTTGGATGCTTTGCTTTTGCTAGAGAGATTTGATTACTTTAATAATCAAATGTGCAATATTGTGATGCACATAGCGGATATTTTGTGATAATAGGCCAAGGACCCTGAGGAAATAGTGGGTGTCAAGGGAAGAAGTTGTAACAAGTTATGCCAGATGGGATTCTAGATGACAATTGGTGTCAGTTTGGTGCTAGGACAATCAATTGGCCTATAAGTGTTAGTGGTGGTGACACTAGGAACTAAGCAGTAAGTAATTAATGAATGCTTGTCCAAGGGTCAATTAAGGCTTGGGACTACTTGGAGTTGAAAATGGCCTAGCCATTTAAATCATGAATAGGCACATCTAATTTTGGGCAGGGTCAAAATGGCTGAAATTAATTTTCAGAACTAATTATTTCTGAAAATTGATTAAATGCTTGGACATTGCTGGAAAGTGGAAAAAGTAGGCTGCCATTTGGCGAAAGTTCCCATGCAGTGGGGGAGAAGGCTATTTGGGGGCTGTAGAGATTCATTTAGTGCATTCAGGTTGTGGGAGAGATAAAAAACAGCCTGCTGATCAGATTTTGCTGCTGTGAGAATCATTTAGTGCATTCAGGTTGTGGGAGAGAGAGAAAACAGGCTGCTGATCAGATTTTGCTGCTGTGAGGACCATTTGCAAGCTGCCAACAGCAAGAGAAATCTTCCCAAGAGTGGGCAACAGCATTAATGGCACCTTGGCTGCAAGCAACAGCCATTTTCTAGCTCCTACGCAGCAGGGGACAGCATTTGGGGCAATCTATGATAGGGTAGCAAGGTACTCATTCCAACTCTCACATACAATTTCATGAGCCGCGCACCAAATTGTGGCTTTTTGACACCTTGGTTACACCGACACTCCTATATGGGGCAGCTATTTGGGCTCCGAGTCTCTTTCACACGAGGAGACAGCCTTTGGGAGACCGAGATGGACCAGAGAAGGAATACTATGACGGATGGGAGTATATGGAAAGACCATTGGTCATGATGATCTCACGTATGATACGAGCGAAGAGCTCGACCCCACATGAGATTATCAGAGCTGAGTTGGGAGCATCACCCATGGTGGCTGAGGCCTTGGTCCAGGCAGTGACTTTCATACATAGACTATGGGAGCTCCCCCAAGACAGATACCCACGGCTAGCCTTGGCCTCTTCTAGACAACTAGCAGCAGACAATGACAGACACTGTTGGTATGCTCAGATGAGTACATGGATGAGTCTACATGGGCTGCAGATTGACAGACTAACCCCCTTTGACTATAGCCTGGATTGCCCTACACTTAACCTAAGCCGATCAGAGCTAAACCATGTGATCAGAGCAGACATACTGAAGTTAGATACGGAGAAGACCTAGATCCGACCCCCCTCCCCCCATGGCACGAGGATGGCACACTACCAGACCCACTTCCTTCAAGTATCTGAGGATGGTTTCATCACCCGACCCAATTACATGGACACACAGCTGCCTCATGGACTACGCACAGTTATTGGTCAGATCCGCACCTCATTCCACCACCTGAGGATTGAGACAGGCAGATGGGAGGGTATACAGACAGAAGAACGCATATGCCCACTATGCGACAGAGAGCCACTAGACGTGATAGTCTCCTCTGCGCTAAAATGGCATCTTACTCAACAACCTTTTGCTCAAGAAACTACTTCTCTTGGCTGAGATTCTCACAAAAGAGCACCTAATGGTCTGACGCTTTTAAAAAATGGCCCTTACTTTGTTTGCCCCACTTGTTCTTTCATAAGGGCTTTCCCTTACTTTGTTTCTGGAATATACTAGCTGAAAAGTGCAATATTTGACTATTCATTAGGCATTTTCTTCAATCGGAAAAGTGGCCATTGGTTCACGATATGAATACTATTTGCTGGTGTTATTTTCGCTACAAGTAATGTTTTCAAAAGTAGATGTCCCTAAATGTATATAAATAACCCATTGATTCCATTTTTTATGAGACAAAGGAAATATTCATTTTGATCCATGTTTAGCAAAAAGCTTTCATGGTTTTTGATCCCCTATAAGAAATGGGTCCTTCCTTGTTTGCCCCACCTGTTCTTTCATAGCCACAAAAAGGACATTTCCAAGGTTATGAGCCACCCCCCAATGTTGACCTTTTGGTCTCAACCTCACACCACCATGACCAATCATTGAATCTCCTACCTCTGGCACCAATTCGAGGGGCAGGAGCTCGATAAGATGTTTATGAGGAGAAGCCATGACCACTCATTGAATCTCCTACCCCTGGCACCAATTCGAGGGGCAAGAGCTCGAGAATATGTTTATGAGGAGAAGCCATGTGAGAGCACGGACATTGAGTGGGTCCTCACTTGTATGTCAAATGAGGTCAATGTGACCGGATGGCAAAAAGGTGACTTTTGTGGATCTAGCCTTTGGGATAGATAGAGTAATTATGTTGGTAGTAACTTGAGGCACAATGCATCGAGTTGCAAGGTGTGGAAGTTATGAAGGGCCCCTATTTTGGGGTCTAGGTGAAACCAGCCTTCCTTCTTGGAATGGGTGGTGATAACCTGATTTAAGAGTTAATTACAACAATAAATAAATGCATATAAAATGAAATACACACTTTACCATAACATTCTTGGACAGTAGAAAGCCTGTTCGTCCCAAAATTGGCACCCCTTGCAGTATTTCTTTAGCTTTCATTCAATTGGAAGGAGTACAACTCGAGATTCTTCGATCTCCTCCTGCTAACCAATTGCTCTTGCTGTCATAAATGACCAGCAAGCCTTTCGGGTCATTTGCCCCTTGATTCACCCAGGACTTCTTCTCCAATTTGACCCTTGGTTGGCCAAATGCTGCCCCAAATCAATTCGGGATGGGCTGGCTCCTGAAATCCCTTGATAATCTTCAATTATCAGCTGCTGATTTCAGTCCCTTGAGCCTTCAGTTCTCTGGCACGGATCCCAAGGTGGCTGCTAAACCCTAATTTCTGCTGTAAATTAGGGTTAGAAAAACTGGCCGACCTACCAAAACTGGCCGACCTGGCCAGATCTGGCTAACCTGGCCAAATCTGGCCGACCTGCCCAAATATGGGCCGACTGCACACCAAAAGGCCCATTTTGGGCTGTGTGACTCGTTACCAAAAGGCCCATATTTGTAAGGGGGACTCCAAATATGGGCCGACTGCACACCAAAAGGCCCATTTTGGCAGATGGAGTCCCCCTTACAGAAAAACTGGCCTACCTGTAACGAGTGGCATCTGTAAGGGGGACTCCATCTGCCAAAAGCTTGGACTCAGGGTCCATGGGGCAAGAAATAGGCCGACACACGACCATACCAAACTCCGAAAGAAGCTCGGAGATGTACCTGTGCTGCGAGATAAAGATGCCCTGTGCCAGCTGATAGATCTCCAGTCCTAGAAAGAAGTGAAGGATCCCTAGATCCATCATGTCAAACTCCTGCTGAAGAATGGACCGAGTATGCTCCACCTGCTGAGTGTCGCTCCCTGTAATGATAAGATCATCGACATACAAAATAAGGAAAATACAAAGAGAATCCACAACCCGTAAGTAGAGGTTGGGATCATGAGCGGAGCGCTGAAAGCCACTCTGTAGAGAGAAGCGGTCAATCCTCTGGTACCAAGCACGAGAAACCTGCTTCAGGCCATAAAGAGCCTTCCGCAGCCTGTAGACATGATCCTCCTTTCCCTGCACAAGAAAACCAGGAGGCTGGGAAACATAAATCTCCTCCTCAAGGACGCCATTCAGAAAGGCTGACTTGACGTCCATCTGATAAACAGGCCAACGGTGGTGAGCTGCAAGAGCCAAAATAACTCGAATGGTAGACATCCGAGCTGAAGGAGCAAAAGTCTCGAAGTAGTCCAATCCTGCGCGCTGTGCAAAACCCTTGGCAACAAGCCTAGCCTTATGCTTATCCAAGGAGCCATCTGCAAGATACTTGGTCTTAAAGACCCATTTCACACCTATCACCTTCCATTTCTTGGGATGCGGTACAAGCTCCCAAGTATGGTTTCGCTCGATGGAATCGAGCTCGGCCTGCATAGCCTATCTCCAAATATCCTGTGCAAGAGCCTCCTCCACAGTGGAAGGCTCGAAATCCTGAAAAATCTGAGACATAAGAGCATAGTTCACACACAGTGAACTATCCCGCTGGGCCTGTAATCGGGCTGATCGACGTGGACCTGCAGAAGAAGCAAGAAAGTGAGTAACACCTGAATCCTGCATGAGCCGGCGATACCATAAGGGAATCCTAAGAGACTCCTCCAGCTGCGGGGGAGACCGAGTAGTCTCTGGAACCTGCAAAGCACCCGTATCGGAGAGGGACTCCCCCTCACCAAATGAAGATAGATCCTCCTCACCTGAAGAAGGTTGTGTATCCCGAGAAAACTCCTGAGGGGAGGTTGAAGGGGTGGAAGAACTCGTAGAAGGAGTCACATCCGCCAAAGGGGAAAGGGAAGCCGTAGTAGGAGGAATGGGTGGGGTGCTAAGGGAAATCCTGGAAGGAAGAGAAGGGGGGGGGGGGGGGGGGGGTGGGGGGTCCCGCGATGTCGAAGAAGCACCTGTAATAGAACCATCAATCGGATCCTCAGAGGCCGAAGCCTCATCAAAGATCACATCCCTGCTCACCTCAACCTTCCGTGTCGTCGGATCGTAGAGCCGATATCCCTTCGTGGTCGTGCTATAGCCCACAAAGATAAGCTTTCTCGACTTAGAGTCGAACTTCGTCTTCCTCTTCTTCTTGTCCACATGGACAAAAGCATCGCACCCAAAGATGCGAAAGTGGGACACTGAAGGCTTCTTCCCAAAGAAAGCCTCATAAGGAGTCATGTCCTGTAAAGCCGAAGTCGGAGAGCGGTTGCGAATATGCACCGTTGTAGCCACCGCCTCACCCCAAAGAAAATGAGGAAGACTCCTATGCTCCAGCATAGATCGGGCCATCTCCACCATGGTCCGATTTGCACGCTCCACCACACCAATCTCGGATGGTGTGTTCGGATGGGAATACTCCACCCAAATACCATGATCCCTGCAAAACTGAGAGAAAAGGTGAGAAGTGAACTCGCCACCGTGATCAGCTCGAACGCCACGAACTTTGGAAGTTGTTTGGGTCTCCACAAACACCTGCCACTCGCAGAAACGGGAGTACGCCTCGCTCTTGTACTCCAAGAAATAAGGCCACACATAACGACTAAAGTCGTCCACAATCAGCATCAAATACCTGGCCTTCCCAAGGGAGGCCGTGCCCATAGGTCCGCAAAGGTCGGTGTGAACCAACTCAAGCGGAGAAATAGCCCTCCTAGAGGCAACCTGTGGGTGAGGCTGCCTATGTTGCTTGCCCCTCAAGTAGCTAGGGCACAAAGTGTGAAGAGGAGGGAAATCTGGAAGTCCCTCCACCATCTTCCTTAGAGAAGCCTGCCGAATAGAATCGAGGTTCAAATGACCATACTGAGCATGCCAAAGCAGCCCAAGCTCATGGGAAGTCCTCGTAGCCAAGGCTGTGAGCGTATAAAGCCCACCCTCCTGTGTACCCGTCCAAAGAGCATCACCTGTAGAAGCATCCTCCACTGTGACTGCATCCTGAGTAAAAATGAATCCGGTACCTAGCTGAGTAAGGCCATGCACAGACAATAGGTTAAAACCCAAATCAGGTACATAGAGAACTTTGGCAGAAGAAGACCGCCTGTCAGAAAACATAGGTAAAGTCCCCACGCCGCGAACAGGAACTGTAGAATTGTCACCAATGGTGACAGTGCCCCCTCTGAAACGAAGATCCTGAAGCCAATCCTGTCGGAAGGTCATATGTGAAGATGCTCCACTGTCCACGAGCCAAGGCTTCTCCTAAGTGGTAGAAGCTAGGGCTGTATCCTCCTCAACAAAGACATGCACAAACACAGACTCTGTCGTGGCTGGGGCCGCCTTCGAGTCCTTCTCCTTGGGCTTCAAATGGGGGTACTTCTTCCAACACTTCTCCTCGGGATGAGTACCCTTCCCACAGTGGGGACATTTGGGCTTCTTCTCCTTCACATCCTTCTTGTCCTCCTCCTTCTTGTCCTTGGCCTTCTCCTTCTGTTGTTTCTTCTTCTTGCCGCCACCTGTACTTGCCGTAAAAGCCTTGGTGGAGCCACTGGCACCCACCTCTTTGAGTCGCTCGTCATGCTCCAAGACAAGCGAGGAAAGTTCCTCCCATAGGAGTTTCTCACCGGTCCTCGAGGTGATGAGGCTGGTGTAGAAGACATCATAGCGGGGTGATGGCAGCTGAGTCAATAGAATCATCGCCATATCCTCGGACGATATCATACGACCAAGAGAGGCTAGCTCGCCTCGCATGTCCTCCATCTTCGTGATGTGCTCCTTCATGGAAGAAGAATCATCAAGACTGAGCATCCGCAACTTCTTCTCCAAGGAAATCTTGTGGGCAAACGTCTTGTGCTGATACAAAGACGCAAGCTTCTTCCACACTTCCGCCGCAGTCTGTAACCTGTGAACATGTACAAGAACGGAATCATGTAGACTCATAAAAAGAAAGGAACAGGCTCGAGAGTTGAGCCTATCCCACACGGCTGCACGGTCCATAGAGGTGCCATCTGACAAATCCACGGGGGGACGGTCGATGGGCGAAGAAACAAGCTCCCAAAGGTCGAATGTATCGAGGATGCACTCCACCTTGCACGACCAGAGGGAGTAGTTGGAACCATCCAACTTATCTTCCTTCGGAAAGGAAGGGAGAATCGGCACCTGAATAGAGGGAATCAAGGAAGGCATCCGCACATCTGAAGCAATCTTCACGGAAGACACCTTCACGGTAGATGGAACCCTCTGAGATGCATGGACTGAAGAGGGACGAGTGCGAGGAGGCTCCTCCCGACGTCGAAACTCCTGATAATCCCGCCTCCGCTTAGAGGAATGATGAGAAAGGAGCTCATCCTCTGAGTCGTCAAAGCCTGAAAACTGGTAAGACATCTTCCAATCTGCAAAATACCAAACACCAAAGAAAACAGTGCCGAAGCCGAAGTATGACCAGCAGTATGGTCACCAACCACCAAGACGCATGCTGTGATAGCTGACAAACACCTGGATCTGCAAAACGCAAAGATAGCTGATGAAGATCACCAGAAAAGAAGCCGCCAGCACCAAGACGCAGCCTGAAAGTGGGTCGCTAGCAGGAGATGAGCCGCCAGGAGTGGAAACGACCATCAGATCTGCAAAACGCAGCCTGATGATGTGTCGCCCAGCTGAAGGAGGGGCCGCCTGATGGAAAACGCAAGCAGGAGGGGTCGATGGATGACGTGGCAGCCTCGGGAGGAGTCGTCTGCAGCAAACGCAGGAAGAATGGCCACCTAGAGGGGCCGCCTGGGCAGTTGAAGATGAGGTGACAGCAGTAGAAGATGGGTGAGGTATCTCTCCACAAGGTTAGGTCCTCCGTGCTCTCAGTCAAGGGATGATACCATGTGAGAGTGCGCAACGGAAGAAGAACACGAACACAGAGGAGGGGAGAGAGAAAGCAGGGAATGAAGGAAGAAAATCTGCACTGACTGAAATGAATGCTGAATACACTGAAATGGACTGATCAGTCCCTGCACGCAGCCCGGAGCGTCAGTGAGGGCACCAGAACAGACTGAAAGCAATGGCAGCACCAATGCCGGAGTGGGAGAGGACGGAGAGTGTGCTGAACCTGCAGAAGAACGTGCTGAGAATGACTGGGCGGCTGCTATATATAGCCCCAGGCCAGAAAAACTGGCTGACCTGCCAAAACTGGCCGACCTGGCCAGATCTGGCCGACCTGGCCAAATCTGGCCGACCGGCCCAAATATGGGCCGACTGCACACCAAAAGGCCCATTTTGGGCTGTGTGACTCCCAGAAAAGGAATGCAGACACAAACAGCAGATACAAAGCTGACAGAGCTCCTCTGTCTCCTGCCAGACTCTGACAGGAGCTCACAACCAGGAGATGACAGACTGAGAATGAAAATAGAGCAGGCTAACATATACATGACCTTCTTTAGCTACCAAGGAACCTTCAAATATGCACCCTGAACCTTGGACCATGACCAAACTGAATCCCATAAACTGGTAATCATTAACCCACTAATCTGTCCTCACAAACACTTAATGCTCTCTGAATCAGTGTGTTGTTCGATGTAAAATGGTTAGCTGCAACAATTGTAGCACCAATTGCAGCATTTTCCAGCCATGACCCAGGATCAAATTACTGCAAAGCATCTAGGAACTAATCCAATGCTATTTCTTCCTTGACCTCAAGCAACCTGCTGCTAACAAACTGCTCTGAACAGATATCAACAGACTTGCCCTGAGACATCATATGATCCAAGCAACATAGGAATTGAACTTTGAAGAAGAAAGTGATCTTGAGTAGAAGATCTGTAAAATTGAGAATGGGCAGAATCCCATTACAAACTTCACACCAGTAGAATCTGGCTTGGTCTAAACAGCCATAAATCAGACTGGTTGTAATAAATACAAAAATGTTCACACACCAAACACTATTTTCCTTAACTCCACAAGCATGCAATGTAGTATTAAATCTGTGCAAAATGGATTGTTATTCTTTTCCATCACCAAGCAGATAGCTTTTTTTAATAAAAAGGAAGATTCAATCAATAAATATACATATGGTGTACCTGGAATATTCTATTCCTTTGTATATTTCTGTCTTGGAAGCCTCTTACAGGGCTATTTTTGTACTTTGCCTTGGCTTTGTCTAATTTGATTTATTAATAGACTTATTCTTTTCTGTGAAAAAACAAACAATATTCCAATTTTGAAAAGAAACATAGCTATTGGTAAAAGTTCTGTACCTTCCTATAAAAGATATGGGTAGAACCAGAGAATGGTAGTTAACAAACACATCACTGGCCTGATTAGATAGCTCCTTTAAGAGCAAAGCACTTGTCATCTTTGCACTATCTGCACCAGTCTGATAAAGTGCAATTGTTTCATCAAATAAAGATTGTGTCTGTGAAGGCCCTGCATGTTTGGCAATTACTGCACAAGCTGCTGCAAAAGCACATCTTGAACAGCTACTCCTCTCTTCATTAACAGCAGTTTTAAGAACCTTCAGTAAGCTTCCAGCATACTGTTTCATATCTGAGCCAATCTCCTGTGACAGCAAGCTGATAAACTTTGCAACCCCAACCCTGCACAATTTATGAACTGAAGTGTGATTGCTGATGAGCTTTCAAGTGATCATTTTCACTCCTTCCCTCCCTCACTTCTTTCTCCCTCCAGTTTTCCCCCACTTCCTCCCCTCCCACCCTACTCCATCCCCTCCATGATGAAGGAATTTGACACGTTCAATTTGTATAAGGTTGGACAATGGGAGCACTTCACAACAAGTCAGTGTTACTTTGCTACAGAAATCGGGCCTAGCAATAACACATTTCCTCCCTGTCCCTTGAAGATGGATCATACGTTAGCAACTAGTTTCCCATCACATTACATATTTGGAAGCATTGATCTGATAATATGAATTAGGCCTTGCATATTTGCAGTGACCATACCTAATGTTCTGTTATGCATTAAAATTCTTCCATAAAATGTGACACAATATTTCAAAGTTCTATATGATTGTTCTGTGTTCACTCACAGATTCAGAAGATGAAACTAAACTAGTGCGACATGTTCTTTTCCTTGTTTGTTCTATCAAAAATTCAATCTCACATGCCAGGTTGTGATCATATTTCCAGTTGATAAACCACATAATAATTGATTACACATCCGTACAAACATGGATCATGGTTCTAGACCAACTTCTGTATACCCTGAATGAGGGCTATTTGGATTACAAAAGACTTAACCGGCTCATAATTCCAAAAGTTCCATACTGTAGCTGATTCACCTTTTTGGAGAAAGTACTTGTCAAGAATTAATCCATTTTCATTAAGGTTGCTCTGCATTTTTTGTTTGATCTCAGATTGACCGAATTGCCCGCTAATTACCAGCAGCAGATGAACAATTTACTTCCTCCATATCTAGAAACTGGATGATATATTGACTACCGTGAACTTACTGACTCTAAGCATGCTCAACATCTCAAGGCTGTGTCACATCTTTGAAGATGCAAGAAGTTGTATCAATAGAACATTTAACTACATCTTCATGCCCAAACATACAAACCCAACGAAGAGGGAATGAACCTGGAAAGGACAAGTGAAGTGGTCTACCTAGGGCTATAAATGAGTGACGATGTGGGCTGAAATATGGGCTGAAGAAAAATGTGATTGTCAATTGGGATGGTGCCATAGCTGAGGCAGAGAGAGAAAATGGTGAAATGTAAGCTAACAATGGCCTGTGAAAGGATGCTATAGAAAAAGAGAAACATTGACTTTGGAAAGGAAGAGATAAGGAACAAATGACATGAGCTCAGGTGGTACACAGAAAGCAATGCATTAATATCTTGTTTTCAGTCGAATTCAAAATCAAGGGGATGAGTAAAATGGCATGGGCTTAGATGCAACAGAGAGTGATGCATACCTTGTGGTTTTCAATTGGGATGGTGCCATAGGTGGGGCAGAGAGAAAATGGGGAGATGTGAGCTAAAAATGGCCTGTGAAAGGATGCTACAGAAAAAGAGAACATTGATTTTGGAGAGGAGGAGATGACGAGCAAATGACATGAGCTCAGGTGGTACACAGAAAGCAATGCATTCATATCTTGTTTTCAGTCAAATACAAAATCAAGGGGATGAGAAGTAAAATGGCATGGACTTAGATGCAACAGAAAGTGATGCATTAATACCTTGTGTTTAGTCCCACTCCAGAGCGCACAAGTTGTATCAACCGAGGTATGAGAACTGCCAGAGTTGGAGTGTCCACCTGATGCAAGCAGAAATCTAGGGTCTCCCACATTGGAGAGTCCCTTGCTACAGATATTCGCAGAGACTCAAGTTTATCTGTGCTGATTCCTGCCTTCTCTGCATGCAGCTGATGAATGTAGTGTTAGTTAAACAACTATGTACAATGTGCTCTGTAAAATGCAATGAGAATGTACAACAACTATGTACAATCATCAATGCTCTTTAACATGCAGTGAGAAGCTATAAACCATATACAACGAACAAAACAGACCTCTGCATAATTAAGCCTTTGATCTTCTAAACTCGAGAGACTTTCAAGCATGCAGATTATTAAGTCTGGAAGCTGTGGACGAATAGCATTTCCTGCAGTCTGTAAACAGTATAGTCAGCATTAATAGTATCTATAAACATCAGCTAATCAAAAACTTATCACAGCTCCAGAAAACCTTTATCAAAAAAGATTGCAAAAAGCTGTTGTCAATTACTTTAGGAACCTAAGTTCTGAAGAGCATGCAAATGTTAACAAAATTAAACTTTACATCAGAATGGTTCAGATCACAGAGGTAAAGTTGCTGTACAAATCATCATCTCTTAAGCATGATATTGCAGGCAGAAAATCACTATCCAATATAAAGCTTTGAATTGTTAAAAAAAAATTCAAACCTGCCTGCTTCACTGCCTTAAGTGTCTTTTTCTAGTTTAGCAAACAAATGTGAACAGGTACCAAAGACTATTACCACAGCAGTTTTGAGAGCAATATGTTTAAGTACAACATCTGTCACTAGAAACATTTCGTTTAAGAACCAAACATTTAGAACTACTGTGCATCCACAGTGAAACAACATGTGGTGAAACAGAGGCTTCTAAATGATCTTTGCAATGTAATAATAAATATAGGGGAGTTGTGGTCATGAAAACCATGAGTAGAATGTTTCAGCAGTGAATGTGAGATGGGTTTCAAGCATGCTGAAACATGTTTTCATGGTGACCATCATTTTAGGAAAAGCATTTGCAATAACTCTTATGTCCACATGGGGCTAATATAAAGAAAAAAGAGAGCTGCACCTTAAAGAGGACCTGTATCCAACGTGTATTTGTTCATGAGAATCGAACATGTTCCTCGACCCAAACAACTCTGATAATCGTAAACTATTCATACATTTTTACGCCAGTCTGGCCAACAATGAACGGTTCCCCATAGTTATCTTGCACGACCACACCAAAGGCCTGCCTTACAAACTGGAAATGCCCCACACTTCCAGGAGTGGACCATGACTAACGATGGAGTGACAACAACCAGGAATAACTTTTTCTCGAAGAAAAGTTTCTTGTAATTGTTGATGTGAAAACAAAATCTGCTTCACTCAAGATGGTCATATACAGATTCTCAAGCCCGGCCTTGCCAATATTGAGCAGCTGGTCGTGGTTACCGGCAACCGCACATGATCATACCCAAGGCATACATCCAAAATCATAATGGTCTCAAGCTTCTTAGAACAAATCATGACCGACTACCTTTTGCCACAGACACTAATTTCTGTAAGGCTTTGACTTTTCGTTAGAAAGTTTCACTTGAGGTAACTCTTCAGCAAAGTTTCTTAAGAGCTATAACCCTGCCACACAATGTGTCTCCCAATTAGATTTAACATACTTCCTTTGAACTACCCACATGACATACATGGTCACTATGAAATGTTCCAAAAGATTTACCCCTGAAGACAGTGGGGGCATCTACAAAAAACCAAGCCGTCCTATTAGACAAAAATAGATACATTTGAAATTCAGGGAACTATCATGTTTCCCAAATAGAATAAAGAAACAATAATCTAAGAGGAAACATCTAGCTAGGAAACAACAAATAACTCAAAAGACTAAAACACACTAGGGCTAAACTAATATGAGGATCAACATCATCCCAATATATCTCTCATGGGTCTATCCAACATGGATAAGTTGAAAGATCGAGGTAGGGCTACTTGATGGCATAGTGATATCGTCCACATCCTCCAATAGTACCTCGAGCGGGGATGTGGACCGACAACCATGGGCTGAGCACTTTGCATCTCTTGGTAGCTCTGCTGAACATGACTCCCCATGATGTATATACAAGTTGATTTGGAGCATCCTCTGAAATGTTAGATGTAGCGGTAGCTCAAAAAAAGTTAGTAAGGGTGTGCTACTGTGTATCCCCAAGGTGCCTCTCTTGAGATTGTAAGAGGTAGTCTCTATGTCAGCACAGCTCCAAGGTACTGGACATGCCTTGTGATCTAATAGTACACTAGGCACCTACATATGTAGTGTTTCTCAATCTCCAGCTCAAGCTGGTAAAGTTGGTGGATCCACCCCTCTGAGTGGAGGGAACTTGCTCCATAGTGACCAATGTCTATCCCTAACTAGTGTGAGGATGTGCGGAGTTGACCAATGGCACACTACACTCCATGGGACATGTGTGTCCATTTATCTCGGCCATATCACAAAACCATCAAGGGATAAGTGTAGAAGATGCTTTTGACAGAAATAAATCTGCATCCCTAGATCCTCAATAGGCATTCACCAAGTCCTAGTTGTGTGTAGCTGAATAATGTCCATCCTGATGATCCTATTGAGCTAGTCTTGACTAAGCTCTAAGGAAGGATAATTCGAGTTGTATTGTAGAGGTAGAAGGTGATCCATACGTTGCCCATGTAGCTGCACCCATGTATTTGTCTAAGCATACCAGCACTCAATGTCACCCTGCAATGCCAACTGACTAGATAACTCTGTCAGAGTGTAGCGATGCGGAAGCGTAAGACAAAGACTAAGAGAGAGTGAACACACAGAGAGAGAAAAGGAGACAGTGTAACACAGAAAATCTGCAGTGTAGTATGCTGTATAGGAATGCAGAAATATACACGGGTGCAGAGAAAATATATGCGTGTGTGTCCGCCTTGAGGACCTTGATCTCCATCAGCCCGGGTGCTGTCCGTCTCTACAGTCCGTCTCTGTCAGATCTCAAGATCAGAATATCTGAGAATGTGCCACAATCTGACTATCAATAGCCAGGAAGGAAATAGTGCCCAGCACCAGGTCAGCTGCAATAAATGCAGTCGACTGCATAAAATAATGGTAAAAAACTGTCCAACTGCAGGCTGCCACATGGCACTTGCACAGACTGCTGATGTGTCCTGTCATACTACTAACGTGGCCAGTGTCCTACCGTACTGCTGACGTGGCTAGGGAATGACTCTCTAACGCCCCCTTTCAGATCCTGGACAGGGCAGAAGACTGAGGGATCTAGAACGTTGCCCAAGAAGAGCCAAGGGAAGTGCCTTCATGAACAAATCTGCAAGATTATCCTCCGTCTTGCAGTATATCAATGGTCCCATCCAGAACCTTCTCCCAAATGAAATGATACTAGATCTCAATGTGCTTCGTCCATGCATGGAATACACAATTCCATAACAAGGCAATGCAACTCTCATTGTCGCACCGCAGAAGAGTAGGACGAGTCTAGAGACAGCCAAGCTCCTCCAACAATATCCGAAGCCACACAACCTCACATGTGGTGGAAGACGCAGCCCGATACTCCGCCTCAGTAGAAGAAAGGGCTACTATGGGCTGCTTCTTGCTACTCCAAGAGATAACACCTGTACCCAAGGTAAAACAATAGCCTGCAGTAGACCTCCATTGGTCCACATCGCCAGTCCAATCCAAGCCACTCCAGCTTGCAAGAACAAGATCTGAGGTATCTATACTTCTTGGATAAGAAATCCCTAAGTCAGAGGTCCCCCTCAAATACCGAAGAATCCTCAGGGCAGCTTGCCAATGTACCTGTTTGGGTTCACTCATGAACCTTGCCAAAAGACCCACAACAAAACAAAGATCAACACAAGTGTTGAGTAGCCAAATCAAGGATCCAATCAACTAACAATAGCAGGAAGCATCCGTCAAGGGACAATTTGAGTGTGAAGTGGCCTTCCAATTCAGATCCATAGGAGTAGAAATGGTCCGACAAGTCTCCATCTCAAAAGTCACCAAGAGCTCTTGAATATATCTCTGCTGAGAGATAAAAATCCCCCTCTGAGATTGATAAATCTCGTGACCCAAGAAGAAACGAAGAAGCCCCAAATCCGTCATCTCAAACTTCTGATGTAAAGCTGCCTTGGTCTCTTGGACCTTCTGTGGATGATCCCCTATCAGAATCAAATCATCAACATACAATACAAACAACACACGACCAGCCTCGGAAGTGTGCACATAAAGCTGCGGATCGGCCTGGGAGCGCCAATATCCCAACTTTGAGTGAAGAAACGAGTTAATCTTCTTGTTTTATGCACGCAGAGCCTGCTTGAGGCCATACAAGTCCTTCTTCAACCTGTAAACTTTCCCATCCAAGGATCCAAAGCCAGGAGGTTGCTCTACATAGATCTCCTCCTGTAAGTCACCATTGAGAAATGCCGACTTCACATCCAGCTAATAGACAGGCCATCTCCTATAGCCGGCCAAGGCAAGAACAGCTCGTCTCAAACTTCTGCTTCAATAGCATTTTCACATGAAGGATATCTTCATCACTATCACCTGTGATAATTAAATCATCAACATAAATGACAAGCAGCATAATACCTTTCTCTGTTTTTCTCACATAAAGTGAGAAATCTGCCTTGGAAATCTAAAAGCCAATCGTGACAAGATACTGTCCTATCTTGTCAGACCATGCTCTAGGTGCTTGTTTCAAGCCATACAAGGCTTTCTTCAACCTGCAAACAAACTCAAGATGAACAGTATGCACATAACCTGGTGGCTGCTCCATATAGACCTCTTCTTGCAAATCACCATGCAAGAAGGCATTCTTTATACAAGTAGTGGGGGCAAAAGTATCATGGAAGTCAATGCCTGGGCGTTGAGCAAAACCTTTAGCAACAAGGAGTGTGCTTGTCCAAAGAACCATAACTAAGGTACTTTGTCTTGAAGACCCACTTAACACCAATCACCTTCTTGTGAGAGGGACGAGACACAAGAGACCAACTGCCATTCCTCTCAATAGCCTCCAACTCGGCTTCCATTTCCATCCACCAGTGGTCAAACTACAAAGCCTCCTTCACTGAAGTGGCCTCTCGATCCTACATAACACGGGTCATCAAACAATAGTTAGAGTAAACAAGCTCCGAAGAATGTGCCTGATTCCTCTGTGACCTCCGCGGTCCATCTTGCGGTTCCCACTCCTTAGGGACCCCCTCAATCCCTGAATCTCCGAGTATGTCACGGGCCCAACGAGGAGGAAGCCCCGTCACTTCCCCTCTGTTGAGAACTCGGGAACATCCACCGGCAGAAGCTCCACTGGGATGGCAAGTGGAAGAGAAGACTCTGAATCAAAAGAAGAATCTCCATCAAGAGGCTCAGGCTCCAAAGGAACTATCTTGGGAGCCCAACTCTCATCTGGATCTCCAAGGACGGGATGCTTCTCACCACCCTCTATGGCTGGAACTTCCACAAACCGCACATCTCGGCTCGTGTAGACATCCCACTTGACGGGATCAAACAAACCACAACCTTGGTATTGAGAGTTGTAGCCAACAAAAACCTATCATCAGGAAGCCGCCTCGAACTTGTCACGCTATGTCATCGGGATGTGCACATAGGCATCACACCCAAAGATCTTGAAATATGAGACATCAGGCTTAGTACCAAAGTAAGCCTCAAAAGGTGTCATCCTATCAACGGCCGAAGTGGGAGATCGATTGAGGATGTGCATTGTGGTAGCCACTGCATCAGCCCCCAGAAACTAAGGTGTCTGTCGGTGCTCCATCATGGTGCGCGCCATCTCGATCACACTACGGTTCTTCCACTCCAAAATGCCTTTCTCTTGTGGAGTATTTGTGTTAGAAAAACTCCTAGTGAATGCCCCTATCTACACAAAAACGAGCAAACTCAGTAGACATAAATTCATTGCCCTTGTCTAAACGCAAGGTCCTCAGTCGTCGGCCAGATCAATTCTCCTCAAAGAGAAGCCAATCCTTGAAGTGAGAGAAAGCCTCTGCCTTCAATGTCAAGAAAAAGGATCATGTCATCCTACTGTAGTCATCTACGATCAACATGAAATACAAAGCTCCCCTTGAGGGACTCGGTCCTCATCGGGCCACATAGATCCGTAGATACAAGCTCCATAGGTGAAGTAGATCGCCTAGAAGCTTTGGTGGGAATCGCATCCTGATGTAGTTTCCCACGAATGCAGGAGGCACATGGCTGATGGCTCACCACTATGTCCGGTAAACCTCGGATAAACGAATCTCGTGACACCTTCCAAAGGTACTCATAGTTCAAATGGCCAAACTGAGCATGCCATAGCTCGGACTGTGTCTAAGAGGTAAGACTTGTAGAAGACTTCAATTTGTAGATGCCATTCTCCTCATACCCTACAGAGAGAACCTTCCTCGATCCACGATCAAGGACTCCAACAATATCACTGCCAAACTCCACCAACAGCCAAGAGCACAAATCTTATGGACCGAAAGCAAATGATACCCTAAGCCTACCACATGCAACACTTTGGAAGTGTGGGTATCGCCACTTCCATCGAGAATTAGCTGCATCTCACCCCACGCAACAATAGACACAGAAGAGCTGCTCCAATGAGAATCTGCCCACGCGAAGGTCGCAAATGGACAACACCAACGGGAGGAGTCATGTGTCGTGAGGCACCATTGTCCACGATCCACTCTCAGGCCTAGGGAGCTGTCATCGCAGCATCAGAAGTCTTCGGTATAGGGTCTTCAATGACCGCTAAGTGTAGAAAAGCACTTGATGAGGGTGCAGCGACCGCTCCTGAATCCTTCGAGTCCTTCTTATTGGTATCTTTCTTGTCTTTGTCGGGGAAATCCTTCTTCCGATAACCGGTCTTACCACAAATATGGCAAGTCAATTCCTTCTCCTTGTCCTTCTTGGATTTATTGTCCTCCTTCTTCTTTTGGTCCTTCCCCTTCTTCTGAGAGGCTTGACCAACCAATGCCTCCAATTTGGAAGCATTATGTCCCTTCAATTGTTCCTCTTAGTCCAAGACCATAGGAACCAACTCTTCCCAACGAAGAGTCGACTCCCACCCTAATGCAATAAGAGTGGAATAAAAAGTACCGAATTGTGGCAGCAACTAGGACAATAAAGTGATCGCCATGTCTTCGGAGGAAATAGGTTTTCCCGCATTTTGAACCTACATATGAAGCTCCTGAAGCTTGTTGATGTGTTCCAGAAGCGAAGAAGACTTATTCACGGACAAGGTCCGCATCTATACATCCAAAGAAACCCTCTTCATCAAGGTCATCCGGTTATACATCTGATCGGAGCTCCAGCCATGAGCTCCAGCCATATCTCTCGAGCCACCATCAGGTGCTCGATGTGAGCTATGACGGCTGTAGTACAAGACAGAAAAAGAAAAGAACGAATCCTAGCATTCAATTTGTCCCAATGAGACTGAGCTCTGGTCAACTCCGCACGAGCACTAGAAGAGAATTTGGACTCATCTATCACCGACGGCCGATTGATCTCCTCCATCACAAGCTCCGCCAAATCATAAGACTCCAGAATGGCCAACATCATCACGCGCCAAATGCGATAATTGTCACCATCAAGCTTCTAATCTGATGGAAGAGCCGGTAGGACCTGTCCATGATCGCCTGGAACTCCAAGTGAGTCTCTAAAGACATGTTCACCTGTAATACCTGCACAAACGCAAAAGCAACCCCCTCTAACTATGTAGACACAGCCTACTAGGGCTCTTTCCTCCACTTTCTGAACCTTCTTCAGCCAACGGAGGTGATGAAAATGTAAAATCTGCAATGGAAGACCTAAAACGCAGCCTTCCTCCCCTTCAAACAGCAACAACCTGCAGCAAATTCACCAACTGGACTCCTTTCCCGCACGCCCACGCTTGCTTCAGCCTTGATCCGATGCGCAGCCCTCCCGCTCGACCTCGAATGCTAGAAACACAACCTTGTGTCGCGTTGAAATCTCCTCCTCAGGTAGGTTCAACACTCAGTCAGTTCGTCTTCACCGCTCTGATACCATTGTGAGGGGGTGAGAGGATCGAGGTGCAGCTGTGAGGGGGTGAGAGGATCGAGGTGCAGCTGAGAGTGCAGTAGATAGTGTGAGAGTGAGAAAGACAGAGTGAAGCACGACACCCAATAGAATAGACTGAAATAGTGTTGAATGAAAGTACAAAGTATAACCCTTAAATCTTAGGGTTGCAGGGGGTGTTCACACCCGAACACGGTAAGTGCCCATAAGTGTGTAATATAAGCACATAAGCACATACGAAAATAAGACTATAAGTCTGGGGGAAAAAACCTCTCCTATCGAGAGTAAAAAGTGCCCCAGTGTCCTACTGATCACCAACACTCCCATATGAGCGTAGACGTAAGTGAGGCGTGAGTCAAATACCCAACAAACCCCCCTGGAGTGAAGAGTGATCAAGAGTACAAGGATCATCCGCCACCAAAGGATATCAAATTTAAAGCATCGCGAAATGCTTCAAATTTGTCACGAGGTAGAGCTTTGGTGAAGATATTTGCCACATTACTGGTGGTAGGACAATAGACAAGGCTGATATCACCTGCATGTAGCCTCTCTCTGACAAAGTGATACTGGATCTCAATGTGTTTCGTGCGGGCATGAAACACTGGGTTCCGTGCCACTGTAATGGCACTCTGACTGTCAGTGAACAAAGGAGTAGGCTCCGTAACAGATACATCCAGATCAGCTAGCAAGCGTCTAAGCCATACGCATTCAACTGTGGTAGTGAAAGCTGCCTTGTATTCAGCTTCACATGACGATGTGACAACGGTGGATTGTTTCTTGCTAAGCGAAGAAATGCAAGAAGAGCCAAGAAAGAAACAATTGCCACTAGTGGAGTGACGTGTGTCATAATCACCAGCCCAATCAGAATCACTGTAAGCATGTAACTGCAGTGGTCCCCCCTTGGCATAAAGCAACCCAAGAGATCGATTACCCTGCAAGTAACGAAAAACACGCTTGACAGCTTGCCAATGTGACATACGTGGCTGATGCATATACCTGCTCAAAGCTGAAACTGCAAACTGTATGTCCAGCCTAGTGTTGCATAGGTAGATAAGACATCCAACTGCATGAGCATATGTATGTATATCAAACAAATCACTGTCATCATGTAATGACAGTTTCAGTCCAGGTTCCATGGGGGTACAAACTGACTTGCAATCCTGTAAGCCAAACTTCTCAAGAAGCTGCCCAATATACCTTGACTGTGATAGCCCAATACCTCGAGCACCATGTATGAACTGGATGCCCAAGTAGTAATGCAAAATTCCCAAGTCAGACATGTCAAAAGTTTGCTGCAAATTTTGTTTGAATGCTGAAATCTGATCAGCATGTGTTCCAGTGAGCAAAAGGTCATCAACATAAAGACATATAATCAGCATAGATCCCCCTTCTTTACATACGTAAAGGGTAGACTCAGATGAGCTGTTTAGAAACCCCTGACCAAGCAAGAAAGCATCTATTTTTGCATACCAGCTCTAGGAGCTTGTTTCAAACAATATAGTGCCTTTTTGAGCTTGCATACCAAATGTTCTGAGCCTTCAACGGCAAAACCAATGGGCTGCTGTACATAAACTTCCTCCTGAAGTTCCCCATGTAAAAATGCAGTCTTGATATCCAGCTGATGCACTGTCCAACCATAATGTGCAGCCAAAGCAATCATAGACCTGATGGTCGTCATACGGGAAGTAGGAGCAAATGTCTCCTCATAGTCAATGCCCTTTTTCTATGCGTAGCCTTTAGCTACAAGCCGTGCCTTGTATTTATCAATGGATCCATCTGCTTTCCTTTTCAGTTTGTAAACCCATTTCGTTCCAATGGCTTTCTTCCCAAATGGCAAAGACACCAAATCCCAAGTTTGATTCTTAGTGATAGAATCTAATTCAGCTTGCATTGCTGCCATCCAATGCACACTATGTTGTGCATCCTAAAAACATTCAGGCTCTTCATTATCAAAAGTACTTGCTGCCATAACAAACTCCATAGTATGTGTTGAATCATGCAAACGAGTTTGCCTTCTAGTACGACCAGCCATGGGTGCATCCAAAGGACTATCTTGCATAGTCTGCAAATACCATCTAGGTAATTGTCTAGCTTCCTGACTGTGTGCAAGCTCTTGCTGAATTTCAGTTTCAGCATTATGTTGAATATTCCGATCAGCCAATGGCTGAATTTCTGCACTTTCCATAGGAGCAGCTGGCTGAACATTAGGTTCATTTTTTGAAGCTCCAGCTGAATCACCAAAAGTAATGGGCAGCAGCCCTTCAAAAACATCACGGGCAGCCTAACATGTGTCCAAACCAGCCAAGGATAATTCTGATTTTTCATCAAAAACAACATCCCTGCTGACAAAAACCTTCTTTGTAACGGGATCATAGAGTCTATAGCCTTTGCTATCACTGCTATATCCCATAAAAATGCACTTAACAGCCTTGTTGTCCAACTTTTTTCCAAGTACCTGTGGAATATGGGCATAGGCAAGACACCCAAAGGTACGGAAGTGGCCAACAGAAGGTTTACGGCTGTTCCAAGCCTCAAAAGGTGTGATGGTCTTCAAGGCTTTGGTAGGGTATCTATTCAAAATATGGCAAGCACACATGACTGCTTCCATCCAAAAACTATGAGGCAAGCTCTTTGCCTTCAGCATACATCTGGCCATCTCCATGAGTGACCGATTCTTCCTCTCTGCTACCCCATTCTGCTGTGGAGTATAGGCAGTAGTGTACTGATGGATTATGCCTTTCTGCTTCAAAAAAGAATTCAGCATAGAGGGCATGTATTCCCCCCCTCGGTCCGAATGGAGAGTCTTAATTTTGCATCCAGATTGATTTTCAACAAGTGCACTGAAAGCCAAAAATGCATCATACACTTCTAACTTCTTTTTCAAACAATAGACCCAGCAAAAACGTGTAAAGTCATCAATGAATGTCACAAAATAATAACAACCACCCAATGACATTGTTTGCATAGGCCCACAAACATCTGAATGCACCAACTGCAATCTGGTTATTGCTCTGAAAGCAACATCACGGGGAAATGAGAAACGATGCATTTTCCCCAAAATGCATCCCTCGCATAAGTGCTCAGGAGGTCTCTCCAAGAGAGGTAAGCTATCCAGCATCTGAGTACGCTGTAAAAGCATCAAGCTGCCAAAGTTTACATGCCCCAAACAAGCATGCCATAACTCCACCTGTATCATAGCAGGAGTAAGAGTGGATGTCAAGTATGCCGACTGATCTACTGAAAGAGCATCCAACTCATATAAACCATGACACAAAGATCCTGTCAAGACCAAAGTCATGTGTTCTTTATCTCTAACCATGCAACGATCATCATCAAATGTGACCTGCAAACCACAACGTACCAAAGAAGAAATAGATAGCAAATTATTCTTGATCCCAGGCACAAACAAAGCATCCTGCAGGCGGAGAATAGAGCTATCAATGGCTGTGAGCTGAATCTCCCCAATAACACGAACAGAGTATGATGCATTATTGGCACACTGTACAGATTTCTTAACGGGAGGTGCACTAACTGAAGCAAACAAATCTCTGCGAGATGTAATATGCCTAGAAGCACCACTGTCAAAGAACCAAGTGTCAGCATCCTCTGTAGAGCTAAGTGCTCTATCAGCCCAAGAGATGTCATAACTGCAAGTGTAAAAACAATAGTCCCTGTCTACAACAAAGGACGCGGACTCACTAGCAGTGGAAGGAGTAGTAGAAACAGACATTCCTGACTCCTTCTTCTTCTCTTTGGCAATGCACTTCCTGCACTCAATGATATAGTGGCCTGGCTTCTTACAATAATGACATTTTCCCTTTTTAGCTTGCGTCCCCCCTTGTGTCTAATTCTGTGATGTGCCAAAAGTACCAGAACTCTGTGGAGCATTTTTCACCTTGCTGTTTTTGTCTTTCTGTCTTGCCACAAAAGCCTGCTCATAGACTATAGCATCCACACCACTATTTTTCCTTGTTTGCTCCTCCTCTAGAAGCAAACTAACCAGCTGAATAAAAGTGAGTGGGTGCTCGGCAATCCTCATGGTGAGGTTCAATGCAGTATGAAAAGACAAGTACGAAGGAGGTAAGGAATTCAAGGTGGTGGATATCAACAGTGCATCAAAAAAGTACTCATCTACATTCATGAGCTGCTCCCGCAAGTCTTGAATCTTATTCAAGTGATCCTGCATAGAATCACCCTCATTCATCTTCAAAGTCTCTAACTCTTTCTTCAAGAAAGAGATTCGAGTCTCATTCTTTCCTGCAAACATATGCTCCAAAGTCAGCCATGCATCACGTGAGGAAGATGCTGAACGAATGTGAGGGATGATGGACCACTGAACTGCCAAAGCAATCAGCGACAAAGCCTGTGCATCACGTGTATCCCAAGCTTTTTGAGCTGTAGTTCTTGGAGGAAGTGGCTGAGGTGGAGCGGGCTGAGGTCCCCGTTGTCCACGTGCCCCTTGAGGAGGAGGAGTAACGGGAGCTACTGTTGGGTATCTCACACGCCTTACTTACGCCTACGCTCATATGGGAGTGTGCGGGTGATCACTAGGACACTGGGGCACTTTTTACTCTCGGTAGGAGAGGTTTTTTCCCCCAGATTATGTGTACTATTTTGTATGTGCTTGTGGTGCACACTTACGGGCACTTACTGTGTTCGGGTGTGAACAGCCCCTTATAACTCTAAGGTATAAGGGTTATCATTTGTACTTTCAGTTTACACTCTATTCAGTACTATTGCATTGGGTGTCGTGCTCAACTCTGTCTCTCACTCTCACACTGTCTACTGCACTTCAGCTGCACCTCGATCCTCTCCCATCCGACATTTGGTATCAGAGCTCAGCTCTGAGCTCAGCTTCTGCTTGCAACGTGCAGTCCTGACCGCACTCGAGCCACCTCTGTTCTGCATCTGCCCTGCGCGCAGCTCCAACAATCAACACGCAACACTGCCCTGTCCCAGCGCGCCACCAGCAGGCGTGTCGCGTCAGCTGCAGGTGCTGACGTTTGTCAGCGCAGGCTTCTCACTACAGTCGTCCACGTCAGCAGCTGCCCGTCAGCAGTCGCTCGTCAGCTCGCGAGCAGCTCGACCAGTCCGCCAAGGCCGTGTTTCGTTCAGGCGCAGTCAACGCCTGATCGCGACCTGCCTGCCCGCTTCAGATTCGCGCAGCCCGCTAATCTGCCTACCGCCGTTGTAAAGCTCCACGTCAGCCAGTCCGCCCGCCCGTCAGACGACCTGCTCCACGTCAGTACTCTGCCACACGACCAGGTAAAATTTTCAAAAATTTTATTATTTCAGCCCAGAATAAATTCTGGAAGCGGCGGTTCACACGCAGTTGGCACAGATTTACTGGAAAAGTAAATTTCATGCAAATTTCTGACTGAATGGTCAGAAAATTTTGGGGCTTTTGTGTATTTGGAGGACAGATGCATTTAAACTGCTGATACAGTCACAGACCGACTGTTTTTGACAGAGATTTTGGCAAAATTTTGGGGATTTATTCATAACAGTGTTGCACTGCACTGTTTGCACATTGGGAAACGTGCTGTGTCTGTCTGTGACACATTGAATGCACATTTTGGGGCTTTTGTAACAGACATTTGTGACAGAAATTTTGGGCAGAAAATTTTGGGGCTTTTGATGTTTTAGTGCTGCTGAGCACTAATCGCACCTTGGGAAGCGTGCATCAGTGACGGTTTTTTTTTTGACAGAGTACCCTTTGCACATTAATTGCAGACTTGTGTTTGCTGCAATTTCTGGAAATTTGCAGATTTCCAGCCCGTACTGCATTGACATTGCTCTATTACCTTTTGGGAAATAATGGCAAATCAGGGAGGAGATGTATTCACCTATGTGTCCAAGGAAGACCGATTGGATGGGAACAATTATTCCCTTTGGTCTTTCATGATGAAGAATGTATTAGTGGCCAAAAATTTGTGGGATTATGTCAGTGGAGAGGAAGCACGACCGGGAGTTGTGGCTCCCGCTACTCCTCCTCCAGGAGGACGTGCAAGAGGGCAACCTCAGCCCCCTCCACCTCACCCCGCTCAGCCACTTCCCCCAAGAACTGCAGCTCAGAAAACTTGGGATACACGGGATGCACAGGCTATGTCGCTGATTGCATTGGCAGTTCAGCGTTCTATCATTCCTCATATTCGTTCAGCAGCTTCTTCACAAGAAGCTTGGTTGATATTGGAGCAGATGTTTGCAGGAAAGAATGAGACTCGCATCTCTTTCTTGAAGAAAGAGCTAGAGACTCTAAAGATGAATGAGGGTGATTCTATGCAGGATCATCTCAACAAAATTCAGGACTTGCGGGAGCAACTCATGAATGTGGATGAGTACTACTCAGATGCGCAGCTGATTTCTACAACATTGAATTCACTACCTCCCTCTTACTTGGCTTTTCATACTGCCTTGAACCTCACTATGAGGATTTCGAAAGAGCCCATCACTTTCATTCAGCTTGTCAGTTTGCTTCTAGAGGAGGAACAAACTAGACGGAACAGTGGTGTGGATGGTATAGCCTCTGAGCAGGCTTTTATGTCAAGGCAGAAGGGTAAAAACAGCCAAGGGAAAAATGCTTCGCAGAGTTCTGGTAGTAGTAACACTTCACAGACAAGTCAGAAACAGGGGGGCACGCAAGCCAAGAAAGGAAAATGCCATTACTGCAAGAAGCCTGGCCACTACATCACTGAGTGCAGGAAGCGCATCGCCAAAGAGAAGAAGGAGTCAGGGATGTCTGTTTCTGCAGCTCCTTCCACTGCTAGTGAGTCCGCGTCCTTTGTTGCAGACAGGGACTATTGTTTTTACACTTGCAGTTATGATGTCTCTTGGGCTGATAGAGCATTTAGCTCTACAGAAGATGCTGACACTTGGTTCTTTGACAGTGGTGCTTCACGGCATATCACATCTCGTAGAGATTTGTTTGCTTCTCTTGGTGCACCTCCCGTTGGGAAGTCTGTTCAGTGTGCTAATAATGCATCATACCCTGTTCGTGGTATTGGGGAGATTCAGCTTACAGCCATTGATGGCTCTATTCTCCGCCTACAGGATGCTTTGTATGTGCCTGGCATTAAGAAGAATCTGCTTTCCATTTCTTCTATGGCACGTTGTGGTTTGCAGGTCACCTTTGATGATGACCGTTGCATGGTCCGTGACAAGGAACACATGACATTGGTCTTGACAGGTTCTTTGTGTCATGGGTTATATGAGTTGGATGCTCTTACGGTAGATCAGTCTGCATATTTGACATCCACTCTTACTCCTGCTATGTTAGAGGCAGAGTTATGGCATGCTCGTTTGGGGCATGTCAACTATGGCAGCTTGATGCTATTACAGCGTACTCAGATGTTGGATGGATTACCTCTCTTGGAGAGACCTCCTGAGCATTTATGCGAGGGTTGCATTTTGGGGAAAATGCATCGTTTCTCTTTTCCCCGTGATGTTGCTTTTAGAGCAACAGCCAGATTGCAGCTTGTGCATTCGGATGTTTGTGGGCCCATGCAGACACAGTCATTGGGTGGTTGTTACTATTTTGTAACATTTATTGATGACTTTACACGTTTGTGCTGGGTCTACTGCTTGAAAAAGAAGTCAGAAGTGTATAATGCATTTTTGGCTTTCAGTGCACTTGTGGAAACTCAGTCTGGTTGCAAGATTAAGACTCTCCGTTCGGACCGAGGGGGGGAATACATGTCCTCTATGCTGAATTCTTATTTGCAGCAGAAGGGCATTATCCATCAGTACACTACTGCATATACTCCACAGCAGAATGGGGTAGCAGAGAGGAAAAATCGGTCACTCATGGAGATGGCCAGATGTATGCTGAAGGCAAAGAGTTTGCCTCATAGTTTTTGGATGGAAGCCGTCATGTGCGCTTGCCACATTTTGAACAGATGCCCTACCAAGGCCTTGAAAACCGTCACACCTTTTGAGGCTTGGCACAGCCGCAAACCTTCTGTTGGCCACTTCCGTACTTTTGGGTGTCTTGCATATGCCCATATTCCACAGGTACTTCGAAAGAAGTTGGACAACAAGGCTGTAAAATGCATCTTTATGGGATATAGCAGCGAAAGCAAAGGCTACAGACTCTATGATCCCGTGACCAAGAAGGTTTTTGTCAGCAGGGATGTTGTATTTGATGAAAAATCAGAATTATCCTTGGCTGGTTTTGATACATATCAGGCTGCCCGTGATGTCTTTGAAGGGCTGCTGCCCATCACATTTGGTGATTCAGCTGGTACTTCAGCAAATGAACCTAATGTTCAGCCAGCTGCTCCTATGGAACATGCAGTAAATCAGCACATTGCTGAAACTGAAATTCAGCAGGAACTTGTACACAGTCAGGAAGCAAGACAGGTGCCTAGATGGTACACGCAGACTATGAGAGATAGTCATTTGGAAACACCCTTGGCTGGTCGTACTCGAAGGCAAACTCGACTGCATGATTCAGCACATTCCATGGAGTTGGTTATGGCAGCATGTACTCATGATAATGAGGAGCCTGAATGTTTTGAGGATGCACGACATAGTGTGCATTGGATGGCAGCCATGCAAGCTGAATTGGATTCTATTCATAAGAATCATACTTGGGATTTGGTGTCTTTGCCAGTTGGCAAGCGTGCCATTGGTACGAAATGGGTCTACAAATTGAAAAGGAATGCAGATGGATCCATAGATAAGTACAAGGCACGGCTGGTAGCTAAAGGCTACGCACAGAAAAAGGGCATTGACTATGAGGAGACCTTTGCTCCTACCTCCCGTATGACGACCATTCGGTCTATGATTGCCTTGGCTGCACATTTTGGTTGGAAAGTGCATCAGCTGGATATAAAGACTGCATTCTTACATGGGGAACTTCAGGAAGAAGTGTATGTACAGCAGCCCATTGGTTTTGCAGTTGAAGGCTCAGAAAATTTAGTATGCAAGCTAAAAAAAGCTCTATATGGTTTGAAACAAGCTCCACGAGCTTGGTACGCAAAGATAGATGCCTTCTTGCTTAGTCAGGGGTTTGTAAACAGCCCATCTGAGTCTACCCTTTATGTACATAAAGAGGGGGGATCCATGCTGATTTTGTGTCTATATGTAGACGACCTTTTGCTCACTGGAACACGTGCTGATCAGATTTCAGCATTCAAAAATAATTTACAGCAAACTTTTGACATGTCTGACTTGGGTATTTTGCACTATTACTTGGGCATCCAGTTTGTACATGATGCTAGAGGCATTGGATTATGTCAGTCAAGGTACATTGGGCAACTTCTTGAGAAGTTTGGCTTACAGGATTGCAAGCCAGTTTGTACACCCATGGAACCTGGGCTCAAACTGTCATTACATGATGACAGTGATTTGTTTGATATCCATACTTATGCTCCAGCAGTGGGATGTCTCATCTATCTATGCCACACTCGGCCAGACATACAGTTTGCCGTTTCAGTTTTGAGCAGGTACATGCATCAGCCTCGTATGTCGCATTGGCAAGCTGTGAAGCGTGTGTTTCGTTACTTGCAGGGTACTAGAGCTCTTGGATTGCTTTATGCCAAGGGGGGACCACTGCAGTTACATGCTTATAGTGACTCTGATTGGGCTGGTGATTTTGATACTCGTCACTCCACTAGTGGCAATTGTTTCTTTCTTGGCTCGTCATGCATTTCTTGGCTTAGCAAGAAACAATCCACTGTTGCCACGTCGTCATGTGAAGCTGAGTACAAGGCAGCCTTCACTACTGCAGTTGAGTGCGTATGGCTTAGACGCTTACTTGCTGATTTGGATGTATCTGTTACGGAGCCTACTCCTTTATATACTGACAGTCAGAGTGCCATTGCAGTGGCACGGAACCCTGTGTTTCATGCTCGCACGAAACACATAGAGATTCACTACCACTTTGTCAGAGAGAGGCTACATGCAGGTGATATCAGCCTTGTCTACTGTCCTACCACCAGCAATGTGGCAGACATCTTCACCAAAGCTCTTCCACGAGACAAATTTGAAGCATTTCGCGATGCTTTGAATTTGACGCCCTTTGGTGGCGGATGATCCTTGTACACTTGATCACTCTTCACTCCAGGGGGGTTTGTTGGGTATCTCACACGCCTTACTTACGCCTACGCTCATATGGGAGTGTGCGGGTGATCACTAGGACACTGGGGCACTTTTTACTCTCGGTAGGAGAGGTTTTTTCCCCCAGATTATGTGTACTATTTTGTATGTGCTTGTGGTGCACACTTACGGGCACTTACTGTGTTCGGGTGTGAACAGCCCCTTATAACTCTAAGGTATAAGGGTTATCATTTGTACTTTCAGTTTACACTCTATTCAGTACTATTGCATTGGGTGTCGTGCTCAACTCTGTCTCTCACTCTCACACTGTCTACTGCACTTCAGCTGCACCTCGATCCTCTCCCATCCGACAGCTACAACTCCCGGTCGAGTTTCCTCTCCACTGACATAATCCCATAAATTCTTAGTCACTAATACATTCTTCATTATGAATGACCATAGCGAATAATTGTTTCCATCCAATCTGTCTTCCTTGGATACATAGGTAAATACATCACCTCCCTGATTTGCCATGATGACAAATTTCCAAAGACAAATGAGCAATGTCAAAGCAGTAAGGGCCGAAAATCTGCAAATTTCCAGAAATTGCAGCAAGCACACTTCTGCAATTAATGTGCAAGGGTGTGCTCTGTCAAACACTGTCTTTAATGCACGCTTCCCAAGGTGCAAACAGTGCTCAGCAACATTGTAATACCAAAATCCCTAAAATTTTTGCCAAAATTTCTGTTACAAATACCCCAAAATGTGCATTTAATGTGTCTCTGTCACAGACACAAGCACGTGTCCCAATGCAGAAAACTGATCCTGCTACTACTCTGTTACAAACACAGGCACGTGTCCCAATGTAGAAAATTGACCCTGTTGTTGCACGAACTCTTGTGTTTAAATTAAAAAATGCAAAATGTTACCTCTGCAGAATGATTACAGCTGACTGACGACATGCACGGATCCTGAGGCAACGTCTGCGCACAGGAACAGGTTGGCGAACCTGGTGGCGGGCTTCTGCACGTTCAGGAGGCGGCGCCTGTAGACAGATGTCTCGTGTAGGCCAGTGGCGCGCACAAGTACAGGACTGGCACCTCCAGCTGACAGGTGGCGCGCAGGTACAGATGTTGACGGCGCCTACAAGGTGGTGTGCTGGGACAGGTGGCACTGGGGGCGTCTGCAATCAGCGCGCTGGGCAGAGAAGGCTGCGCCTGGACTGAAGACGTCTGCAGGTGGCGCGCTGCAACTGGCGGGTGGAGCTGTGCGCTGGCGGCTGGAGCTGACGCTGGCGGCTGGAGCTGCGCTGGCGGACTAACAGGCGCAGGGGCACGCTGGGCAGACGCAGGGTAGGGAGCTGGTACAGGTGGCTCGGGTGCTGTCGGGACTGCACATTGCAGACAGGAGCTGAGCTCAGAGCTGAGCTCTAATACCAAATGTGAGGGGGTGAGAGGATCGAGGTGCAGCTGAGAGTGCAGTAGATAGTGTGAGAGTGAGAGAGACAGAGTGAAGCACGACACCCAATCGAATAGACTGAAAGAGTGTTGAATGAAAGTACAAAGTACAACCCTTAAACCTTAGGGTTGTAGGGGGTGTTCACACCTGAACACGGTAAGTGCCCATAAGTGTGTAATATAAGCACATAAGCACATACGAAAATAAGACTATAAGTCTGGGGGAAAAAACCTCTCCTACCGAGAGTAAAAAGTGCCCCAGTGTCCTACTGATCACCGACACTCCCATATGAGCGTAGGCGTAAGTGAGGCGTGAGTCAAATACCCAACAACCATGTCAGAGTGTAGTGATGCGGAAGCGTAGGACAAAGACTGAGAGAGAGTGAACACAGACAGAAGCGAGAGAGAGAGAAAAAAGCAGATAGTGTAATGCACAAAATCTGCAGTGTAGTATGCTGTATAGGAATGCAGAAATATACACGGGTGTAGAGAAAATATCTACGTGTGTCTCCGCCTTGAGGACCTCGATCTCCGTCAGCTTGGGTGCTGTCCGTCTCTGCAGTCTATCTCTGTCAGATCTCAAGATCAGAATATCTGAGAATGTGCCACAATCTGACTATAAATAGCCAGGAAGGAAATAGTGCCCAATAAATGCAGCTGACTGCATAAAATAATGGTAAAAAACTGTCCAACTGCAGGCTGCCACATGGCACCTGCGCAGACTTTTGACGTGTCCTGCCATACTGCTAACGTGGCCTGTGTCCTGCCGTACTGTTGACGTGGCCAGGGAATAACTCTCTAATAGACTCAAGAGCAAGTCTAGAGTATCTCTACCTCATAAGGCTACAAAGTTGTGTATAAATATCAATGTCTATAAAAACCATTGTCTAGAAAAGGGCATCAACCACAATAAGTCGTGCTCACATCTCTACCCTAACTATCTCATGTGGCACTAAGCACTTACTCCTAATAATCGAAGAGCAACATCGTTAGGCACCGCTCCAACTACTCCCATCCATCATAAACCTCCCCTCTATTTGGTAGTGACCACTCTGCCGTCTCACTATAAAAATAGCTTATAAAACTCATGCTCTAACTTGGCCAAGTATGCCCTCTTATTCATTCAACCTAGGTGGTAAAAGATTGTGCATGTTTGGCCATATGTGTAGTTCCCTCATGCTTCCTCTTGCTAGAGGCAAACATGATTTTCCAGCATTCCTCATCCTACCAACTAGTTTATGATATTTCTTGGCTTAAAAAGAAGGGGGTGGGGAATGTATGGGGTATGTGTGGTTATATGCACGGAGGGAAATACACGGTAGCCAAGGTATGGAATGTGGAAGCAAGATGTGTCGTGAACTCCTCCAAGGGTATTAATGGTTCCATGTCCTCCAATACCCATTATAAGTGGTTAGAGTAAGTACTCGTCTCTCTGATGAAATGGTATGTTGGGTATCATTGAGGGCATCTCCACGATGCATCGAATCATATTGGGAAGTGATGTTGAACTAGAGGTAGAAATGATCTGCAGATACTCCAATGGGATGTGGGGGAGGGTAAAAGAATGCACGTTTGCTATAAGAGGTGAGAATCCTAAAAGGTAATCCATTATGCTCACTCCCAGCCTCTGTGTAGGTCCTATAGGGGGGCCTCCTCTCAGCCATCTAGATGCATGCTTGTGTAGAAAGTATTTGAAGGCATCCTATCCAGGCCCTCTAGCTAGGCCATTAAGAATGGCTAGTATATGTGCACCTCCTATGGCCAAGAGATGGTCTCCATAGTATATGCACACTACAATATCATGTGACCTCCAATTGAGTACGATCTCCTCCAACGATAGCTCTAGGATCCTCGCTCTCGAACAATCATACCTATCTCTATAACGTGTATGCATTAAAATCCCCAACTAATTGAGTATCCTTATGTTGGAGTAGTGCAAAATATCTTCTTATAGTGACAAATGGGGTAATCCCCCTCCCTCTGAGTAGCGTTTGTGAAGCATATGGATGTGTTTGTCACTTGGGTAATCTATAAGTATCTAGATCCACATGAAACACATCTCCTCATGACTTGGACAATATGTTATAGCTCCTCCCCATATAGAACTCCAACCTTACATCTTTGTATATAAAATCATATCGCTATCTGTGTGGGCCTGAAATAGGCATATGTCAATCCCCATGGCTCCATTGTAGTTCTATGAATCTCAATTATCTCATAGGCTAAGACGTGCCATGGGTGCCTCTATGATGATGACTCGACCATCACTATAAACTGCTATTTGCCCACCTTGCAGGCTCCATCATCTGTGGTATGCATTCTTGCTGATAGACTACCTGTGTTAGAGGGTAAGGTTCCTTCTCTATATGTATTTTCAGCATATTAATGTCAGTTCGCAACTTTTTGGGCATAGTCTCCATGATCTCCCATTCCTCTTTTTGGAAGAGGTCAAGTTGGACTTCGTAGGTAGCTACCTTGTTTTTCAGCTCCTCGATCAGTGTGTTTCTCCTGAAGATATATCTCATTGACTACTGTCCATCAAGTGAAGTGTGGACGCATCTCATCATATTTCATGTTTCCATTCTGGCATATTTGTAAGCATTTCCTCCCTCCTTTGTTGCATTGCTTCATCACACATAGCAGGTATAACTTCTTTAAGATTTTCCAAATCCTGGTCCTTTGCACACATCCCAATTGCTTCCACACTTTTTTGTGAATGGGCCACTCTAGGTAGTACAGTACTCGCTTTTCTTTCCCTATGTGTGGCTTCCAGATAGTGATGATGCCTTGAGAGTTTTGGGTGATCCTGCCAACGCTAGTTTTCTCTTGGTTTCTAGTTTTCTGAGATACACCAAGGTGCGCACGCACACACATACGCACACAGAGGCTAAAGGCAACATGCTCGTAGTAGATACGGTCTACAAGTACTAGTGGGCCAAGGTTATCAATAGAGATGGCCATAGTTGCACTAGTATCCCATTTGAAAGGGTTCATACTATACCATACTATAGGTATTCCACTGTATATTCACAGTTTAGGATGAGTTAAATGCTTCTTATACTAATATGATTCTCTCATGGAGTTATATTGTTTGATATTCAAACAACTTCTCTTTCTTTGTCAAGAAAAAATAAGGTTTTTAAGTAGCTTTTAGGAGAGAATAAGTTATCTTTATTGTACTGTAACTTGAAAAATCTCAAAGCACCATTTAATACCATATTTAGTCATACCATACCATATCGTATTTACTCAAGCAACAGTAACTTGGTCCAATGACCTGTTTTTACTTCAGCAAACTGTTTCTTCTCCAGAAACCTGCCCCTGCTCTAGTGAAAGAAGAAAGAAAGAAAGAAATGTGAATTTATGGCTCCGAGAAGAGAAAATGGCCTATGAGACAAAGAAATGAGTACATCCAGCTTCAACCAGCAGAAGTGACCCGGCTTTCTCCAAGAAGTGAAAGTCAAAACTAATGTCCCTAATAATAACCACAATCATTTCTGCAGTAATTTAGCATTCCATATTATGAAGGACAGAAGCTTAGGATTTAATTGCAAAAGAAGACTACACCTTTGCAAGCTTCATCACTGTACTGATGGAAAGTTGTCGTATCTCCACCATGTTGCTGAGAACACCCTTGGAAAGTAGCACTGGTAGGACAATATTTACAGCAGCTTTCGCATCCACTTCTGCAGTAAGATTGGCGTCACCTAATCTTAAAGTAAGAGAGCTCACTGACCGGCTAAGGCTGTTACCAGCTGTCCGAACTGTCTCTTTAATATCATCCATTGCACGAAAAGTGGTGACCCAAATTTTCTCCAGGTATTTCTCCACCTGAGTGTCATCAAGAACAGAAATACAAATCCTCTACAATGTAAGCACAGCCATTTGCAAACTACTGTTTGCAAATTCAAAAACCACTTGTAAATCAAGAGCCTAAAGTAGGTTGTTTCACAAGGAAGGAAATAAACCGAGTCCCCCTGACCTCACTTATCCAAAAAATGACTTTACAGGATGTTCAATAAGATTTTTTTAGTCGCCCCCTAGGCAAAGGGGCTCTTTGAACAATAGTCTAAGTGACTAGCAGTCAGGTTTGAACGATTTCTTGAAAAACAGGAGTAACAAGAATTCCGAAAGGCAAAAGTGATTGATTATGTTACTCCAAATCATGTGAGAGAAGCCCTGTAACAAACCTCATGGTACCGACGGCCTTGCAAAACATCTGCTAAAGCCAAACAAGATGATTCACGTGACCGCCACAGCCTGGACCCAGCTTGCAATAGCAGATCTTCCATAATGGCATCAAAATACTGATCTATCGTCTTCTTCGGTTCTGCAACTATAGACCTCCATATGTGCCCCATGGCGTCCTGCCCACAATGAAAATGGTTAGCCTAATCCCAAAAACACCAAGCTTTTAAATTAAAACACCAGCTATAACACTCTAAAAAGAAATAACACATTTAATTGAAACCTGAGTCCTCATTCAAGCCACTAAAGCCATTGCATAAAACTGGTAAACTTATCGCTTTATAATGCCCAAGAAAGTAAAAACGAAGACAACAACATGCATTTACAACCTCAAAAGTTACTTCATTCAAGAAACCAAGTGCAGTACTTCGACACATGTCAAAATGATAAGTCTCAAACTTGTGTAGGATGAATGACATCATGGCGCAGCCAGCTGCAGCTTGAGTGGTGGACGCTAGTGACTGGACAGAACTCTCAAGTGGTATAAATCAGTTTTGAATGTCAGGTCCCAAGCATTCAATGATAAATATTGTGCATGTACTATAGCATATTTACAGACAGCATGTCATACACGGAGCTAGACAGACTAAGTGCCAGCAAAGGAAACTGGCAGGCCATGTAGCAGCTCAGCTACCGGCACTCCTATGATGCCAGTGTTTGCACTCTTTGCCAGTTATTAAGCTTCAAATACTTGGTTGGGACAAGTCAATGTGTGATTGGAATCTTTGGTTAACTGCACTAACACAAAGTTCGCCAATATCTTAGTAACATGTTTTTGGCAGCATGCCAAAATGCACTGCAAAAAATCCCAACTTTCAAGAAAATATACATGAAAAGTCGCATCCTACAACTAGAGTTCTGAAGTTTTGAGTAAGACATCTCTATTGAAATCAGTAGTCCAAGTAAGCAATGTAAAAATACAGAAGATAGTTTTACTTTTTTCACTGGGTTAAACGGACGGCCATAAATGTTGACGCGTTATCCCTTATTCTTTGCAGTGCACTACATAGACTACAAATAATTAGAGGATAACCTCAATAAAAATAGCATAAACTCATCCAATACCTCTGCATACAAGCATGGGTTCCAGACCAAAATATACGCAACCAGAGTCTACTTTTTCATGAAAGTGCTTCACTTATGTGCCATTACAGCATTGCTTGAGAGTGGCCAGCCTGCAAAATGTCTATGCCTATGCTTATGGGTAGCAATTCTGTTCTGTTTTTACATTAGAAATTATTATTGCTAATGGATCTTTAAAAGAATTTTTAAATTTTCTTGGAGAAAAATTTGACGGCTTCAAGGAATGAAAGGCAACACAATGACTCAATTTAATAATTCAATCACTTTTGTGCCAAAAGCCCACTTTTGGCATCAGAGTAAACTGTACCCAGCCTATGTCATTCCCCCTCTCTGTGATTTCCTTGATTTATATTTGAGGGTTTTTAGACCAAGTTCCCCTCTTCTAATTGGTCAGAGTAGATCAAACTGCATAAGACACACATCTAACTACAACCAAATTAAGAAGGGGGATCATGTATGTGGAAAATGATTTGATATCAACAAAAGTCCATTTCATCATAGAGTACCTTGAGGTGCATCATCACTATCACATCTCCTTATAAATGATGTTTTGGCTTCATTGCAAGCAATCCAATGGTTTAATGTTTGTACTTGGGACTTACAGACAAGCAACTTAGACAGGCTCATACACATTTGTCATTAACCCACTAACATCTAAAACATAGATGCCTATATATACAGGCATTACTTTTGTGACTTTACCTCAGGAAGATTTTTATCTGTGTTAAATAGATTTTTCTCTTCTCTGGAAAAAGAGTATAGATGCCCAAAATAGATTACCTGTACTTGCTTGTTTGGATCATATTGGTAACGAATAAGCTTCGGAACGAGAGAAGGGAGGTACACACTAAGAGCTTCACGAGCTTGCTTGGCAATGTTCGCAAAACCAAATGCGGCGCCACGCTTGGAATTCATTGAAGCTTGGTGATTTGCAAGATCCATAAATTTATATATTAAATCTGGCTGCCCCATTTCATTGGCTAGGTTACATAGCTCTTTGTAAGTAGTGATATTTCCACCACTTGGTTTCTCTCCTAGGACTCCTTCCTCGAACACTTCAGAGTCTTCAGTTAGCTGCCATTGCAAAAAATTACTTAGACACAATATGAATCTACAAAAAAAGTAAAAGAAGATTACACGCTTCCAATCATGAAGAAGAGAATTTTGGTATTGGGCACATTTACCTTGATGGCACGTTTCCTTTTTGCAGTGCCAGATAACATGTTTACCAATGCCTTCACCAGCTCCTCTTTTGAAGAAGCATCACCAAGTTCATATAAGATGCTCATCCCTCTGGATGCCATTTCTTGTGTGAGTTCATTTTGCTCTCCAAGTAAATGAGATAAAGCTTCCTATGTGTTACAGAGCATGTTAGATAACCATTGCAACACTAAAACAAAAAGGCTTACAGCTTCCTGCTTCAATCTTCTTGGTGAGAAGATTATAACTTAGTCAATAGCAAAAGATCACATTTAATTATTCATGTGTTGTGCATAAAATAACCACTGATGGATAAGAATGTATAGAAATTTGTGCACTTCAGCTAGATAGTGGATAGACCATAGATACTATGTATTTCTGCTCTAGATAGTGCTCCTCGAATTTAGATTGCATGTTCATATCCTAGCCTGTTTAAATGCTCCAATTACAAACTCTGATCACATAAAACTCTCTCTTTATATATATACACATGAGACCATCCATCAGAGGAAATCAGATGTATCCAGTAGGTCTTCCTGAGTGAGATAGCTTGACCATCAAATGTTTTCTTCATTTCTAGGTTAGTTTCTGAACCAAGAATACATACGATCAACCAGTATTGGTTGCATATAACCCCACAGACTGGATTGACTATGACACATGTCGAATCCAAAGACAACTTCCCTCAGGTCTTCACAGCTCCTGTAGCAGCCTGCTACAGCTCTGATATCATGTCAGAGAAGAACGATGCGGTAGTAGAACAGAGACTGAAAAACAGAACCAGCAGAATGAAACGCAGGAGAATGAATGAATGAATGAATGAATGACAGATATATTAATGTCTCAGTAAGGCCAATGTGGGCTATGAGACAATGCAAATCACATCCATGTCTGATGTCATCTCATCAGTAAAGTAGAGAGAGACAGAGAGAGAGAGAGAGAGAGAGAGAGACAGAAAGTGTGATATAAACCTCATCTAGAATGAAAGGTCCATGATTCTCTGTAGGATGGAATTCTTGAGGAGTGGAGGATCCATTTTCTCTGCGGTTCCCTGCATTTCACAGTTAAGGATGGAAAAATTACCAGGGATGTGGACAACTTGACAGAGTATGCTGGTTGTAGCAAATGATTTGAGCATTTGCCCGCGACAATGATCCGAACTGGTATGCTAAATAAGACCAAATTTGTTGCACTCAAGGGTGAAGTTTCTGGGCATACTACAGGAGACCCTTGTAGATGCTTTAGTGGGACCCATGGAAATGTGTTTGGAGAGACTCTTTCCAGGACAGGGTTCCAAACATTCCCGTTTTTCAGTATACGACCACACTGGGGAAGAGATTCCAAATTCAAATAAGCAAAATCACAACAATTGCCATTGTCACTCAACCTAATTGAGGCACACTATCTCCAAGCCCTTTCTAACGAGTTTCTAGAAGAGACTGCAGGACAAGTTTGGGTAAGAGAGATTTCGCTCTTTTTTGGCTATCGGCACATATGAGCCTAGTAGTAGGCAGTTAGCTAGGGTTTAACCATGCACTCAAGATGTGGAGCAATGAGGAGACTAGGCACTGCATTTGCAAGTCTTAGGAGCCTCTGAGACCTTAACCTTGAGCCGAAACTCTATCCAAGCAAGGAGTCTACTATCATGCCATGCCATCAAAGAAATTTGCACACACTGACTAAGGAGATCTCATGGCCCCATGCCGCTGTTCAAATGCTGCCACGGGACGTTCCACCACCGCCGAGCCGCAAGCAACGAGGTGGAGTTAAATCCAAGCATGAAGGACTTCCAACATCTCTCCTTTGGATGACTTAATCCATGTACCATAAAATCAAACTGTCATAGCACAGTTTTAAATTGGTTGTTATGTGATGTTTATTAAGGATGGTTTCATGAGGTAAGGATGGGACTTCTCTGAATCCAAGTGAACTGCTGGTTACTGTCATAGATGGGAGCTGGTTGGCAGCACTTTAGCATAGTTTATCTGGACAGAAAGACGCGGTGAGGCCATAAAGCAACAACATATTCTTGCTTAAAAGAGCCTCACCCCTATATAGACATGGATTATTCATACTCACGTGCACATGGAGATTGTGCAATGTGACTCAAATTTCATGAGCAGGAGATGAGAGGCCTTCTTACATACTTGGGAGACTGGCACCTTCTTTGACTTGGGGATTCCCAACATGATGCAGTATTACAGAGCCTCAAATTGATTGTTCTATTAATCTTGTACTTGTACTTGACATCTTGGCCTAAGCAAAGAGCCAGGATAATCGCATTCATCTATATGGTTTTCTCTTTATTGTATGTAGAGAAAGGTTGTGTATGGGTTTTACCCTGGGCTGATTATAACTAAGGTGCTTTTTAATATAGCTCTCTTCTTTTCTTTAAATGGTTTATTTTTATTATATGGAGGGTTGTTGTATGTAGTTTCTACCAGAGGGCTGGTTAAGATGAAGAAAATGGATGCAGCAATATATTGGACGCATGCATGTATGTCAGTGAACAGAGCACCACAAATGACAGCCCACATACATTCGCACATGCCCACATACAAGTTTTCATGCCCTCTTCCAGCCTCCAATAAGAAATCCACCATGCAAGGCAAACTAGATAACCCCTTCAATAAGCAGCAGGCAAATATAAACCAGTGTGACCACATCGGCTCTACATTTCTAGTGGTGACAGACCGTTGTTGCTAATGAATAAAGTTTAAGTTGATAACAACAACTTCAATGAATAGACACAAATTTTCATAGGAAAGGAATATCAAGGCAAGCAAGGCTTTGCTTATTCTACAGACATCTTATATTAAGCATTCAAACCTGAATCTGTGGTAGCATTTGTTGTACACGAGGATGTCGTCCACAGTAAGTGATAATCGATACAAGCCAAACAGCACCTGCACAGCGATCCTCCTTTCGACCACTAAATAAAAGCTCATCAAAGAGTTTGTGCACTATTGCTTCCCTCGCTACTGCTCGCTCTTCATCTCCCTCTCCAGCTAGTGGCAAGCTTTCCGCAACACTATCAGTTTTCTCCACATGGTTACTGAGAAAATTGGAAGCACTAAATAAAGAGACGAAATTTGACTTGAGAATTTCATCTGCAGTTATCGTCAACCCACCCCATATAAAACAAAGAGCCTCCCCCACAGAGAACAGGACCTCTTCCACCTGCAGCAAAGAGGACATAAATCAAAATGGATGCACAAACTGAGATCACAAAGCTCCCCTTCCATGCTGAAAAGTAGCTTTCCTAAGTGCACAGAACCCTTTTTAAAACACAGGCTGAATATGTTAAGTTTAATTAATACAAAATAAGAGTTGCAGCAACTCCATATCACAACCCCTGATGGTAAACTGGGGTCAATTTCCTAAGCTCCACAAATTTAAAACTTGAGGCATCCTTACAAGTCAGCTTTAAATCTAACACAATTATCCTCCCTTCCATTAGCCTCCTGGCCTACAAGGCTACTGTGTTCAATATAGCCAGCATGGAAGACAGGTCTCCCAAAAACAGAATCAAGGTAAATAATCGAATTCCTTTAAAAATGTACAGTTAGGTTCTAGTTTGCAGGTTCATGCCATCAGCACTATCTCCATTGAATTTCGCCACATCATTGCTTGAGGTTTGCCACCAGGCACATGTTGGTAGTACAAGTAATACAAGCCTTTGTATAGGGTGAGTTATTTTTCCAAATTTCACTAACATAGTAAGTATCAAATTGGCCATCCCTACAACCCTTCTAACCAAGCGCCTTGAATCAGTACTATGCAACCATAGAACTCCTAGAATAGCAGTTGTCCAAACACGGGATTACTAACCTACTGTAGTGACCCCACTACGTTGGACAGGAGCAAACAAAGGACTCTAATCTTGCACACCACTCTAATTTCTGGTATTGGTACACTTGAACAGCATACATGTTTGTCCTTTGCTTCAATGACTTAACCATTTGGCTCACAATTACACGTTGTGATGATGTATTAAGACTATTAAGAAAAATTCTCCTGAAACCCCATCCTGGCTTTTAAGAAACCATACAATCATGGACAGATCTCATATGTGAGAATTAAGATAAAGAGTGAATGGGTCCATCTCCCAAGCTGGATGCTCTCTCAAGGGAGAGAGTCCTGTACAATGGGCTCAGTAATATTTTATCAGGAGCATACTGCCAAGACATGTGAGGAAATAAATGGAAAAAGGTGCTCAAGTCCCAACTGGCAATAAATGCCTACCTTCTCTTCTGCATGCTTCCTGAATCACCCCAAAGTCTGGTAAAATAAAGCCTTTTGGCTAGTCATTGAAAAACTTCTAGCAAGTTTTATCTAGACGTTCAGATTCCAGTACAGAAACTTGAATGTGTTAAATTGTCTATTAGAATAGATACATCAAATACTGATTTGTAACAACACTTCATTATCCCTGCTGCTAAATGAGAGCCCCCAACGCTTACTAAGCTATCAAGCTGAAAATTTTTGAGTGGGATCTTTATACGAATGGTTTTACATTCTCAACATACCATTTTTTCAGTGGCATCATTATAAGAATGTTTTACATTCTCAGCATACCTTGTGTACATAATATACCCAATCCGTGTGTACATGAGATACCTAATTAATGTGGCAATCAATCCATAACTTGGACAGGTAAAGCTTTTCTGCAAAAAAGCCACCTTCTTCAGATAAGAAAGTAGACAAACCAAAAGAAAATAAACTTATAAGGAGAGGATCGGGGATGGACCCATTGAGGAGGCATCTACAAAGATTAAAGTGGGACCCAGACAAGTGGGTATTGAGGGATTCACCACATCTCCTTTTTTTTTATATACCACCAGGTTGGGGTAGAGGACTGGCATAGACAGCTGCTACCCAGCATTGGCATAGACAGAGCATTTCTTTGGCCTTTTTGAGCAACTATTGGAGTAGATTAGATGACAATTTCAGACCTAGAAAGTTCTCTCTCTTCCTTTTGATTAACACTCAGGACCTAGCAATCAGCACATGACTTGGATATGGAAGATTCCCAATAGCTTGTGTCCCGATGCAGAGAGCTGGAGAAGAGACAGAGGCACTGTTTACGGGATTGCCCCAGCACCTGTGAGGTGCAGAGGAGAGCCTTGATGGTCTTACTTGGTGCATTGAGATCACAATAGTGACTTGGGAGGCAATAGCTGTGTCACAAACATATGCATAAAATTGGCTGAAAAAGAAGATCAATCTAGGGGGACAAGTCCAATAGAATTCAAGTTAACCATGAAAACGATATAGGAAGTTACTACAAACTGCATGAGAAACCATGTGCATGTTTACCTTTGATCTAGTCAATGTGAAAAGATCCCCAAGGGCTTTGTCAAGGAATTCCTTCTTTGGATTTCCGTAGCAGAGGTGGCCATAAGCAATTACTGCCTTTTGGATAGCCTTGGTGTCATTGGAGGAAATGACATCATTAAATAAGTTTGTTATATCCTCAAGATTTAATCCTTCCCCTTCAGCCTCCATACTTTCACTGGTTGATGTTTGTGACAAAGCTTTGCCATGATTGGTAGTCTGAAATATTGGTATAGAACCGCGAATGCCAACATGCCCAATCGCTTCAACCACAGCCCCTTGTAGTCCAAGTGTTCCAGCTCTTCCAAGTTCAACAAGAGCCAATAATGACCTATGGAGTGTTTGTGAAGGTATCTGTAACCATCGGCAAGTTACAGTCTGTCAATCCTCAAAAAGATGCATGTAGTAAATCTGGTCTAGTAAACAATCAAATGGATCAAGACACCTCTCTATTTGCCTATGTCACAATTTTAGCCACACAAGATCAGAATATCAGTAAATTTTCAGCTACAAGGGTGTGCATCAATCTCTAAAGAAATATCTTCAAACGAATATAATGCTAGCTGCTCAAAGCATATCCCAATCAAAACTGATCTTCATATAAACCAGCCATGTACAGCTTAATCTCATAGTCATAGTCATACAAATATATCAAAAGATTCATATGAGCCTAACACTACATATGAAGAGAACTGCTGCAACGAACTCCAAACACAATCCAAGAAAACGTTAGACATGAGAAATATCTTTTGATACAGCCAGTCCCATTAAGTAAAATAAAGAAAGACTATACATGTCCATCAAGTCGACTTTTTGGTGTAGGCAGCCTCTAAAATAGCATCTTTAGAAGTAAATCTGGTTAAAAAAGGGAATCCAGTCAATTGTTAGCAGAATGTTTTAAAGAAAGTGGAATTTCAGCTTGCTAGAAAGGGAATGGTATCAGTATTGAAATGGTTGCATCCTAAATTATAAGGGTTCGTCTTGACATAAAGTAAGAAGAAATCTTAGCCACAATAGGTCGTAAGTATGCATGGTTATAGATGCTTCAACATGTAGCAAGGTGACTCTTAAAATAACAACTGACCAAAACTTTCCGGCCCACCCAAAACTGCTGGCAACTGCCCAAAACTACTGTCGAACATGCTCCTGTACAAGATGCTGCCTGGATGCCCAAATCTGACCTGCCCAAGCCTGTGCCCATCCTGGAGGTGACCAAATTTCTAACAGGGTGTGGCTGTGTCAGAGTCTCCTCAATGCTCCTTCCAAATGCATACTGAGATTGGGATTGTTCTAAAGCCCTGTGGTCTCCACGGTAAACAAATTTGTGAGCTGCCTCTGAATGTCCTCGGTGCTCTGGGGCTCCACTCCTACAAAGTGTCTCTTTGAGCCATCATATCTCAATGAGAAATAGGCCAGCACATCGCTGATCAGTGTAATCCACAACTCTCGTTAGTGGCCCAAATTTATCTCTGAAGAGAAAATGAAAGCGGCCCCAAATCTCATAGTATGCTGGGCAGTGGCAAATGTAGTGCTCATATGTCTCTGGCTCCAATTGACATATTTGACATATGTGCTCCTCTAGGAGTATCGATCTATATCTGACAGTTTCAATCTCTAAAATTGGTGTGAAGAAGTGCTCATCTGGCAACAGCACATCTCATCCTATGGGAAAGGTGTGTGTTCATGTGTCTCGAACGGACAATAAAGCCATCATCTATGGTATGGAGAAGATGCTATCGGTAGAAAGATATCTTCCTCCCCAACTCCTATATTGAAGCCAACCATGTCCTCATGGTATACAACCGGGTGAGGTCTACTCAAATGATCCTGCCAATCTTTGAGTGGCTCAGAGTAAGAGATGGTACATCAAGGGAATACCGAAAGGGGGATAGTCTATCCATGCTAAAGCACTGTAGCTAACATCTATGCATACCAACATGAGGTATCTTCCTCTCTGGTAGGCTGTTGAGAGGACTCAAGAGCCAGTCTCGTGTATATCTATATTTAGGTAGATCCCATAGACTCTGTATGAATGAGACTGATTGAGAGAGGGACCAAGGCCTCTACAACAATCGATGTAGGCCCCAACTCAACTTTTATGAACTCATGTGGGACCAAGGTCTTACATCTGATCATCTTGGAGATCATGGATACTAGGGGCCTCTCCATAGATCTGCATCCATCACAAGTGCGACCTAATTGGTTGCGGTGATAAAGACTAGGTCCACATACCTGATGTATCTGCAGCCCTTGTGGGGAGTTAGCTATCAGCACAATATCATCTGCATATAGTAAGAGGGGTATCCAAGTACCAACTAGGGGAGCTCCCCTATCTCCTCCCTGAGAGAGATGATCAATTGATGTAGCCCCCAATGCAACTTTGATGATCTCATGTGGGACCGAGGCCTTACATCTGATCATCTTGGAGATCATGGATACTAGAGGCTTCTCCATTGAGCAGCATCCATCATAAGTGCGACCTGATTGGATGCGGTGATGAAGACTAGGCCCAAATACCTGATGTATCTACAACCCCTGTGGGGAGTCAGCTATCAACACAATGTCATCTGCATTAAGTACGAGGGGTATCCAAGTACCAACTAGGGGATCTTGTTCTTCTCTATTTTTTGAGTTTCTCTTCTCTCTCAGCGTTTGCCGTACACACTCTATGTTTCTCCCCACAAACCCTAGTGTCTCTCTGGTTCATCACATATTTTGATATTGCGCTCAGAGAGCCGTGAAGATCCTTTGTATCGGAGAAGGCAAAGACAAGTTACAGATTCGGCATCATCTACTAATTCTAACCCCTGTTTCCACTGCATCACCGAGAGATACCCTTCTCTTCTTTGCCCTCACACCCCCTTTTTACAGGTTGACACTCTGGTGCTACAAATTCTCCACATGCAAATGGACAAACCACTAGGTGCTCCTACTACAGCATTACCAAACACACCACAAATGCTTGTTGGCACTGATCTTTGCTCCCTACAGCACCAGAGTATGTGCGGCTTAGCCCAGGCACTTGTTCTGCCACCTCTCCCTTTTGGGCCACAGAGTTTATTCTACACCGGCTTTTAGATTTTTATGCTCAAGGCAATAAGACACATCTGATGCGCACTAAGTCCTTTCAAGCCAAAGGAGAATCACCAAGTACCTCAACCTCCTTGAGACCACTACAATGTAATATAGAGGTTTCTTCTATTGATTTTTGGGTTCAGTGGTTGCCCCCATAACAACCCATTGTTATGTTGTTCGCTCCACCAAGAGACAATGATTGTTAGATACCATCTGCTTGTCGGTCTGCTCCTTCACAAGATAGTGGTTATTAAACACGTTCCATTACTTCGGCTCCACAGTCCACTCCCCTAAGAGACATCAATGTGCGCCCTCACAATGGTGTGCCACCCTAAGCAATCGAGGCGTATATATAGGCCACCTCTCTTGAAACCAACCTTCCTCCTCGGATAGGGTGGTAAATAACTTGATTAAATACTAATTACAGCAAGGGTGGTAGAAACGAAAAATGCACCCTAAGCCTTCACCTTGCTCCTTGAAAGACAAATTCAATATTGGCTAGCTAGCCTCCATGCAAGGGTTGTTGGAGAGTGTGGGTAGCAGAAGCGTGAAGATTTGTAGCAGGGGAAATGTGCAGGTGAGTGAGAGTGAGAGTGACGAGCTGATTTAGGTGTACCAACAATGTGTTGGTACACAAAGAATAAACTGTATTTATACTTAGGGCCCGTAAGGGTGCATTCATATGTACAACATAACAATACACGTGTAAAATACACGGAGGTGAATAAAGGACCTTTACATCCCAACAACCTCCTACTTAAAGGTCCGGAGTGAACCTTTAACCAACTCCCACTAGTCGTATGCAATGCTCATGCTGAGCCTTGCCTAGACTTTTAGTAAGAACATCTGCAGGGTTGTCCTGTGTTTTGATCTTGGTCAATGTGATTAGACCATCCTCCAGAATCTGTCTGATAAAGTGATATGGCACATCAATATGCTTTGTGCGTGAATGATACATGGCATTTTTAGCCAGTTACACAGCACTCTGGCTATCACATCCCAACACTGGAGTACTCATAGACACGCCAAGATCCTCTGCAAGTCTGCTCAACCATATAGCTTTCTTAGAAGCTTCAGTAGCTTATATGTATTCAACTTCAGTAGTACTCAGTGCTACGATGTTCTGCAACTTGGAGCACCAAGAGACGGCCCCTCCAGCAACTGTAAAGACATACCCGCTAGTGGACCTGCGAGTGTCTAAGTCACATGCCATGTCTGCATCACAATAACCCTGCAGATTAAGTGCACCCTGCCCATAGCAAATACATTTTCTTTGTGTACCCTTTAGATATCTAAGAATACACTTGACAACCTCCCAATGTGGTTTGCCAGGATTTGACATAAACCTGCTGACAACTCCCACTGCATGAGCAATGTCTGGACGAGTAGCCACCATAGCATACATAAGAGAGCCACAAGCTGATGCATAAGGGACTCCCTTCATAGCATTGGCTTCCATGTCATCTTTTGGGCTATTGGCTTTACTAAGCTTAAGGTATGGAGGTAAGGGTACTCCGACAGGCTTAGCTTCAGCCATGTTAAATCTGTCTAGTACCTTTTCAATGTACTTTTCTTGAGATAAGAATAGCAATTTCTGTGTTCTATCCCTACAAATCCTCATGCCCAATATATGCTCTGCATTCCCCAAATCTTTCATGGAAAAAGCTGATTTCAGCTGATCTTTGAGAGCATCCAAGCTAGTCTTTCTCTTCCCAGCTAGCAACATATCATCCACATACAAAACAAGTATGATAGGGTTGCCATCTGTATCCTTTTTCATATACAAACAATGATCTGCATGGCTGCGTGTAAACCCATGAGAGAGCATAAAAGTGTCAAACTTTTTGTACCACTGCCGTGGTGCTTGTTTCAGCCTATATAAGCTGCGTTTTAGTTTACACACCAATTGCTCTTTTCCAGGAACTACAAAACCCTCAGGTTGTTTCATGTAGATCTTCTCATCAATGTCACCATGCAGAAAAGCTGTTTTCACATCTATTTGGTACAGCTCTAAATCCAATACAGCAGTGAGAGCAAAAAGCACACGTAGTGTGGTCATCTTCACGACAGGCGAGAAGACCTCCTGGAAGTCAATCCCTTCCTTCTGTGCATACCCTTTGGCAACCAATCTTGCCTTGTACTTGGGTTTCCCATCAACTGTCTTTACTTTGTAAACCCATTTGTTTGGAAGAGGCTTTCTTCCTTTGGGCAACGACACAAGATCCCAAGTATCATTAGCATACAGAGATTTAATCTCTTCCTGCATAGCTAGCTCCCACTTATTGCTGAATTTGCATGACTTGGCCTCTTTATATGTCAGAGGCTCACCCTCATCAGTAAGCATCACATAATGCAAAGAGGGGTCATACCTAAGTGGCTGCCTTCTTAGGCGTGTAGACCTGCGTACCCAATGATCTACATTCTCAGGAATCGGATCTACATATGGAGGCATGTTATTTTCAGCATTTATTGGCTGTTGTAAGCCATTTTCAGCATGTTGTTCATGCTGTACAGCACCTTCATTTTCATTTCCAGCACCTGCATTTTCATAATCAGCAAGTCTATCTTGCTGTCCATGACCTCCCTGTGCTTCTATTTGCTGTCCATCATCATCTGGCTCAAAGATAACCGGCTGATCATCAGTTTCAGCCTGTGGTACAGCACCATGAGGCTCATCATATGAAGTAATAGGTGGCTACAAATTCTGAAATTTGACCTTTTTCATGTCTTCATCAGAGGCTAAAGTACTTTTCAGCAACCTTGCCTCATTAAACACAACATTACGGCTGCGAACAATTTTCTTAGACTGAGGTAGCCACACTCTATAGCCAAATTCACCCTCATCACCATAGCCCATGAAAATGCCTTTGGTGGATTTCGGGTCAAGTTTATTCCTCAGCTCATTTCTAACATGCACAAAAGCATCACAGCCAAATATTCGTAAATGGTCATATGAGGCCGATTTGCCAGACCAAACCTCCTCAGGGATGCCATTATTTAAGGACCTGTTTGGAGAGCGGTTGCAAATGTGAACCGCGGTTTTAAGTGCCTCTCCCCAAAATTCATGAGGAAGATTAGCAGTGGACAACATGCACCGCACTCTCTCACATAGGGTCCTATTGTATCTTTCAGCCACCCCATTTGAAGAAGGGCTGTAAGGGGCTGTAAGCTCCCTCTTGATTCCATGCAAGTCACAAAAGGACTTAAATTCATTAGATGTGAACTCACCCCCATTATCAGTTCTCAAGCATTTCAGCTTTCTACCTGTCTGAGTCGTCACAAATGCATGAAAAGTTTTAAAAACAGTAAACACTTCACTTTTCTTTTTCAACAAATAAACCCAAATCTTCTTGGAACAATCATCAATAAAAGAGGCAAAGTATGCAGCACTACCCAACGATTTCACAGGCATGCTACATACATCAGAATGCACTAAGTCCAAGACATTTGACTTACGGGAGACACCAGAGTAAAAGGAATTTTTCATTTGCTTTCCAAACTGACAGTCATTACAAAAATCAAGTTTAGAGCCTTTTCCATCAACCCTCTTCAAAGAGGTAAGAACATCAAGTCCTTTCTAGCTCATATGGCCTAATCTCTTATGCCATAACTCCAAATGACAGCCAATTTCAGCAACTGCAAGAAACTTGCCATTCAAAACTTTACAGTGCAAACAATACAAAGTGCCCTTCTTGGTTCCTTTAGCAATCAGCATGGAACCCCTTTTTAATTTCCACAAACCACCACCAAACAGTGTGGTGTAACCATGCAAGTCAAGCTGTCCAACAGATAGTAAACTCTTCTTGATGCCAGGCACATATCTGACATCTTTCAACACAAGTTCTTGCCCATCATCCAAAGACAAGTGTATGGTGCCAATCCCATCAATGCTGCAAGCATGATTATTTCCAAGGTAAACCTTGCCATAACAGCCTGCATCAAAAGTAGCAAAGCACTCCAAGTATGGAGTCACATGGAAAGAGGCACCAAAGTCTACAATCCAAGTCTGAGTGACACCATCATCAACTGACAAAAGTGCATCAATCACATCAACCTTGGTGATCTGCATATCCTGCATGTGACATACAAGGGCATCATAATCCACTGTACATAATACATCAGCCTCTGCATCCGATAGCTCCTCTACGACAACACTCGAGGCCACATTGGCCTTTTCCTTGCCTTTGCCTGCCTCAGATGCATCTGTCTTTTCCTCTTTCTTCTTTTTGTCTCCTACATTCTTCTTTCTCTCTTGTTCCTTCTTGTAATACCTGCAATCAGGCTTCTTGTGGCCCTTCCGACCACACTGATAGCATGTAACATCACTCTTTTCTTTTCCTTTGCTCTTGCTCCTGCTTCTCTGTCCAGCATTTGCATTTTTCTTTTCAGCCGTGCCTCTAACATTATAAGCTGAGTTGTTGCCTTCTCCACTAGACTTACGTCTAATTTCTTCATTCAAGATTGAACCCCTCACACCATCATATGTGAGATTGGGGTTATTACTGAGAGAAACAACCAAAGTCTCCCAAGAGTCAGGCAATGTCATGATCAAAAAGATCGTCCTCAACTTATCATCAAAATCCAAATTAGCATCCTTGAGCTGATTTAAAATACCAGTAAAAGCACTCAAGTGCTCAGCTACAGACTTGGACTCATCCAGCCGCATATTCACCAACTTGCGCATTAAATGCACCTGATTAACGGGTGTGGTGATCTCATAGGTAGTCTTCAACTTCTCCCATATTGCATGACCAGTGTCTAAACCCTTAATGTGTGTCAAAATGTCATCAGTGACACCCATCTTTATATAAGCCACAGCCTTTTTATTGACTTTGGCCCAATCTGCCTCGGACATTTGTGCGGGTTTATCCTTCTGCAAAGCATCCTCACAATCCTTTAAGAACAATATGCCCTGCATACGATCTTTCCAAAGATCAAAACCCTGACCATCAAACCGTTTGATTTCCATCAAACTCTTAATGTCCGAACTGGAAGAAGTTGCAGCCATTTTTATCACAAACACAAGTGTAAGTGCACTATTTTGCAAGAGCACAAGCTGAACCAGCAAATACACTGCTGTTCTTGCCCAACCAACAATAATCCTTTGCTGTTTTTACATAAACTAGCCACCGCACAAACAAATAATGCAGAAATTTATCAAATTCTGCATAAAATCCCAAATTTCCAGGTCTAAATGTGCGCAAATGTCAGCCAAACTGACTCAGCTGAGCAAAAATTACATCAATACATGAAAAACCCCAATTTTTATGGTCCAATGCCAAGAAATTTTACTCGGATGAGCAAAATTCCAACAAATTTGGCAAAATCCCCAAATTAATTGAGGTTAATGCGCACAATGTCTGCAATTTCTGACATAGATGTCACTGTCAAGCATAAACAACATCAAATCTAGGAAAAGCCCCAAATTTCCAAGCTCAAATTTGCACAAATCTGAAAACTGTGCTTCCACACGCGAACCCCCGTCAGTAAGGGGCTGCTTGCAGGAAATTAAAAAAATGAAAGAAAAATGCCTGAAAAAAGTGACAAATCTGCTGCCGTTGACCAACCACCTGCTGTCGTGACCTGGAAACTGCCGCCTGATGCCACGGAAGCTGTCGCCAGCCTGTCGCCTGATCAAACACGACCTGTCCTACTGCCGCCTGATGAAAAACCACCTGTCCTGCTGCCGCCTGATCAAAAACGACCTGTCCCTGCCTGCCAGGTCAAAAACGACCTGTCGCCTGACTGAATCTGCTGTCGCCTGTCAAAAACGACCTGTCCTCCTGCCGCCAGGTCAAAAAACGACATGTCCTCGCCTGCCAGGTCAAAAACGACCTGTTGATTTCGCGTGAGCGAAACACTGGAGATGTCTCACCCGGACTCCGAGGAACGTGAGCACCTTAGCCGAAGCTCTAATACCAGTTGTTGGAGAGCGCGGGTAGCGGAAGCGTGAAGATTTGCAGCAGGGAAAATCTGCAGGTGAGTGAGAGTGAGAGTAACGAGCTGATTTAGGTGTACCAACAATGTGTTGGTACACAAAGAATAAAATGTATTTATACTTAGGGCCCGTAAGGGTGCATTCACATGTACAACATAACAATACACGTGTAAAATACACGGAGGTGAATAAAGGACCTTTACATCCCAATATCTTAAATCTCCTTGAAATTCCTTAATTTCAGCTACTGAAATTGAAGTCCTAGGCTCTTAATTCTAAGCACGTATCCCAAGGCATCTGTCAAAACCCTAATTTTTGCTGTAAATTAGGGTCTACAGCAAAGATTGACTGAAATCTCTTCCCTTGATGGCTCAAACTACTAGAAAATGCTAAGATAACTTAAGAAATGGCTAGGGGATGAGAGAGAATGCTGTAGCAAGAGAAATTTCAAAGTTTCATCACGAGAAACACTGAAAAACTGCTGTTGCCCTGCTCAAACAGTCATGGAAGCTATCACCTATAGCTTAGGACCACCAAAAAGACTATTGCACCATCCTGTATGCTACCATTTGCACTAAAAGGAACTTGGGCTGCTGTCACTTGCTGTGGAACCGATCCCTAGTGGCTGCAAATCACATCAGCAGCCTCTCCTTACTCTCTAACAGCCTCCTTCTCTCTCACAATGGCTAGAATAAACTCCACCAATCCCTAAAAACGTTTTTCCCACTTGCGTGGACAAGTTTTGCAAGTGGCAACCTTCTAATCTATTTTCCAATATTATCCATCTTATTAAATTAGTTTTTAGAATATTAATTTTGAAAATTAATTTAATAACTATTCTAACGCTCAAAAAATTAATTTCACCACCCGATAATTAAATTGGCTAGGCCAATTTGTCTTCCAAGTATCCCTAAGCCGTTATTAGCCCATAGACCAACATTAATTAATTAATTAATGCCTAGTCTCTAATGTCACCATTGACATTAGTGGCCAACAAAATTTATCTAGGCCCAAATCTAACACCTGTTACCACCTCGTACTTGTTAAACATAACTTCTTACAACTTTTGCCTTTGGCACCCACTGCATCCTCACGGTTCTTGGTCTATTACCAAGAAATAACTACCATGTGCATCATGTGCTAAAAACCTTGCGCGTTTAATTAATATCTTAATCAAATGTTATCGGCAAGATTAAAGCATCTCAAAATTTCAAGTCCCCATGACAAACCTTCTCATTGAAATCCTTGCAATTGTCCTCAATTGCACTACATTGTGCCAAAAGAAAAGCATACTGCATTGAAATTTCCATAAGACATCATAGTCACAACATTGGCCATTGTTCTTCAACTTTGCCCCATACAAAAAACCTTACTGAAAATTTCTAACAAGCATAAATATCAGATAATATTGAGAATTAGCCTAGAACTATTGCTAGAAACCCATTTGATACTCATGTTTCTCAACTATTCTAACTTCACAACCATCGTAAAGCATATTCTCAGCATAAACCATGGCTGAAACTGTCAATGGCATTTACAAACATACTTCTATCCATGGAACCAACTATAAACAATTGAAAACTAAGCATAATCCGATAATAAACTAATATTTTGCTAATTTGAGAATTGATCACAAACTGTTGCAAATGTGACTCCAAACTCATCACAAACCGATTGCAAAACTAATCAATAACTAATGCAAAAACTGATGCAAAACTAATCCCAAAAGCGACTATAAACGGTTCTCAAGCTTATCAAAAGACTCATGCCAAAAGGTTTTCTATTGCCACGTTTCATTGTGGCATTCTAATACTGCATTTTACTACGGCATTCCATTCTACTGTAGTAGTCTACTATTACATTTTACTATAGCATTCTACTAATGCATTTCATTCTATTGCGACATTCTATTGCCACATTCCACTATTGCATTTCGCAACCTAGCCCACTTTCTAGCATTAGATGATAGCACTTCGCTCCCTTGACAATTGATGATCATCTTCTTCATCTCCGACAACATTAGAGGACTACGCTTTGCTCCCTCGACAGCTGTCCTTCAACTTCCAGTGATTACTTCAATAGCCCACTGCCCAAAGGACTGCATTTCGCTTCCTTCACAATGGAGATTCCCCACAAGAGTTGTTGCTTGATTCGGACAGGATAATACAGGGCAATCATCTTCTAAGCTTTGGCTCCACTCTATCAACTTTTCTTCACATAGTGTGATTTAGTGTTTCATCGCTTGTTCTTCTATCTTTTCTAAGCTTCTCTTCTCTCTCAATGTTTGCCATACACTCTATGTTTCTCCCTACAAACCCTACTGTCTCTTTGGTTCGTTGTATATTTTCACACGGTATCACAACATACCTGTTATTCTGACACCCGAAACCATCATCGAGCCATCAAGACAAACTACAATGTGGAAAGGTAAGATATGTTAGACAACTATACCTCAAAGCTAGACTTGTGTACTTGCTTTCTAGCGTTAGGGAGAAGGATGCAAGGTTGGTTAGAGTGGGGTGTCAAGATAACTATATTTGAGGTACTTGGCCAAGGTCGGTTGTAGCCTTCTAAAACAATATAAGTTCGTCCAATGTCCCAGCTTTTGTGCTTTTAGCCAAACACACACAAATAATATGAACATCCTTGATTCATTTGTGCAATGTCCCCATATCAAATACTTCAGATTTAGAGGATCCATTTGTGCAATATCCCCAAATCACACATTTTCAGATTTGGGCAACATTGAGCGCCCAAATCTGAAATTTTTGTCCAAGGATAAGTTTCCTAAATTTGATTCAAGCGTATTGTTGAAATCTGGCTATTCCAAATTTGCCATTTCATTTTCTGATTTTCACTTTTTTGGCCATCAGCCCAAATCTGATAATTCTTAGTCAAAAACAGAGTTCCAGCTCTTTAGTTCAATTGTGGCCACAATGTATCCCTATATATTTTGCCACATGCACAGGTTCAGTCTTCTAAGGTCTTCGTGGGAAGCTCAATTCAACCTGGTTAAGGATCTAATAAAAACAACACAGAAGCTTTGTTTTTTTTTCTGGGGAGAGAAAATTCTATTGATTACACCTCGCAGAAAATTCCCTTAAGATAAAATACAAAGTACAAGGAACTCTGCAAGGAGTAGCTACATACATCACAGATACAATGGTTGTGTTGACAACCACAACCAATTTGGTGAGCTATAATGCCAAACCATCCAAGGGGCAGTATGGAAAAGGGTGCCTCAGTCCCAGGTTTGCAAGAAGGCCACACTCCTCCTCTTCATCCTCTTAGAGCCGCCCTGTATCCTCTCCCATCTCCCACACATAGTATGGATGATCTCTATCCAAATCCTCAAAAGAGTCTCTGCTGTGGATTCATCCTAAAGGTCTATAGCAAGATTGCACCTTGCAGTCCAAATGTACCAGGCTATAATATTGGAAATCTGCACCTGTCTATGACAATGTCCCTGGGTCCACTATGCATGTGAGTGATCTAGAGAGGGGAGCCTGCTCAGATGTTGTTCAATGATGAGGAAAGAAAGGTTCCCCTGAACATCCTCATAGCCACATGTTTGGCCTCTGTCTGTGACCCAAGCGACAACCCCCCAGGTCATGACCGTAGCCTCTATTCTGCCTTCGAATATCATCCTGAGGCTCTCCTCCATACCTCTCAAGCTTTGGGACAGTTCCATAAGCACTGTCTCTATGTCTCCTTTGGCTCTCCATATCTTGCACATGCCACTAGATCCCTTCCATATCCAAGACAATTGCCAATCCTAAGCTTCTGTGAGCTAATAGCCATAGGTAGAGTGATATCTTCCTAGGCATAAAGCTATCATCTAGTCTCCTACAAAAATCTGATAAGAAATGGTGTGAGATGCCCTATTTGTGCCAATGCATGGTGGCTACCAGCTATGCTCTCATCTTGCTCATCTGAATCCTTCTCCCCAACTTAGTGATGTAGCCAAAGAAGGCCATGTTGCATGGCCTATCAAGGAATGGATCCCTCCAAACCCACTCTCCTGGATCCCACTATAATCTCTAGAGAGGCCTCCTTTAATAAGCCCACTATCTCCATCAATCTCACATGCAAGTGGCTAGGTCTACGTCAATGTACCACTTTATCTCACATTGTACCACTACTATGATACTCTATCTGCACCATCATGTGAACTTTGTCCAGTCTAAGTCCTCTTGTTGAAGGTCAAAATCCTCCTCAACCATAAAAGTGATGTCATGTCTCTGCAACTCACAATGACAGCTAGAAGGATGGCCCTCTAGAGAAGAGGCCAACCCAGTTGTCTAAGAAGTTTCTATATCCATCCGCCAGTCGAGAGGTACTCCCTTTGTCACAACCTCAATCATACCCCTACCTCCCTAAGACCCTATAGTCTCTACTTCTCGATCTCCTATAGTAGCTCCTAAACTACGAATCAGTCTCCCACTGAGGCAACGATCGATATAGAGAACTATCCACGTTTGTATCCCAATTTTGAAGAAAAGTAGTTTTCTTCAAATAGTGATTGAAGAAGAGAAGAGGCTGCCTCCTCTTCTCATTGTCTGTAGTCAGTGGTAGCCCATGATAGCCAGATGAAGCAGGCCTTCATGCTCTGATAATAGCAGCTGCAAATCTGACATCAAAGCTCCTCCCCAAGTCTCTAGTCCTGATCTCTTGAAGGCTAGCATGGTCCTCCATGTGTAGGCGTGGCAGACTAAAACCTCCCTATCAAAAGCTTCTTTCAAGACTCCTCGCTTAGAAGAAGAGCCCTAACACTAAGCTTAGTCAATAAGGCTTTGTTCTAGATGTCCAGGTCTATGATCTCCAAGCCTCCTCTAGATCTAGGTTGTATGATGATATCCCAAGCTACCTTCACTCTAGCCAGGCTTCCATCTCCTCCTGACCAAATAAAGTTCCTAATAAGGCGCTTCACCTCGCCAATGCATGACTTGGAGAATGCCCAATAGAAAGTGAAGTACCACATGGTTGTAAGAAGGACCTGGTTGGTGACCCCCACTCTCCTTGCTAATGAAAGCCTTGTCAAGCTTCAATAAAGGAGCTTCCGTCTGATGCTTAGAAGAAGAGGTACCAACTATTTCTCCAGGGTAATGTCAATCCCCACATGGCATCCAAGAGATCTCATTATCGGCCCACAAAGAACCTAGGTGAAATCTTAGTGTGTTCGCCATTTCAGCTGCCTAGTGTCACTAATCCAAATTCACGGGACTTGTGTGAATTCATTAAAACACCTATTGCGCTGTAAAATATCTCCATGACCACTACAAAGGCCTTAAAAATACTCTCATCCCCATCTAGATAAACTGCCTGTCGTCAACAAAATCCACATCAAGTTGCTCCTCAAACTCAAGGATGGGTAACCTAATACCTCTAATAACTGTGGATCTTCTCTCAAGCAGGAGTTCACGGCCTCTGTTACAACTAAGAACAAGAAGGGATGTAATGGACAGCCTTGTCTCACTGATCTCTAGATGTCGAATCTCTCTCATCTGGCCCCACCTAATGTAACCTAGCTGTATGCTTAGGAATAAAGAGCTGCTACTCCCTTGACCCACTGCTTCGAGAATCCCATCATCAACATCATGCCCTCCAACAACTCCCAATCCACACTCATGTGCCTTCTGGAAGTTGAGGAGCACAATAAGATCCTAGTTCCTAGAATGAGCAAGTGAGATGGACCCCCAAAAGGTGAAGATGTTGACCAAGGCGCTCCGCTCTCAGACAAAACTTGTCTGGGTGGGGTCTCCTTGTGCTTGGATCTAATGGCTTAAGCTGCTGTTTTCATTGACTCCCTGACCCATTACGCAAAAGGTAAGCTAGTAAAGTCATAATTATGCTAAGCAAAATGCCCAAATTGAAATTTCTCAGATTTTGGAGAGAGTCCAAATTTATGTGCCAAAATCTGGCCTCTTAGACACATGAAACCACTGTTCATTATTTCATAAACAAAATCCTATATCCACTGCTAACACTTGAGCTATTCGAACGGAAGAAATCCTTAACAAGAGGGACACACTCTTAAGGGATCTTCCACTTCATGACAAGCTGATCACAGATAATCCTGCTTCTATCAGGCTATTCTAGTATTCTACGTACATATTTTAGCTTCATCTGCATGGCTACTATAACACTTGTAGACAACACAAAGTTCAAACCATGATGCCATTTATTACTTTACTTACAGTTGGTACACCAACCATACATTGGGCTAATACAAAGCCAACTGTACAAACTGCACCATGCATGTCTTCATATCTGTAGGAAGTAAGAACACTTTCATGACTACTCAATCAAACAAAATGGCATGCAAAAAAAACTAATCTGTCAAATTATGTTTGTGGCGATTGGGTATATAGTACCTTCCTTTTTTCCCTGAACGAAATTTGGAACATAGGTCTTCAAGAAGATTTACAGCTGTTTCTCTCGATAGTCCTGACGTGACAATACCCAGAAGCCGAGCTACAGACTCTCGTGTAGCCATGTTCAAGTGTCCAATGAACTGTAGGAGCCACTCTATCCTAGTACAGTAGAGTTCCACAAATCTCTGTAATGAAAAATGAAAACAGCAGCATTTCAATTTCAGTCTCATGACAAACACCTCATCCATTCTGCATAAACAGCATTTACATGAACCCATTGAGCAGTTCACAGCCAGAGTTGAAATTCAGCAGATCTTCTGTGAGGATGAACAGCACTCAAGCTTTGAGCCAAAGTTCTTATACAGATCTCGATAATTGACTAAAGTGCAGCACTTACAGTCTATGAATCCCTTCTCTGACCATAAAAGGGCAGGCTTAACATCACTCAGCATTTCTTTTTACAAACAATGCAACTGGCTTACTGAGGATCAAATCCCACACACATACAGGAAAATGAACTAGCCTGCACATTGCATTTAAAAACTGACATTGTATATGACCACCCAAACCCCCAAACTAACCAGAAAAATAGAGTATGCATTTGCATTTAAAAACTAACATCATGGATATATGACCCTCCAAGCTACCCAGAAGAAGAATAGAGTATGCATTGATGGAGGATCCAAATATAGCAGCAAAAAATGTCATTTCAAGGGTAATTGAGTTTTTTAAACATGCACACCATTCCTGTAACAACAGCACAACTTGGTGTATTTTTCCTCCTCTTTTCATCACATCAAGAAGAACTTTTTGGTGCATGCCTCTAACTCAACATAGCAACCATAACATACTTCAGGCCCTTTAACACAGTCCAACTGATAAATCCTCGGCTCTTCCCTTGGGTCAAAACCAAGTTACAATAACGTTTCACTACAAAGGGGTGCTCATTCTCCAAAGTTGTGAATATCAATGTGAGCAGGTTTAAATTTCGACTGCCTAGTTCTTTCTATCTAGAAATTTCAATGAGGACTGCCTTTCTATGTAGAGTAGTGTACCAGGTTCATCTATACATATCCACTCATGTGTATTGAGTTACATATCTCATTTCACTTCTCATTTGTATCATGTGCATCATTCCTCCCCCACTGTTTAGTTATTTGTGAGTTCTTCTCCCTTCTGCTGAGCATACAGACTTGAGTCCCTGTCATCGTATTAGAGTAGACTTTAAGCTTTATCGTGGCACTGAGGGCATGGCTGCTCTGAGAAACAGAAGGGTGGCTGAAAGGATGTGCAACAAAGACAAAGGTGAGGTGGAGCAGAAGCACAGCACACGGGAGTGAAAAACAGACAGATGCAAGAGAAATAGCTGAACAAGCTGCAGACAAACAAGGGAATTAAAAGTTGAATGCAAACAAACACAATGGCAGGCCTATAGCAAGTGAATGCCAAGTGAACATGACTGAGTAATTAAAGACCAAACAATACACAGTGCCATGAACACAACAAACAGCACCACAGAAAAAAGGCAACATGCAATAGTACATGGCAAAACGCATGTTGCATACAAATGCAAGGGTCAACATTCAAAAGAAAATCTGGCCCAATTTCTGCCTTCACACTCTCAAATCCCTTATCCCCCACTCACCATAACTACTGACTCATCAAACTAAAATACACTTCAACATCATCATTTTGTCAAAAAAAGTTTTTTTCCAAGAGGTCTCAGTTGTCTCATGCATATTCAACAGAATCGCACAAAAGCTTATGCTAGCCACCCTTAACCACCTATACAATGGCTAGCTTCCTTTTGGAAATCAACACCAAGTTCCCAATAAAGATATTATCACAAGATGAAACAGGTTTTTATCACTAGTGTCACAGCTGCATCCATAACATCCACCAACTCCATCAACATATTAAAAACCAAATTAAAACCAAGTCAAAGTGACCCAGAAGGCTTGCACTAACACCATACCAGTCCCATCCACCAGTCTGCAACTATCTTGCAGGTTTTATTATCAAACAAGGATCGCACCAATCCTCAGGCCCATGTGCACACATGGCATAGGCTGCAGACAGCGAGATTTCTAAACAAGCAGCTGGCTTTGATGATGTGGAACCAAAGGGCGAAAAAGTAAAGTGCCCCAAAAGTGCGCACATACTAGCCAACTTAGACACACAACTAAAGAGCATAGAGAGCAATCTGTCTAACAGTACAGCCAATTGAAAAACTCCACAAAAAATTTCACATGTGCTGACACAGTCTAGGCAGGAAGCCTAATAACTGCACAATGATTCCATGCACTCAAATGGGAAAAATCAGGACAGCACAGCCGTAGAACAGGAAAGACACAAATTATCCTTCAATTGCACCATGCACTAGGAGTTGTAACAGATATCCCATCCTACAAGCCCACATTGGGACCTAGAAGCAATAGGGTATATAGCATCGAAGGGAAACAAAAGGAAGGCTCTAAAATTTTTGCATGAACCAGCAAAGTAAGCAAGCAACAGAGCTTAGCTTAGCTGAACAACGAGTGCGTACAAGTGAATGCCTTTATATAGGTGAATGTAAATTATAATGAGAGCTAAGGTTCCAAGAAACTAGCCACGCCTCTAAACAATGGCATAGAAGAAAGGTCCCCATACCCAACAGAAAGCTGGAACAGTCCAAAATCCATCAAACTATGGATCAGCTCACATGTGGAAATGCCATCCAAATGCTAGTTTTCTAACAGACCAGGTATGTTGCGCATAAGCAAAAGACATGAAGCAAGCATTCCAGCATTCAACTCTTAATTGTGGGGATGCAGCCCTAGTATTAATCACTTGGCTGCATGGCAAACACTAACCAAATCTCTTTGCATTTTTCTTCAACATATAATCACCTTGACCATTATATGGCCGCAAGTATACATGTTGCCTTACTAAAAAACACCTCAGTCAAGGAGACTATTTGCAACAATAAACTCCATAGCTAGGACTAGTCTCTATTTCAAATTGAGTAAAGAAAAAAGGAAAAACTAGTTGAAAGCCATCAAATTGTGCTTGCAGAGTTGATACTATGTCTGGCCTGTTAGTACAGCTGCACATCTGCTCACAGGAAGTCACAATCATTTTCAGAGAACATGGTTCAACAGGAATAGTACCTGAGAAGAATTTGAAGCAAGTGCAAGCAGTCCACTCAAAGCTCTTGCATGAAGCTCAGCAGAACCATTCGAGGCCATTGCATGTTCCAACAACATCGCAAACCGTTCCTCAAAAATAGAGGAATCACTTCCAGATTTATAACAACTCAGGAGAAAATCGATCATGGAAATGTATGTCTTTGACTTGAAAAAGAGGTCTTGTTCACCGATCCTTCCAAGAACGGAAAGCATTGGCTGCTGCTCAAAAATAAAGTCCAGCATGCTGGTCAAAGATGGATATTGTTCTTTGCTATTATTATCTACCTTTGTTGGCACAAGACCTTCCATTGCCATATCTCTGCATGTTATAAATTTAGAAAAACTAATGAACACAAAGTTGTAAACCTCTCTCTCTCTCTCTCTCTCTCTCTCTCTCTCTCTCTCTCTAACACATTCGTCACACACTCGTCACACACACACACACACACACACACACCCCCCCCTGTGTGTGTGTGTGTGTGACAAATGTGTTAGAGATTAGTCATCCCCTGGACTAGCATTTCTCAAGTTACCATTGGTGCAGTCAATTCTCGAAGGTACTCTTGGAGGGCATTATTCATTATTCCTATCAATTAGTGGGCATTCTCAGCACACACAGTGTACAGGCAGTTTATCAGGCAAGCAATGATGCCACATGGAAGCTGGAGGACTGTTCACTGATTATTTTATTCATTGGTGGACCAATCGGCAGGTTTTTTATCAGATCGACCAGTTTTGCTAGCCACCTGCATTATTTTATGGCATTATTTCCTCCTATTTAGGCTCCAATAGCAGCCTGCCCTCCTCACTTACTAAGGTGCTGGTGGGAGAGATACAGCTCGAGGAGATACATCAACAACCCTTGTATATCTTCCCTCTTCCTTTCAGCATTCATCAACTGCAGATTTTTGAGTTCTTCTATCTCTTTTCTCTCTCCCTTTCTCTCGTGTTCATTTACTTTTAGTCTTGTCCATATGCTTCCACATTCGTTGCACTCTAACATGGTATTAGAGCAGCACAAAAAGGCTGATTGATCCTGGGAAAACCTGATCGAGAGGATTCTTCACAACAAAAGTTTGAGTTTTTGGTCTTTGGAGGCTGTAGTGAACAAGTTGTGCATGGAGAAGGAGTAAAGTTGCTATTTCTTGCAAGTCCTCGCTGTTCATGGAGGAGGAAAGGCTGTATTTTCAGCCTTTTGTCGCAAATTTTGAGTTTTCACAGCCTCCAGTGGGTGGAACTCTTTAAGGACGAGTGGAGGAAGCCCTAGCAGGCACCAGCACCATGCATGGAGTTAGAGAGGGATGCCCTTGTTTTTCTACAAGTCATTCCATTTACAATGTCAACTGAAGTTGACGCGAAGTTTCATTATGGACCGTAATGTCCCTATGTTGCCGGTTCTTTCTTCAAATCAAAAGCTTGATGGGAAGAATTATCGCATATGGCGAGTAATGATGCTTGCCATCTCAGAGTCTTATGATTTGAGGAAGCTCATGACTGAGGCTATAGACCGTCCTACAGCTCATGATGCCTCCAAGCTTTCCCCAAGTTGATGAAGGTACAAGCACATTGGGACAAATTGAATGCCCCCATCCATTCTTTCCTCTTTCTCTCTTGCACTCCAACCATCATTGCTCATATCGAGCAGTTGACTCTAGCTCCACACATATGGCTAGAGCTTGATCAAATGTACAATCGGATGACTATGATGAAGCGGGTGCTAGAGGTTGAGATGAGGACTTTGAACCCTAACAAGTCAGAGTGCAGGAGCATGTCAATAAACTTCAACAATTGCAAATGTAAGTCCAGAACGCACGGAAGGCAGTTACCTCAGAGAACATGCCAATAACTCTTCTTTCTCACTTACTGCCCCAATTTAGTGCATTTTACTCTGCCTTGATTGCTTCATGTTGGACAAAGACTCTTCGGTGGAAAGAGTTGGTTTTTATGGTTTTGGACCAGGAGAAGCAACTGAAAGGATAGAACGCTTCCAAATCAGAGGCATTCACAGGTCAATCCTCTCAGAAGAAGGGGAAGGACCAAAAGAAAGAGGAGGAGAATAAATTGAAGAAGGGAAAGAAAAGGATTCCACTTGTCACATTTGTGGCAAGACAGATCACTAGAAAAAGGCTTGCCCCAATAAGGAGAAGAAGGAGAAGTCTTCAAAGGATTCAAACGCGGTGCTTGCTCCCTCGTCAATTGCCTTCCTCCACTTGGAGGCGATTGAGGCATTGACCCCTAGGGCTTCTAATGCAACAATAACAACCCCACACCCTCATAAGTGGATTGTTGACACCGGTGCCTCTACGCACATGACTCCTTCTGCAACAAGTGTTGCCCATTTGCTGCCTCGCATGGGCAGATTCTCATTGGTGATAGCTCTTATGTTCCTATTCAAGGGAGGGATAACATGCAACTTATTTTAGATGGGCAAGAAGGTGCCGATACTTCAAAGGTGCTTTATGTTCCAAGGGCTTGGGTTACCATCCGCTTTCGGTACACAAGATTTATACCCTTGACCTCTTGGTTGAGTCTAATACGCATTCCTTTCAAATTCTTAAACGTAGGCCGAGACAAGTGCTTACTTTTAGATACGAGGAGAGTGGAGTCTACAAGCTAAGGTCTCCTTCTCCCTTGACTTCTGTCATAAGAACATGTATTTTTGAAACCTCACTTAACATGTGGATTAATTTCTAATCACATGGTTAAGTAAATGTTACACATGTGAGGTGTAACTAGGGTTAGGGTAAATTTACGAGCCCAAGACCTTAGGAAATCACGAGATGTCAAAGGAAAAAGTTGTTATAAGTTATGTTGCACGGGTACTTGGTGGTATCTAGTGCTAGTTGTTGGTCTAGGTCATTCATTTGGCCATAAGTATCACTTGGTGACACTAGAGAAGTGGCGTTTAATGGTACCTAAAGCCAATTTGATGGTCAAAGATGGCACAGAGACACTCGGGAATGAAAGTTGCCTGGCCAATTTAATTATTGGCCAATTAGATTATTTTTCTAGGCACCGAAATAATAATTAGCTTAATTTTCAATATTTAAAGACTGAAAATTAATATTTAATTATGATTAATGCTGCAAACACCATTTGGGAAGACTGCCATTTGGCAAAACTTGCCTGTGCAAGTGAAAAAAACGTTTTTAGGGGCTAGTGGAGGCTATTCCAACCATTGTGAGAGAGGAGATTGTTAGAGAGCAAGGTTGCTGGTGTGATTTGTAGCTATAAAGGATCAGTCCTATGGCATGCGACAATAGTTTGGAGCCCTCCAAGAGCAAGCGACAGTAGCAGCCCAAGGTCCTTCTGGTACAAATGATAGCATATAGGATGGGGCAGCAATATATCTGGTGGTCCTAAGCTGTAGGTAACAGCTACCATGGCTATTTGATAGGGCAATAACAATAAACAACTGATTTTCTTCTGTTCTTCACGAAGAAATTCTGAATTTTCTCTCTCCTCGGCCTTCTCTCTCATCTCCTAGCCTTTCTACACCCTTCCTCCGAAGATTACAGCATTGAGATCACCAGAGGCTGAGAAATTTCAGATTTCTCTGTTGTAAACAGCATCATGATGCCATGGCTTCGAGGCAGTCTTGAACACCCTTGGAGTTTGTTTCTACAGATCTTTGTGGACCTATGAGGACAGAGTCCCTTAAGGGGACCTTGTATTTCATGCTGATTGTAGACAATCGTAGCAAGATGACATGGGGTTATTTCTTGCAGCTGAAGTCAGAGGCTTTCTCCCACTTCAAGGATTGGTTACTCTTTGAGGAGAACCGATCAGGCCGGAAACTGAAAACATCATGATCACATAAGGGAGAAGAATTTGTTTCTATCGAGCTTGCTAGATTTTGTGCAAATTGCAGTATACACCAGGAGTTCACAAACACAAACACACCTCAAGAAAATGGCATATTGGAGCAGAAGAACCGAAGTGTGATTGAGATGGCTCACACCATGGAGCATAGACACGCATCTCAATGTCTTTGGGCCAAGGCTATGGCTACTATAGTTCATATCCTTAATCAATCCCCCACTTCAGCCATTGTTGGTATGTCACCCTATGAGGCGTATTTTGGGTCTAAACCTGATGTTTCTTATTTCAGGGTTTTTGGGTGTAATGCTTATGTCCACATCCTGAAGACACAGCATGATAAATTTGAAGCAACTTCCCAAAAACAAGTGTTTGTGGCCTATAGCTTGCAGTCCTAAGGTTACCGATTGTATGATCCCGTTAAGCGGGGTGTCTATACAAGTTGAGATATTCAATTTGTGGAGGTTCCAACCTCCAAGGGGAGTGAGGAGCACCTCGTGCTTGGAGATCTACGAGATAGTTGGGCAGCCAAAGATTGTACCTTTGGAGCCCGCGCCTCGTGGAGATGCTTCATCTTCGCACAAGGATACTACTTCCCAATCACCTGACTGAGCCACCGCCAATGGATGTTCCAAAGACTTTAGCAAATGGAACACAACAAGGAGAGATCTGGCCTCCTCATTGGGCTTGAGACACACTCTATGATTCAGAATTGAGGGAGTCCTTGACAAGTGGTATCCACAGGATGGTCCGTGGCGGGTCTCAGAGGAACCAGGCACATGCTACCAAGCTTTTTTGTACTAACTATTATTTGAAGACCCATGCCATACAAGATAGGAAGCCCACCTCCATCAAGGAGGCTTTGCATCCATAGCATTGGAAGAAGGCTATGCAACAAGGGTTGGATGCTATTGAGCGGAATGGCACTTGGGATCTTGTCCCTCAACCTCTTCATGGGTCTTCAATACCAAATATCATAGTAATGGTACTCTAGATAAACACAAGGCATGGCTCATTGCAAAGGGCTTCGCACGATGGCCAGGGGCAGATTTCCATGACACCTTTGCACCTAAGCTCGGATAGCTACCATTAGAGTTGTTCTTGCTTTAGCCAATCATTGGAGATGGCCGCTTTATCAACTTGATGTAAAGTTTGCTTCCTAAATGGTGATTTGAAGGAGGAGATCAATGTTGAGCAGCCTCCTCGCTTTTTCTCATTAGTTGGACAAGTGTACAAGTTAAAGAAGGCCCTTTACAGCCTCAAGCAAGCTCCACATGCATGACGTTCTTCTTCCAATCCCCAATTGTATGTCCACACCTCAGCTGGACGGCACGCATTGTTCGTGCTTTATGTGGATGATCTTATTTTAATAGGTGACCATGCCCAAAAGGTCAAGGAGACTAAGGTAGGACTACGTGAGGTGTTTGAGACGACGGATATGGGCCTTCTTTATTTCTTTTTAGGCCATGAGATTTACCAGACTCCGAGGATGATTTCATCTCCCAGCAGCCATATGTGTAGGAGCTTTTGGCCACATCTAAGATGGAGGGATGTAAAGCCATTTCTACTCATATGAATCCAAACTGGAAGGCTATGGCCCATGCAGATTCTCCGGCAACAAATGCTACCCGCTACAAGCAGTTGGTTGGATCCTTGATTTTGTTGGGTATTTGACTCACGCCTTACTTACGCCTACGCTCATATGGGAGTGTCGGTGATCAGTAGGACACTGGGGCACTTTTTACTCTCGGTAGGAGAGGTTTTTTCCCCCAAACTTATGGTCTTATTGTCATATGTACTTATGTGCTTATGTTACACACATTTGGGCACTTAGTGTGTGTCGGGTGTGAACACCCCCCTACAACCCTAAGGTTTAAGGGTTGTACTTTGTACTTTCAAATGACACTCATTCAGTCTATTCTCTTGGGTGTCGTGCTTCAACTCTGTCTCTCTCACTCTCACACTATCTACTGAATCTGGCTGTACCTCAATCCTCTGCTCTCACATTTGGTATCAGAGCGGTCCTCAGTCAGCAGCCAGGAGTCCCCGCCAGTCTTGCCCCCGAGTCGCCAGCTCAGGACCTGCCCAGTTCTACCCTGCGTGCAGCTCACAATCAACGCGCAACACTGCCCTGTCCCGGCGCGCCACCAGCAGGAGCCGTCAACATCCCAGACGCGTCACGTCAGCTGCAGGCGCTGACGTTTGTCAGCGCAGCCTTCTCACATTTCGTCGTCGCCTGCAGTCGTCCAAGTCAGCAGCTGCGTCGCCTGTCGACCACGTCAGCAGCTGCGTCGCCCGTCAGACCTCGCCCAGCCCGCCAGTCCGCCTGCCGCCATTTTAAAGCTCCACGTCAGCCAGTCCGCCCGCCCGTCAGACGACCTGCCACGCAACCAACCTGCCCGCTGTTTGACACCCGCCTGCAGCTCGCGACAGTTCTCACGTCAGTACCTCTACCACACGCCCAGGTAAAATTTTCAAAATTTTTATTATTTCAGCCCAAAATAAAATTCTGGAAGAGGAGGTTCACACGCGGTTGGCACAGAACAACTGGAGAAATAAATTTCATGCAAATTTCTGGACTGAATCGTCAGAAATTTTGGGGCTTTTGTGTATTTGGAGGACAGATGCATTTAAACTGCTAATACAGTCACAGAACGACTGTTTTTGACGAAAAATTTGGCAAAAATTTTGGGGATTTTGACATAACAGTGTTGCATTGCACTGTTTGCACCTTGGGAAACGTGCAGAAAAAGACAGTTTTCTGACAGAGTACGCCATTGCACATTAATTGCAGAAACGTATTTGCTGCAATTTCTGGAAATTTGCAGATTTCCAGTTCGTACTGCTTTGACATTGCTCATTTTGTCTTTGGAAATTTGTCATCATGGCAAATCAGGGAGGTGATGTTTTTACGTATGTATCCAAGGAGGACAGACTGGACGGAAACAACTATTCCCTTTGGTCATTTATGAGGAAAAATGTATTAGTGGCCAAGAATTTATGGGATTATGTCAGTGGAGAGGAAACTCAGCCGGGAGTTGTAGCTCCCGCTACTCCTCCTCCCCATGGCGCACGTGGACAACGGGGACCTCAGCCCGCTCCACCTCAGCCACTTCCACCAAGAACTGCAGCTCAAAAAGCTTGGGATACCCGTGATGCACAGGCCTTGTCGCTGATTGCTCTGGCAGTTCAGTGGTCCATCATACCTCATATCCCTTCGGCATCTTCTTCACGAGATGCATGGTTGACTTTGGAGCATATGTTTGCAGGAAAGAATGAGACTCGGATCTCTTTCTTGAAGAAAGAGTTGGAAACTCTGAAGATGCATGAAGGTGATTCTATGCAGGATCACTTAAACAAAATTCAAGACTTGAGGGAGCAGCTCATGAATGTAGATGAGTATTTTTCAGATGCACAGTTGATATCCACCACCTTGAATTCCCTACCTCCTTCGTACTTGTCTTTTCATACTGCATTGAACCTCACCATGAGGATTGTTGAGCACCCACTCACTTTTATTCAGCTGGTTAGCTTGCTTCTAGAGGAGGAGCAAACACGGAAAAATAGTGGTGTGGATGCTATAGTCTCTGAGCAGGCTTTTGTGGCAAGACAAAAAGGCAATAACAGCAAGGTGAAAAATGCTCCACAGAGTTCTGGCACTTCGGGCACATCGCAGAATCAGTCACAAGGGGGGACGCAAGCAAAGAAAGGAAAATGTCATTATTGTAAGAAGCCCGGCCACTATATCACTGAGTGCAGAAAGCGCATTGCCAAAGAGAAGAAAAAGGAGTCAGGAATGTGTGTTTCTACTACTCCTTCCACTGCTAGTGAGTCCGCGTCCTTTGTTGTGGACAGGGACTATTGTTTTTACACTTGCAGTTATGACATCTCTTGGGCCGATAGAGCACTTAGCTCTACAAAGGATGCTGACACTTGGTTCTTTGACAGTGGTGCTTCTAGACATATCACATCTCGCAGAGATTTGTTTGCTTCAGTTAGTGCACCTCCCGTTGGGAAATCGGTACAGTGTGCCAATAATGCATCATACCCTGTTCGTGGTATTGGGGAGATTCAGCTCACAGCCATTGATGGCTCTATTCTCCGCCTGCAGGATGCTTTGTTTGTGCCTGGAATAAAAAAGAATTTGCTTTCTATTTCTTCTTTGGCACGTTATGGTATGCAGGTCACTTTTGATGATGACAGTTGCATGGTTCGAGAAAAAGAATGCATGACATTGGTCTTGACAGGATCTTTGTGTCATGGTTTATATGAGTTGGATGCTCTTTCAGTAGATCACTCAGCATACTTGACATCCACTCTTACTCCTGCTATGATACAGGCAGAGTTATGGCATGCTCGTTTAGGACATGTAAACTTTGGCAGCTTGATGCTTTTACAGCGTACTCAGATGCTGGAGGGCTTACCTCTCTTGGAGAGACCTCCTAAGCACTTATGCGAGGGATGCATTTTGGGGAAAATGCATCATTTCTGATTTCCTCGTGATGTTGCTTTCAGGGCAACAACCAGATTGGAGTTAGTGCATTCAGATGTTTGTGGGCCTATGCAGACCATGTCATTGGGTGGTTGTTATTATTTTGTGACATTCATTGATGACTTCACACGTTTTTGCTGGGTCTATTGTTTGAAAAAGAAGTCAGAAGTGTATGATGCATTTTTGGCTTTCAGTGCACTTGTTGAAAACCAATCTGGATGCCACATTAAGACTCTCCGTTCGGACCGAGGGGGGGAATACATGTCCTCTATGCTGAATTCTTTTTTGCAGCAGAAGGGCATAGTACATCAGTATACTACAACTTATACTCCATAGCAGAATGGGGTAGCAGAGAGGAAAAATCGGTCACTCATGGAGATGGCCAGATGTATGCTGAAGGCAAAGAGCTTGCCTCTTAGTTTTTGGATGGAAGCAGTCATGTGTGCTTGCCATATTTTGAACAGATGCCCTACCAAAGCCTTGAAGACCATCACACCATTTGAGGCTTGGAACAGCCGTAAACCTTCTGTTGGTCATTTTCGTACCTTTGGGTGTCTTGCCTATGCCCATATTCCACAGGTACTTAGAAGAAAATTGGACAACAAGGCTGTTAAGTGCATTTTTATGGGATATAGCAATGAGAGCAAAGGCTACAGACTCTATGATCCCGTTACTAAGAAGGTTTTTGTCAGCAGGGATGTTGTTTTTGATGAAAAATCAGAATTATCCTTGGCTGATTTGGACACATATCACGCTGCCCGTGATGTTTTTGAAGGGCTGCTGCCCATTACTTTTGGTGATTCAGCTGGAGGTTCACAAAATGAACCTAATGTTCAGCCAGCTGCTCCTATGGATAGTGCAGAAATTCAGCCATTGGCTGATCGGAATATTCAGCATCATGCTGAAACTGAAATTCAGCAAGAGCTTGCACACAGCCAGGATGCTAGACAACTACCTAGATGGTATTTGCAGACTATGCAAGATAGTCCTTTGGATGCATCCATGGCTGGTCGTACTAGAAGGCAAACTCGTTTGCATGATTCAGCACATACTATGGAGTTTATGATGGCAGCAAGTACTTTTGATAATGAAGAGCCTGAATGTTATGAGGATGCACAACACAGTGTGCATTGGATGGCAGCCATGCAAGCTGAATTAGATTCTATTACTAAGAATCAAACTTGGGATTTGGTGTCCTTGCCATTTGGGAAGAAAGCCATTGGAACGAAATGGGTCTACAAATTGAAAAGAAAAGCAGATGGATCCATTGATAAATACAAGGCATGGCTGGTAGCTAAAGGCTACGCACAGAAAAAGGGCATTGATTATGAGGAGACATTTGCTCCTACTTCCCGTATGACGACCATCAAGTCTATGATTGCTTTGGCTGCACATTATGGTTGGACAGTTCATCAGCTAGATATCAAGACTGCATTTTTTGCATGGGGAACTTCAGGAGGAAGTTTATGTACAGCAGCCCATTGGTTTTGCATTTGAAGCCTCAGAACATTTGGTATGCAAGCTCAAAAAGGCACTATATGGTTTAAAACAAGCTCCTAGAGCTTGGTATGAAAAGATAGATGCTTTCTTGCTTGGTCAGGGGTTTCTAAACAGTTCATCTAAGTCTACCCTTTACGTATGTAAAGAAGGGGGATCTATGCTGATTTTATGTCTTTATGTTGATGACCTTTTGCTCACTGGAACACATGCTGATCAGATTTCAGCATTCAAACAAAATTTGCAGCAAACTTTTGACATGTCTGACTTGGGAGTTTTGCATTCCTACTTGGGCATCCAGTTCATACATACTGCTCGAGGTATTGGGTTATCACAGTCAAGGTATATTGGGCAGCTTCTTGAGAAGTTTGGCTTACAGGATTGCAAGCCAGTTTGTACTCCCATGGAACCTGAACTGAAACTGTCATTACATGATGACAGTGATTTGTTTGATATACATACATATGCTCCTGCAGTTGGATGTCTTATCTATCTATGCAATACTAGGCCGGACATACAGTTTGCAGTTTCAGCTTTGAGCAGGTATATGCATCAGCCACGTATGTCACATTGGCAAGCTGTCAAGCGTGTTTTTCGCTACTTGCAGGGTACTCGTTCTCTTGGGTTGCTTTATGCCAAGGGGGGACCACTGCATTTACATGCTTACAGTGATTCTGATTGGGCTGGTAATTATGATACACGTCACTCTACTAGTGGCAATTGTTTCTTTCTTGGCACTGCTTGCATTTCTTGGCTTAGCAAGAAACAATCCACTGTTGCCACATCGTCATGTGAAGCTGAATACAAGGCAGCTTTCACTACCACAGTTGAATGCGTTTGGCTTAGACACTTGCTAGCTGAGTTGGATGTATCTGTTACTGAGCCTACTCCATTGTTCACTGACAGTCAGAGTGCCATTCCAGTGGCACGGAACCCAGTGTTTCATGCTCGCACGAAACACATTGAGATTCACTATCACTTTGTCAGAGAGAGGCTACATGCAGGTGATATCAGCCTTGTCTATTGTCCTACCACCAGTAATGTGGCAGACATCTTCACCAAAGCTCTTCCTCGTGACAAATTTGAAGCATTTCGAGATGCTTTAAATTTGATATCCATTAGTGGCGGATGATCCTTGTACTCTTGATCACTCTTCACTCCAGGGGGGGTTTGTTGGGTATTTGACTCACGCCTTACTTACGCCTACGCTCATATGGGAGTGTCGGTGATCAGTAGGACACTGGGGCACTTTTTACTCTCGGTAGGAGAGGTTTTTTCCCCCAGACTTATGGTCTTATTGTCGTTTAACATTGAGGTTAATTTGTGCTTTCCTCTAGGTTTGTTGGCCAAGTTCATTAGTGAACCCAACATTCACCTTCGGTTCTTATAGGCTAGACAGATTCAGATTGGGCCCGACTTATTGACCAACTGGGTGCAGGTGTTATCTGGTGGAGTAGCAAGAAGTAGATGACTGTTGCCCTTTTTTCCATAAAGGCAGAGTATCAAGCGACATCTTCAACCACATGTGAGACGGTATGGCTTCAAAGGTTACTAAGAGAGCTTGACTCTCCTTAGACAAGTCCTACAATACTTCATTTGCGACACTAAGAGTTGCATTGCTTTGGCACGAAACCCAATGTTTCATGCTAGGTCCAAGCGCATTGAGATTCAATACCAATTCATTCACGAGAAGATCTTGGATGGGACCATTAATGAGGTTTACTGCAACAGAGGATAATCTCGCAGATTTGTTTAGGAAGGCACTTCCTCAGCTTCTTCTTCGACAGCACTCCAAATCCATGAGCCTTATGCCACATCCAAGATCCAAGAGGGGTTGTTAGAGATTTGTCATTCCCTGGACTAGCATTTCTCAAGTTACCATTGGTGCAATCGTTAGAGGGCAGAAATGCAAGATATACAAATAAAGCTTAAGAATAAATTGCAAGCACAAATGCTGTCTAAAGTGAAAAGAAGTTTCACTCATGGGCAGAAGTGGCAAAGACAACACAAAATTCGATAGAAGAGGACAGCCCATGGATTGAGGCATTAAAAAAGATTAAATGTACATCGATGAACAAGACTAAGGTAATGAATGCTACTTTGGAAGAAGAGGCCAAGAAACAAGCTAGGGTACTACATGTACGGATAGCAGGATGGAAGGAGAAGAGCAGCCTGCAAGAAGATGGTAAGACATTTGCCGATAAAATGGGGGCTTCAAATGTACCTATAGCTAGTGCTTGAAGAGTGGGGAAGGAGGACTCTAAATCCAAGGCTTTAATCCTTCACTTTGGAGACATAGAGAAAAAAAAAAAGGCCTTCCTCTCCAAGAGCCCTCAAAGATGAGAAGATTTTATTTGGATGAGGATCTTATTCTTGCCCAATTAGCACATTGCAAAGAACATATGCCCATCGTATTGGAAGCCCGTTAAGAGGGGAAATGGGCCATTTATAAGATGGACTGATCATCATCACTGATAGAAGGATTGCATGGCTGTACAAAGCCTATGAGACACTTAGGATGTCAGTATGGAATTGTAATGGAGCCCTACGCTTGGACGCTGGTTACTTTGAAAATAGCTTCCAAAACATAGACATAGCCATGTACACAAAAACACACCAATGTAAAGGTAGGCAACTGCCTTGACTATAGAAGACAATTGTATGATCTGCTAGGACAGCCACCTATGCAGTCCCCCACAAGCTTGTAGGCCAACAGAGTGGTCTTTCTTCACTTAGAAAAATGTTAGAGATGCACTTTATAGACTAACAAATGGGAGAGCACAGGATGAGGATGGGCTAGTAGTAGGACATTTCTCACATGCTTGTGATGTACTAGCACCCATACTGGCACATATATTCAATAGAGCAGTATGTGAGGGCTTCCCTACAAGCTGGTCAAACAATACTATGATTCCACTCTTTAAGAGTGATGATCCTTTGATCCCCAGCAACTACAAGACTATCATGATTGGCCATACTTTGGCCAAGATATATGGATCTATACTCGAACATAGGACTCAATGAGTGGGCTGAGATGCAAGGCAAGAGAGCACAAGGATAGGCATGTTTCAAATGCGGATATACCACACTGGACCATAACCTCACACTTAGAGCCATTATCATGGAGGATCGAACTCGAGACAAGAGGATCTATTGTTGCTTTGTAGATTTCCGCAAAGTTTTTGATACAATGCCCTATACATGCATTATGTAGAGACTGCAAGATATCAGAGTACTAAAAGGTATACGATGAGGTTTCTATTCATTATATGAGTCAATGACAGGTCATGTACAGGCACCTGGAGGGCTATCAAATAGGATTAATAGTACCATAGGAGTGAAATAAGGATGCTTGCTTTCACCCATGTTGCTTGGTTTATATAGCTGAAGTGTCTGATTGCATTGACCGAGGAGGAGGAGGAGGAGCCCAAGCCAACCTAGCAAGGATGTTGATACAGATATTATTGTATATAGATGACATTGTTCTTATTTCGGATTCATCGGAGGGATTGCAACGCCACCTAGATGCTTTGCATGTCTTTTGTAGAGACAGAGACCTCACAGTAAACCTTGGGAAGACCAGAATAGTGGTCCTCAATACCTCAAGAGCATGGGAGACTAGATCTATGTACCAATTCACATTTGGAGGAGACATAGTGGAGCATGGGAGGGAATATGTTTGTCTGGGAATGACCTTCTCTAGCCCACGATTTACATTGAGAGGGGCATCCGAGGCAAGTTTGGCACGAGGCTATGCAACACTAGAGACACTCCAGAGTCAATGTGCTCACATATAGTTCCAAGAGCCTCATACCAAGTCACCCATAGACTACTATATGGAGAAAAGATATGGGGCTGCAACTTGTACCACAAGCGTCTCAGTCCACTCACTAATCAAACCGGAATAGAGAGAGATTATTATGACGGTTGGGATAGCATGAAAAGGCCACTCATCATGATGATAGAACGTATGATCAGGAGTAAGACCTCCACCCCACATCCCATTGTCAGAGCAATGCTAGGGCTACAAGAGCTAGCGGCAACACCTATAGTCACAAAGACACTCTTCAAGGCAATGACCTTTTGCCACAAGTTGTGGGATCTCCCACGTCATAAATACTCCAGATTGGTACTAACTTCATCTAGATAACTAGCAGCAAAGGGCGAGAAGAACTATTGGTTTTCACAGATGACTATCCGAATGAGCCTACATGGTTTGGATATTGACCGCCTTTCACCTTTTGACTACAACCTTGACTGCTCTATGCTAAACCAAGTAATTAGAGCTGATATTTTGAGGACTAAGACATTGAGTACATGGATCCACCCACCAGTCCCTCTAGGATCAAGGAAGGAGTTCTACCAAAGTCACTTCTTGTCTCTCTCTAATGATGGATTCACTATTCGGCCAACATACATGGACACCCATCTCTCCCATAGAATACAGGTTGTTATCGGTGAGAGCCTAAGACAGAGAAGCATTACATATGTAGATGTATTGTATACTATGACATACGAGAACAATACCATTGCCTCTTTCGTGATGGTTTTGGACCTCTTCCTCGTGTCATGGAGTATAAGGACCAGAGATGCCTAGGCCTTTTCCTCCTCGAGCTTCAGAGGCGCCACACAATACTATTGTGAGACAAGAGGCCAACTTACCCAAAGGAACCCAAACAAAGAGCAGTGACAAACTTTTTTCACACATACGACCATGCTGACGCTACGAGCCTTGCAAAGACAAAGCTACCCCACGAGACACCTCCCATTTCACGTCATGGAGTAACATTGAATAGAGCCATTTCACATCGTCGAGCACAACGACCCCGTCTATAGGAACCACGTTCGAGGAGGCTGCATAACAGTCAAATCGAAGCCATTATCGTGAGACACCGAAGACTCGCCACCAAGCATATTAGTGGAGCAGTTAAGGACCGCATCATAGTGGAGATCGTGTGCAGACCTTGAGATCAGCTACAGTCTACACTCTCTACCACATCTTTCTGTACATAATTCTCTCAGATTTGGGTCTCTTTTTCTTTCTGCTAATGAGATAACACTAGACATGGTCCCACTCTACCATAATCCCATTGTAAAGCTATTCTTAGCATTGTTTTGTAGGCCACTTACTTACTTTAATGTTATCTTAACCTTACTGATGAGATCACATCAATCATGGGTGTACTTTGGATTTTGTCTCATAGGCCACATTGGCCTTATGTAGACGTTTGTGTGTGTGTGTGTGTGTGTGTAAATTTTAATTTTCTTTAGACCCTCTCATAGATATTGGTTCTAGATTAACCATAGCTCCATATGAATTGTTTGCACCAGATCTCATCCAAGAAAGCAGCTCTATCACTGTAGAACTCTCTAACAATAAAAGTCTTATCCTCACCAAAATCGACAAAGCTTTTTTGTATCTAGGCGAAATCGAACTGCCTATAGAGATATAACTCATGCGCCAAATGTGCTATGACCACTTAATAGGCACTGACATCCTACAGCATCTTACTCCTCATACTTTTTGGCAAAATCACAATGTTTTCCTACCAAGGCCGCAAAACCCAAGTTTCTCTATTAAAGAAAACTGGCCATAGTATCTATCTATCTCTCAATCCTCTTTCTTAGAGAAAATCCAATAGACTGAATCTTGGCTGCAAAAGCCACTCCAAAAATACCAAGAACAAATCCAACAAATCACTGCTCAGCTCAAAGCTTTTATGCATGAATCCAATAGACTGAATCTTGGCTGCAAAAACAACTCCAAAAATACCAGGAACAAATCCAACAAATCACTACTCATCTCAAAGCTTTTATGCATGATGGCCCTCTTATGTTTCACAAAAAATGCCAACACTTTGCTATCGGATTACCACTCAAAGATAATGTCGTCCCCTCCAAGGTAGTTCACAAAGGGATGAAAGAATATGATCTACTCCTATGTAAGGCAGAAATAGCAAACCTTCTCCAAAAGAAGCTGATTGAGCCAACTACCTCTGAATGGTCTTGCCAAGCCTTTTATGTCAATAAGCACTCAAAGCCAAAACGGGATAAGAAAAGATTAGTCATCAACTACAAGCCCCTCAACAAATATATGGTTGGCCATGGTCATCCAATCCCTCTAAAGGATGTTCTTATCAAAAGGATTAAAAAGGCAAAAATCTTCAACAAGTTCTATCTTAAATCTAGCTTTTGCAACTTCCAATCAAGCCTAAAGATCATCACAAAACTGCATTGTGTCCCTCAAGGCCATTACCAATGGACAATACTCCCCTTCGGAATTAAAACTGCCCCTACTTATTTTCTAGGATGGACAAATTAAGTCTTCTCAAAATTTCATTTTTTCCTAGTTTACATTGATGACATCTTAGTCTTTTCGGAGACTATCAAGGAACACCTTGATCACCTTACTCTATTGGCTGTGGAAGCTTCTGGGATGGTTTTATCCCCAACAAAATTCATTTTATTTGTTACTCAGGTGGAGTACTTAGGTTTAAAAATTCATCGTGGGATGGTGGAACTGCAAGATCATGTGTTTTAAAAAATTTTAAATTTTCTTGATGAATTGCCGTATGTCAAAATGCTTCAACAGCGCTTAGGCTATTTGAATAGGATCAATTCTTCCACCCCTAATCTATCCTTATATACCCAAGATCTCTATCCATTACTCTAGAAAAATGGATTCCACTAGAAGCCTCTATGCACTACATCCCTCTAGCAAATTAAAACTTTGGTCCAAAACTTGCCACCTCTTCATCTTCCTACAAGATACCCACTAGTCATTTATACAGATGCCTCTAATATTGGCTAGGGTACGGTTCTTTGTGAAGATCTTTCACACTCACCTAAACCATCCACTAAACCCAATGATTTGCAAATCTGCCGATATGCTTCCGGAATTTTCTCCTTCACACAAAAGAATTATCCCTTGTACTAAAGGAAAATACTTGGCATCATTAAGCCTTTCGGATCTTTGTGGAGTTTGTGCCATTCACAGTACGAACAAATTTGCAGCATGTGTGTGGCTATCTCACTAAAAAGGCCCCTACCAAAATTGGAAATAAAAGATTGCTCAGGTGGTCATTGTTTTTCGATGAGTCGGATATCATTTTTTAGCATGTTCCGGGCAAAGAGAATGTTCTCGCCGACCTGCTCTCTCATACTCATCACCCACCATGAAAAAGCATTTTCTTGTAGCCACTAAAGCACTGTACAGTCACTGCAGCCACTAGCCACTGTAACTTTATTCGAACTCATAGCAGTCAGAAACGTTAGAAACGTGTTTCACAAGTTTCTTTCAAAAGGGGTAAAACAAAAAACTTGGCTTTTTTATATAGGGATTTTTTAATAGTTTTAACTAGGGAAAGAGATTTTAAATATTTGTGGAACTCTCTCTTAAACAAAGAAAGGCCAATCGAGCTCGAGTGGTAATACATGAGAGTCAATTGAGAATAATACATTACATATTCATGATTCATTATTGACTTATGTCAAAGTTAGTCTTTCGACAAGCTATACTATGGTTCAGACCTCAAACATTATGATTCATATATATCACACAAAGAAAATTGAAATAAACATGTAAATAGCTCATGTACAATATGGACCGAGTCAAGTTGCAACATCATGATTCTCATTCCAAAACAAACTGACAAAATGTCAAAATTCAAAACGAATCATAATATATCATAAATAACTCATAAATGAGACCAAAGTCGTATAATAATCAACTCTCAAGACAAGAAAAGAATCTAGACACAAGATTGATAGAATCCAATAACTAAACAAAATCCCAAAAAAGTAAGTCTGTCATCCAAAATCTTGAGTCCTCATGAGTCATTACTCATCATCATGATCATGTGTACGTCAAAATACAGCGATGCAGAAGCGTAGGACAAAGACTGAGAGAGAGTGAACAGAGAGAGAGAGAGAGAGAGAGAGAGAGAGAGAGAAGGAGACAGTGTAAACGCAGAAAATCTGCGATGTAGTATGCTGTATAAGAGTGCAGAAATACATGGGGCAAAGGAAATATCTGCATGTGTCTTCGACTTGATGACCTCAATCTCCGTTAGCCTGAGCACGGTCTGTCTCAGCCAACAGATCTCAAGATCAGAATCTGAAATGAATGACTGCTGGAGTGTGCCACAAACTGGCTATAAATAGCCAAAAAAAAAGGCATCAAAATGAACAGGTCGGCTGCATCAAATGCAGCCGCATCAAATGCAGCCGACTGTAATAAAATAATGCCCAAATAACTGCCCGACTGCAGGCTGCCACGTGGCACCTGCGCAATCTGCTGATGTGGCACTGCCGTACTCCACTATCCACCAACTATCCAGGAAATGACTGTTTAACACACACTCTTAGATCCTAGACGGGTCAAAAGACTGAGGGAGCTGGAATGCTGCCAAAGAAAAGCCTGGGGAAGCGCCTTCGTAAACAAATCTGCAAGATTATCCTTCGTCTTGCAATACTCCACATCAATGGTCCCATCCAGAAGCTTCTCCCAAATAAAGTGATACTGGATCTCAATGTGCTTCATCCCGGCATGGAATACAGGATTCCGTACCAAGGCAATGCAACTCTCACTGTCGCACTGCAGAAGAGTAGGACGATTCTAGGGGCAGCCAAGCTCCTCCAACAATCTCCGAAGCCAAACAACCTCACATGTGGTGGAAGACCCAGCCCCATACTCCGCCTCAGTATAAGAAAGGGCTACCATGGGCTGCTTCTTGCTACTCCAAGAGATAACACATGGACCCAAGGTAAAACAATAGCCTGTACTAGACCGTTAGTGGTCCACATCACCAGCCCAATCCGAGTCACTCCAACCTGCAAGAACCAGATCTAAAGCACCTGTACCTACGGGATAAGAAATCCCTAAGTCAGAGGTTCCCCTCAAATACCAAAGAATCCTCGGGGCAGCCTGCCAATGCACCTGTTTGGGTTCAGTCATGAACCCTGCCAAAAGACCCACAGCAAAACAAAGATTAACACGAGTGTTGAGAAGCCAAATCAAGGATCCAATCAACTGACGGTACCGTGAAGCATCCATCACTGGAGAATCTGAGTGTGAAGTGGCCTTCCAATTCGGATCCATAGGAGTAGTAATGGGCCGACAATTCTCCATCTCAAAAGTCACCAAGAGCTCCTAAATGTACCTCTGCTAAGAGATGAGAATCCCCCTCTAAGACTGATAAATCTCGTGACCCAAGAAGAAATGAAGAAGCCCCAAATCCGTCATCTTGAATACCTGATGTAAAGTTGTCTTGGTCTCTCAGACCTTCTGTGCATGCTCCCTTGTCAAAATCAAATCATCAACATACAACACAAACAATACACGACCAACCTCGGAAGTGTGCACATAAAGCTACGGATCGGCCTTAGTGCGCCGATATCCCAACTTCGACTGAAGAAACGAGTCAATCTTCTCATTCCATGCACACGGAGCCTTCTTGCGGCCATACCAAGCCTTCTTCAACCGGTAAACTTTCCCATCCAAGGATCCAAAGCCAGGAGGCTGCTCAACATAAATCTCCTCCTGCAAGTCACCATTCACAAAGGCCAACTTCACATCCAACTAATAGACAGGCCATCTCCTATGGCCAGCCAAGGCAAGAACAACTCGAACAGTCGCCATACGAGCAATGGGGGAAAAAGTATCATGGAAATCAATGCCTAGGCGCTGAGCAAAATCTTTAGCAACAAGGCGAGCCTTGTGCTTGTCCAAAGAACCATCACTAAGGTACTTGGTCTTGAAGACCCACTTGACACCAATCACCTTTTTGTGAGAGGGACAAGGCACAAGAGACCAAGTGTCATTCCTCTCAATTGCCTCCAACTCGGCTTCCATAGGCTTCCGCCAATGTTCAGACTGCAAAGCCTCCTTCACTGAAGTGGACTCTCGATCCTGCATAGCACAGGTCAGCAAACAATAGTTGGAGCAAACAAGCTCCAAAGAATGTGCCTGGTTCCTCCATGACCTCCACGGTCCATCCTACGGTTCCCACTCCTCAGGGACCTCCTCGATCCCTGAATCTCGGAGTGTGTCACGGGCCCAACGAGGAGGAGGACGAACCTCTCCCCATTGCTCTCCATCTGCTGAAAACTCGGAAGCATCCACCGACGGAAGCTCCTCGAGGGTGGCCGATGGAAGAGAAGACTCTGAATCAGAAGAAGAATCTCCATCAAGAGGCTCTGGCTCCAAAGAAACTATCTCGGAAGCCTAACTCTCCCCTGGATCTCCAAGGACGGGGTGCTCCTCACCCCCCTTTGTGGCCGGAACTTCCTCGAACCACACATCTCGGCTCGTATAGACATCCCGCTTGACAGGATCAAACAGACAATAACCTTGGGACTAAGAGCTATAGCCAACAAAAACCTGTCATCGGGAAGCCGCTTCGAAACTTGTCGCGCTGTTCTTCGGGATGCGCATATAGGCGTCACACCCAAAGATCCTGAAATATGAGACATCAGGTGCGACATTAATGTGACATTAAAGTGATATTTAATGTGACATTAAGGTCACAAACATTGAATGTGACATTAAAGTGACATTTAATGTGACATTAAGGTAAATCAAGGGGAACATGCACGAGGATGACCGTCCGGGCTCTTGGGCACCCGAACGGGGTTTAGGGGAGCCTAGAACCAAAGAGAGTCCAAGAATAGTAGGACTCACCAAGGTTTGACGGCTGGCAAAAGGATCACGATGGGTCTGGCCAGCAATAAACTAGGCAAGGCTGGGAGGTGAAAGGATCGCTCGTGCTCATTTCTTCTGACTGCTTTTCCTCTGGCTTTTATGGTCTTCTTCAGAGTCATCTGTCATTGGTATCAGAGCCTATGGTTCAAGGACACGATCCGTCATCCGCCAGGTCGTCTGTCACTCGTCAGGTCGTCCGTCATCCGTCAGGTCACCCGTCGCCCGCCAGGTTGCCAGTCGATTGAGGGTCGCCCGCCATTCGTTAGCCGTCGAAGATCTTTTTTCGAAGTGGTCACTTGTGGTGTGCCACATCACGTAAGTGTGACACTTTGCGAAACAACCAGGCGTGAGGCGAAAAGTGATCCGATTGTGGTCAACGGAGGCAAAACGTGAAAAGGCGCCAAAAAACGTGACACAACTACTGTGCGTGAGGCGACTGCTGTGGGACAGACAGAAAACGTCATGGGACGGACCGAAAAAAACGTCAAATGATACACAATTGAAGTCAGGAAACTTCATTTCCAGCATCACTGCTTCACGGTTTTAGTCCGGGAAGGCAAAATTTGTTCCTTACTCTTCGGGTTTATTTACAAACCAGCAACAGCTCCCTGCCATTAAAATCAGGGAAGTACTTTACTTTGTATGCAAATTTCTTAGCTTTGCTTTCCAATTCCAATGTATTAATGGCAGAAAAAGGAAAAGAGAGAGTAATGGAAGGTTCTAGTTCTGTGGACCACCCTATGGTAGATCCCCATGAACCAGAGATGCAAGAAGAACAACAATTTGATGATCTTACTGCTCGTGTGCAAGCTCAGGGGCTTCAAATGGAATTTTTAACTCAAACACTCACTGAAATAAAATCTCAATTAACTTTATTATTAGAAAGAGATAAAAATAAGATAGAAACCTCGGATGTCCCATCTTCATCGAAAGATTTAGATGTGACTATGCGAGATCCTAAGGAACCCCACCATAAGTTGAGGGATAATCCAGTTTTAAAGGATATGAAACCCCCTCAGTTTCACGGGGAGAAAAAAGATAGAAATAAAGATACAATCTTTAATTTCCTCCAAAAATGGGAAGATTTACATAAACTTAAAAATACCCCACCACATCTCCAAGCACTGGAGGCTAGTTTAACTTTGGGGCCCAAAGCATATAAGTGGTAGCGAACTTAAAAGGAGGCAAATAAAATACCTGAAATTTGGGCTCAATTTGAATCCGTCTTTTTGAAAGAATTCCTTCCTGAAAATGAAATGGAAAGAAATTGGGAAGATTGGGATTATGTCAGACAAAAGGGAAGACCCGTGCTGACATATTTGGAGGAATATCGTAAGATAATCCTCAAATTGGAAGGAATAGATGAATTTCAAAAGACAAGAGGATTCATTAGGGGACTAGATAAAGCCTGTAAAAAGGAAGTAAAAAGGAGTTCACCTAAGACGCTGGAAGAGGCAATTAAATTTGCATTAATTAATGAAGATAGTATGCGTCCAGGTACACTCACTAGTCTCACTGATACGGAGCCCAAGTCTAAGGAATTGGAAACCTCAAAATTTGTGGGCAAATTTAAAAGGAAAATGCCATTTTTTAAGGGTAAAAAACAACCTTTTGAAAAGAAACCATATGTGAGGCCAAAGTTAAGTCCTGATGACTTTGATAAGGCCAAAAAAGAAAAGTTGTGTTTCAATTGCCTATCCTCTAACCATGCTGCTTGGAATTGCCCTCAAAAGAAAAAGGGGGAAGACAAAGGAAAGGATAAGGACAAGGGCAAGGGAAAAGAAAAACAAATCCATGTAGTGCAGACCTTAGAATTAAAGGGGCATGAAAAGTACAAATCTTTAGAGGTCTTGCACATGGATGTACAACACAAGTGTTGTATGTCAACTTCTATGTGGCAGCCTACTTTTGGGCCACATGATTTAGTTAGAGTACATGGATTGATAGCTGGAAAGAGAGTTAGAGTCATGATTGATGACTCTGCTACACATAATTTTATAAATTATGCACTTGTTAAAAAATTGAAACTTCCCCAACAAAAGAGTGGACATCAATATGTTGTTCGTATGATGCAAGGCTAAGACAATAAAATATGGGATACAATGGTATCCAATTTGGAAATTGAGATTCAAGGATATAAAGATAAACTTGATTTCCAAATTATGAACATGGAAAGAGCTGATATTGCTCTAGGGAGACAGTGGCTATGGGGATTGGAACCATCCTTAAAACGTAGTTACCATCATAATACACTGGAATTTGAAAGGGATGGTAAGACTTTTGTTATTCAAGGTGAACATGAAGTATCTGATAATCCTTTGCTATGTTCTACTGAAGTTCAGAAGCTGATAAAGAAGGAAGTTTGTGAGGTATATATGTTATAGTCTCTTCCTGTACAAAACACTTTCACTTTCTGTAATATAAAGCAACAATTTTCTTATGTTTGTGAGTTGAATGTAAATAATGAATTAAGTAGTTTGTTAGATGATTTTAAAGATGTGTTTCCTTCTGATTTACCAAGTGGCCTTCCACCAGATAGGGGTGATATAAATCACCCAATTGACACAAATAAGGATACACACACTATTTCTAAACCGCCGTATAGGTTAAGTGAAACACAGCATTAAGAAGTTGAAAGACAGATTAAGGATTACCTTGATAAAGGGTTTATACAACCCAGTAATTCACCTTGGGCTTCACCAATTTTATTAGTAAAGAAAAAAGATGGTTCTATGCGACTTTGTGTTAACTATAGAGCACTTAATAAAATAACGATGAAGAATAAATTTCCTATGCCCAGAATGGAAGATCTTTTTGATCAATTACAAGGGGCAAAATTCTTCACAAAGATAGATTTAAGATCAGGCTATCACCAAGTAAGAATTAAGGCACAAGATGTTCCCAAGACAGCATTTCGTACTAGATACAGGCATTATGATTTTTAGGTGATGCCTTTTGGCCTCACTAATGCACCAGCTACCTTTATGAAGCTGATGAATAGTGTTTTACGGCCCTATCTAGGACATTTTGTAGTAGTCTTCTTGGATGATATCTTGATCTTTAGTAAATCAAGAGAAGAACATTTGGAACACTTACAATTAGTATTCCAACTGTTAAGAACACATTCCCTTTATGCGAAGAAAACTAAATGTGAATTCTTTGCACAAGAGGTCAAATATTTGGGGCATATTATCTCGAAAGAGGGAATCAACATGGATCCAGAAAAAGTAAGGGCAATTATTGAATGGCCATCTCCAAGGAACCTGGAAGAGCTGCAGATCTTCCTAGGTTTATTTGGATTTTATCGTAGATTCATTCGAGATTATGCCAAAATAGTTGTTCCAATGACTAACCAACTTAAAGGGAAAGGAAAGAGCTTTAATTGGGGAACAGACCAAAATGAAAGTTTTCAAAAACTTAAGGTAGCTATTGCTACAGCTCCAGTATTATTAATTGTGGATCCCAATAAACCATTTGTGGTTGAAGTTGATGCCAGTGATAAGGCAATAGGCGCGGTCTTATTACAAGAAGGTCGACCAGTTGCTTTTGAAAGCAAGAAATTAGATCGTGCAAAACAGAATTATTCTGTTTATGAGAGGGAGCTGTATGCAATAGTACATGCAATGAAGAAATGGAGGCACTATCTGTACGGTGCCAAACTTTTGATTTTATCGGATCATGAAAGCATTAAGTGACTTAATGATCAACCGGATTTACACAGGCGTAAAGCCAAATGGGCCGAACTCCTTCAAGAGTTCGACTATGAGATAAGATATAGAAAAGGAAAGTATAATATAGTAGCTGATGCACTCAGCAGAATGCCCATCATTAATAAATTGAGTTTTACTCAGTTTACTTCCAACTTGCTTGAATCTTTAAAAGAGAAATGCCAGGTTGATTCGGCATATTCCAACATATGGGAAGCAATAAAAAATGGGGATCCAACTGAAAGTGCTTCTACTGAGGAAGGAATATTTGAGGATGTTCAACAAGAAAATGGAGCATCAGGGGTTACTCAAACTGGATTCAAGTGGAAGAATTTTACCATTAATAATGGTTATTTACTCTACAAGGATAGGATATATGTCTCCAAAGATATAGAAATAAGGTGCCAGATACTCTTTGAGTGTCATGATACCCCTAGCGCGGGACATCCAAGAGTTAATAAGACTTATAGTCTTATTAAAAGGCAGTTCTATTGGCCTGGAATGAATAAGGACGTCCTTGACTATGTGGTCAAATGTAATAAATGCCAGGTTAATAAAGCTGAAAGATTGAAAATGGAAGGACTTCTCCATCCACTAGAGATTCCTTTGGGAAAATGGGAAAGTATCTCCATGGATTTTATTGTTGCTTTACCTAGAACACAGAGGGGGCATGACTCTGTGTGGGTGATTGTGGATAGGTTAACCAAAATGGCTAGGTTCATTCCAACTTCAACTGATGTTAAAACACCAGAATTGGCTAGATTGTTCGTAGAGAACATATACCGATTGTATGGCCTTCCGGCAAATATAGTTTCTGATCGGGATAGAAAATTTGATAGCCAATTTTGGCGTGCGGTATTTAGGAAATTGGATACTAAACTTAGCATGAGTACGGCGGATCACCCGCAAACAAATGGGCAAACTGAAAGGGTTAACCAAATCCTTGAAGATATGCTTAGGGCATATGTAAGTAAAAGGAAAACTAATTGGGAAGAGTATCTACCGATAGCAGAGTTTGCATATAATAGTGCCAAGCACTCTTTCACTGGATATAGTCCATTTATGTTAATGTATGGGTTTCAACCCAGAGCTCCTTTTGCAGTAGGACTGCATAAGGAAAAGGTTCAGGCAGCCAAAGACTTTTTGGAGGATATCAATAATATGTTAAAATTTGCTCAAGAAAATATTAAAAAGGCTCAAAATCGAGCTAGAGCATATGCAGATCCTCACCGAAGAGATATCTCCTTTGAAGAAGGAGAATTGGTCTATCTTAAGGTGCCTGAACAAACTAAAACTATGAAAAAGGGACAATGTCCAAAGCTTTCACCAAGGTATTGTGGTCCTTTCATAATACTTAAAAAGGTGGGAGAATTGGCTTACAAGCTCCAACTACCTCCTAGTAGTAAAATACATCCAGTTTTTCATGTAAGTAAATTAAGGAAGAAGCTGGGTGATTTGGATAATCTAATCTTAAATGATGATATTGAGGAGCTATTAAATGACCAATCTAATCCACATGAACCAGAAAGAATATTAAATGTTCGTAATAGACGAACAAGGAATACTATTTATCAAGAATGTTTGGTTAAGTGGAAAGATTGTTCAAAAGAAAGCTCAACATGGGAGCGAGTAAGTACATTAAAGAAAAGGTTTCCCAATTTACAGTTAGACCTTCCAAGTATCGTTTTCGAGGACGAAACCGATTCTTAAGGGGAAGGAAATGTGACATTAATGTGACATTAAAGTGATATTTAATATGACACAAACATTGAATGTGACATTAAAGTGACATTAAGGTAAATCAAGGGGAACATGCACGAGGATGACCGTCCGGGCTCTTGGGCGCCCGAACGGGGTTTAGGGGAGCCTAAAACCAAAGAGAGTCCAAGAATAGTAGGACTCACCAAGGTTTGACGGCTGGCAAAAGGATCATGATGGATCTGGCCAGCAATAAACTAGGCAAGGCTGGGAGGTGAAAGGATCGCTCATGCTCATTTCTTCTGACTGCTTTTCCTCTAGCTTTTATGATCTTCTTCAGAGTCATCTGTCATCAGGCTTAGTACCAAAGTAAGCCTTAAAAGGAGTCATCCTGTCAACGGCCGAAGTGGGAGATCAATTGAGGATGTGAACTACGGTAGCCACTGCCTCGGCTCATAGAAACTGAGGTGTCTGTCGGTGCTCCATCATGGTGTGCGCCATCTCGATCACACTGCGGTTCTTCCTCTCCAAAATGCCTTTTATCTTGAGGAGTATTGGTGTTAGAAAAACTCCTAGTGAATGCCCCTATCTACACAAAAACAAGCAAACTCAGTAGACATAAATTCACTGCCCTTGTCTGAACGCAAGGTCCTCAGTCGTCGGCCAGATCAAATCTCCTCAAAGAGAAGCCCAATCCTTGAAGTGAGAGAAAGCCTCCGACTTCAAAGTCAAGAAATAAGACCAAGTCATCCTGCTGTAGTCATCTACGATCAACATGAAGTACAAGCTCCCCTTCAGGGACTCGGTCCTCATCCGGCCACAAAGATCCGTAGATACAAGCTCCATGGGTGAAGTAGACCGCCTAGAAGCTTTGTTGGGAATCACATCCCAATGCAGTTTTCCATAAATGCAAGACACATGGGTGATGACTCACCACTATGTCCGGCAATCCTTGGACAAACAACCCTCACGACAGCTTCCAAAGGTACTCGTAGTTCAAGTAGCCAAACCGAGCATACCATAGCTCGGATTGTGTCTGAGAAAAGTAAGAAGAAGAGAAGTAAGAGCTGACGAAGACTTCAATTTGTAGATGCCATTCTCCTCATACCTTGCAGAGAGAACCTTCCTCGATCCACGATCAAGGATTCAAACAGTATCACTGTCAAACTCTACCAAGAGGCCAAGAGCACAAATCTTATGGACCGAAAGTAAATGATACCCCAAACCTGGCACATGCAACACCTCAGAAGTGTGGGTACCACACGTCCATCTGGAATAAGCTGCATCTCACCCCGCGCAACAGTAGACACAGAAGAGTTGTCTCCAATGAGAATCTACCCACGCGAAGGTCGCAAATGGGCAACACCAACAGGAAAAGGAGCCATGTGCAAGGAGACACCACTGTCCACGATCCACTCACGAGCTTGGGGAGCTGTCATCGTAGCATCAGAAGTCTTCAGTGGAGTTCTCAATGACTGCTAAGTGTAGAAAAGCAGCTGATGAGGTTGCAGCCACTGCTCCAAAATCCTTCGTGTCCTTCTTCTTGGTGTCCTTCTTGTCTTTGTCGAGGCAATCCTTCTTCCAATGACCGATCTTACCACAAATATGGCAAGTCGATTTCTTCTCCTTTTCCTTCTTGGATTTGATGTTCTCCTTCTTCTTCTTTTGGTCCTTTCCCTTCTTTTGAGAGGCTTGACCAACCAAAGCCTCAGATTTGAAAGCATTCTGTCCCTTCAATTGTTCCCCCTAGTCCAAGACCATAGGAACCAACTCTTCCCACCAAAGAGTCGACTCCCGCCCTGATGCAATAAGAGCGGAATAAAAGGTACCGAATCGTGGCAACAACTGGGACAGTAAAGTGATCGCCATGTCTTTAGAGAAAATAGGCTTCCCCGCATTTTGAACCTGCATCTGAAGCTGTCAAAGCTTGTTGATGTGTTCCCGAAGCGAAGAAGACTTATTCATGGACAAGGTCCGCATCTGCACCTCCAAAGAAACCCTCTTCATCAGGGTCATCCGGTTGTACATCTGATCGAGCTCCAGCAATATCTCTCGAGCCACCGTTAAGTGCTCGAAGTGAGCTATCACGACTATGGTGCAAGACAGAAACAGAAAAGATCGAATCCTCGCATTCAGTTTTTCAGAATGAGACTGGACCTTGGTCAACTCCGCACGAGCATTGGAAGAGAGTTTAGACTCGTCCCTCACCGAGGGCCTGTTAATCTCCTCCATCACCAATTCTGCCAAATCATAAGACTCCAAAATGGCCAACATCATCACCCGCCAGATGCGGTAATTGTCACCATCAAGCTTTTGATCCGATGGAAGAGCCGGTAGGACAGGCACCTTCCTATCCATTATCTCCTGGAACTCCAAATCAGTCTCTAAAGACATGTTAACCTGAAATACCTGCACAAACGCAAAATCAGCCCCCTCTGACTGTGAAAACACAGCCTTTAAGGGCTAGTTCCCTGGCTGCCCAAACCTTCTTCACCCGCAGGAGGCGATGAAAAGGTAAAATCTGCAATGGAAGGCCTCAAACGCAGCCTTCCTCCCCTTCGAACAGCAATAACCTGCAGCAGATTCACCGATTAGACTCCTTTCCCGCACGCCCACACTCGCTTCAGCCTTGATCCGATGCGCAGCCCTCCCGCTTGCCCTCGAATTGTGGAAACGTAGTCTTGTGTCGCACTCAAATCTCCTCTTCAGATAGGTTTAGCCCTCAGTCAATCCATCTTCACCGCTCTAATACCATGTCAGAGTGCAGCGATGCGGAAGCGTAGGACAAAGACTGAGAGAGAGTGAACACAAAGAGAGAGAGAGAGAGAAAAGGAGACAGTGTAAACGCAGAAAATCTACGGTGTAGTATGTTGTATAAAAGTGCAGAAAAACACGGGGCAAAGGAAATATCTGCGTGTGTCTCCGACTTGATGACCTCGATCTCCGTTAGCCCGAGCACAGTCTGTCTCAGCCAACAGATCTCAAGATCAGAATCTGAAATGAATGACTGCTGCAGTGTGCCACAAAATGGCTATAAATAGCCAAAAAAAAAGGCATCAAAATGACCAGGTCGGCTGCATTAAATGCAGCTGACTGTAATAAAATAATGCCCAAATAACTGTCTGACTGCACTGTCCGACTGCAGGCTGCCACACGGCACCTGCGCAGTCTGCTGACGTGGCACTGCCGTCGTGGCAGACTCGAGAAGTCCTAGATCGCAAACCCCGTAACATTCCATGGGAGTGCCGGGTGGAGCTTTCTAGACTCTCTTTCTGATGGACTGCTAAGACGTGTCCTGAAAGAGAACAGGTGGACACGTTACATAGGCCTTGAATGCACATGATGTAGAGGATATATATATAGTAACTTCCTCGAGTATGCATCTACTACCACACGATTGGCACCTCTGCCAAATATCAATCGACTAGTAGGTATATCGACTTGATAGTCGGATTAAAAGATCCATGGCCTTTCTAACAATACTTGATAGCTTGGTCGTCTTGCGAACCTAATAATCCTAAAGTTCACAATGCATTCCACACTAGCAACAATCACAAGGCCAACAAAAATCTCAAAATTTCCAGAAATTACAGTAGATAACTTGCTGCAATTAATACACTCAGGTGCACTCTGTCAAAACTGTCTAATGCACACAGTCCAAGGTGCATGCAATGTTCAGCAACATTGTATCAGCAAAATCATCAAAATTCCTTGCCCCAAATTTGTCCAAAACAGTCTATCAATGACTGAAACTGCAGTACATGTGCCAATGTCCTCAAAAAACACAAAAGCCCCAAAATTTCTAATAATTTTGCTCAGAAATTTGCATCAATCGTGTCTCTGGCACGTGTCCTGAAGTTGTACCTGAAGCCCTCTTGTCCAGAGATGTATTCTGGAATGAAAAGGGTTTTTTTTTTTTTAATTAATACCTTTGAAATGTCAGTCGACCAGGTACAAGTGCAGGCGCTCGAGGAGATGCAGGTGCAGGTGCAGGCAGGCTGTGCTGGTTACAGGCAGACTGGGCAGCGCAGCCATCATCAAAGGAGGGCATGGCAGCTTGTACTTGGCAGGCAGATGGGGTACTGACGCGCTGCAGGAGCAGTGGCATGCCACCCAGGGCGCCGAGTACTGGACGTCGCAGGGTTCAAGGGCGGTGTTCCCAGATGCAGGCAGCGTTTATCTCAGGTGCAGGTGGCTGAAGACTGACGGGGTGAGGCAATCTTACAGGCATCCGTTCAAGCAGGAGGTCGTAAACATGACTGGTGGCAGGGCACCAGTGGGTCAGCTGGTACAACGGCCAGAGGGCAGGCGGGGCACTGGTGGGACAGTGGCACTGGGCGAGGAGCTGCAAGAGACAGGCAGCACTGGCGGGGCAACTGGCGTCTCCTTCTGAAGGGGCACTGGCTGACTGAGCGGAAGGAAGGCGGCTCCAGCTGCTGACAGTGGACTCTGAAGGTTGAGGCTGGACCCTGTTGCTGAGCTGAGAAGCTGGTGCTTAGACTGAGCAAGAAGCTCCCGGAGGCTGAGCTGAACAGAGCCAATGCTCCGATACCAACTATGAGATGGAGACAGGATCGAAGCTCAGCGCAAAATGCAGTAGACAGTGTGAGAGTGAAGCACGACACCCAATGCAATAGACTAAAAGAGTGTAAGTTGAAAGTACAGGGTGCAACCCTTAAACCTTAGGGTTGTAGGGGGTGTTCACACCCGAACATGATAAGTGCCCGTAAGTGTGTGGCATAAGCACATACGAAATAAGACCATAAGTCTGGGGGAAAAAACATCTCATACCGAGAGTAAAAAGTGCCCCAATGTCCTACTGATCACCAACACTCCTATATGAGCATAGGCATAAGTGAGGCGTAAGTGAAATACCCAACAGGTCGGTCCCAGTGGGTTCGACCGGAACACTTCCGTTGCGAATGTAGACTCAGTGGGGTCTAAGTGACAAACCCCATGATGTTCCAAGGGAGCGCAGGCGGCGTCATTTGAAAAACCTATTGATGGACTACAGAAAGGTGCGCCTTGGAATAAGCCTGGCGGATACATCACATGAAGAGTCTCGGACCGCCCTGAAGCAATGAACGCAGAATAAAAACCACTGAAACGTGGCGATAACTATGAAAGAAGAGTTATTGCCATGTCTTCAAAAGTGATCACCTTCCCTACATTTTGAACCTGCATCTCAAGTTGCCTTAGCTTGTTGATATGTTCCTGCATAGAAGATGACTTGTTGACACTCATGGTCCGCATCTATACTTCCAAAGAAACATGCTTCACAACGGTCATCCAATTGTACATCCGATCAAGCTCGAGCTATATCTCCCGGGCCACCGTCAAATGCTCAATATGAGAGATAACAGTTGTAGTACATGAGAGAAATAAAAACGAGTGAATGCAAGCATTGAGTTTATCCCAATGTGTCTGAGCCTTTGCCAACTCCAACTTTTCACTAGAAGAGAGTCTGGACTCGTCTCGCGAAGAAGGACGATGAATAGCCTCCATAACAAGCTCCACCAAATCATAGGACTCTAGAATGGCAAGCATCATGACCTGCCAAATGCAGTAATTCTCGCCATCGAGCTTTTGGGACATCTTCACCTACAATGCATGCACAAAACACAAACAGCAACCCCCTCTGACTGTGAAAATACAGCCTGCTAGGGCTTTGCTTTCCTCATCCCGCTCCTTCTTCACTCGCTAGAGGCAATGAAAAGATAAAATCTGCACTTGAAGGCCCAGAAACACAACCTTCTTCCTTCTCTAACAGCAAAACCAGCAGCAACTTCAGTAAATCTTCTCCTTTCTCACACACCCACGCTCACCTCAGCCTTGTTCTAATGCGCAACCCACCTGCTCGCACTTGAACGCTGAAAACGCAGCCTTGTGTCATGCTAAAATCTCCTCTTTAGATAGGTCCACCCTAAGTCAGTCCTTCAATGCTCTAATACCATGTCAAAGTGAAGCAATGCGGAAGCGAATGACCAAGACAAAGAGTGAACAGAGAGGGGGGGAGAGAGAGAGAGAGAGAGAGAGAGAGAGAGAGACAATGAAACACAGAAAATCTATAGTGAAGAATGTTGTATAAAGATGCAGAATTATACACGGTTGCAGAGAGAATATCTACATATGTCTCCACCTCAAAGATCTCAGTCTCCGTCAACCCCTAGGGCAATCTCCACGGTCTACAGCCCGGAAATCTGTGAAAACAACTAGCAGAGATTGTTGGAAACAAAGCCTGTAAACAAGCTAAAAATAATGCCCAAAATAGTGCAAGTCGGCTGCAATTAATGTAGCCGACTGGTGCAGTCCAACTGTACGCCACATGGCGACTAGCCGACTTCCTGGAACGTGGCACCCACGACAGCCTACCACATGTCCCGCCTGTTTGGGAGATGACTCTCTAACAATAGCATCTTCTTAAATGCGTCAGAGAAAGACACTTGGTAGCAAGCTATCGTGGCATTAAAGTCCCCTAGCAAATAACATTCTCTCCCTTCAGAACTCCCATATATCCTCATTTAGAGCTTTGTATGGTGATTGCCCCTTGCATGGAACGTATCAGAACATCATAGGGGGGAAGTAGCATATTGCAATGTAAGAGTAAGCTCCTTGCCACATGCTCTCACACACATATACATGGCCCGCTCATCCCTGTGAACTACTTGGATCATATAATGTAGTTTCTCTCTAAACAATAGCTTTTGTCATCCATGCGTGTCTCCCTCCTATATGCTAAATCCCATCTCAATGTGTGGTTTTTTTGCAATGAATCAAACTCAGACTATATGGCCCTCTCCCAAGAGTAACTATCACCTCTACATCATGGAGGGCGCAAACTGATTAGGATGACATCTATCTCTAGTAGATCGTCTCAAAACAAGTTATGGGGCCTATACATCCTGTCCAATAGTATAATCATAGGCCATTGAAACATCATCTATAGGCTATCTAGTTGGTTGTACCATAACAGTAGGGTCCTCTTGAAAGATCACCTTGTGTACCTCAACTATGTCACCTCTGGGAGTCTAGTGTGAGGCCCCTGATGTGTCTCTAACTAGAATATTATGTTTTTTTATTATTATCATTATTATTATTATTCTTCTTCTTCTTCTTCTTCTTCTTCTTCTTCTTCTTTCTTCTCCTTTCATCCTTTTTCTTCTTCATAAGTTCTCGCCATAATCACAACTCTCCCTCCTCTATAGAGGGCCAACTTACCCTCCTCCCTAGTAGCCTTAATTATTGACATACATTCCCTTATGTGGGCTAGCTAGGTCGGTGTGAGGTTGTTACCTAGAAATACACATGTACCTTTCAATGTTCGACTTTGGGCTAAGAAATCTTTTTTAGTCTTGATGGTGGGGAAGTGGAGGGTGAGAACATGCTCTTTCGAACTCTTCCCTACAATAGTGTGGGTACCCTTCTTATCTATCCTCCAAGCACGTGTGTGCAAGTTTCCTCGATATTCATCATGGTCTATAGCTCCTTGGTGTCTTCTTCCACCTTCTTATGTATTTTTAGCCCAACAACTCGAACATGAAGTGCTCTCACTTTCCTTTTTGCCAATGTGCCATTTATGATGGTTGATGTGGATGTATAAGCTGGTTGTCTCTCTTTCTTCACCACTTGGATCCACTACTCTAGTTCTTCCACCTGTTTTTGGGTTTTTCTTGAGCATCTTTACCCAAGAAGTGGTTTTCTTTGATGCACCTCCTTAAGGAGTGTTGGACATTGGCAAAAGTTGTAGTGGATAGGTGCTAGTGGGTGCCTAGTGTCGTATCTTGGTTAGGGACATTGAATTTTCCCTTGGAAATGGCTTTTGGTATCATAGGAGTTAGAGATTTAAATGATTTAATGTCCTAGACTAAAGTTTATAGTGGGAAGTTTCAATACTTTTCAAGTTCAAAGAGTTTAGGAATTTAGAATTAAGATTAGGCATCATTTAATGTTATTAAAAATGAGGGCAAGGCCAAAGAGCTAGGCAAGCCGTTTTTGCATGTGGAAGACCCAATGAAAATGGAAATTTGCCAAATCTCAAGTTTGAGACAGTTTTGGGTTGCACACAAGTGTGTCTTCCAGATAGGACTCTTGTTCTCCCGTTCTAGGCTGTTTAGGACGAAATGGAGGGTGGTCCATGGAGAATTGAGTGTTGGGTTGAGAGAGAGTAGGTAAGCCATAAGGAATAGCAAAGTGACCTAATCTACAACACTTTCTAGGGCTAGAACAGTAGGGCAACTGCTATGCAAGCATTTTTATCACGAGAAAGTCAAAGAAAATTCTCTTCCCTTTCCCTATAAAGAGAGCTCGTTTTTCTTCATCTTACATCAAATTTTTTTGTTGTAAACTCTTGTACAGCAACTGGAGATAGCCTAAAGTTGGCCCCATCCATCTACATCATCATTCTTTATTTACTCCTCTATCATCAAATACCTCCATATTTCCTCTTCTTTTGCTGATATTTTACAAGGCACCAGATTTGTAAATTCATTATAGCCCTCCTTCTCAAGCTCTTCTTCCATTTCAAAAACAAAAAGCAAGCCATATCGATGTATTGCTGCTCATCAATGAAGAAAGGCTGATTTTCCCTCTTTGTATTCTCATCTTGTAAAGAAATCAGTTGTCCTTATTGCATAATAAGTGATGCATGTGTGCATACATATCTTTTCATTATGTTGTGAGAGTGAGAACTACTCCTCACTCTTTGGTTGATTGTAACCAAGCTCTTCCCTAAAGGACTTAGGTTGAAAAGAAATAAATTCCTTCAAGGGCACCATCGGGGGGAGGGAAACCTTCAACTCTCAATCTTGTATCTGTTACTTTACATTTTCATAGTTGTAAATTGTCATATTCAACTTTAAGCATTTGTTCTCTCCATTTCTTGAAATATCAAGTTTTGAAAACAAACGTATACTATGTTGTTCGGGGCATTTACATTATCAAGACAATTAAGTAACTTGGATATGACCAAAACCTTAGCTTGGAATGATTGGTCTCCTTTCTCAAGTCAAGGGGATGCCAAGTAGTGAAGTGAAGGATCTTTTGCCCGAAAGCAGTAAGTGCGAAAGAAGAAAAAAGGCTATGGTATACACCAAGGTGGTTCCATATGATTCGTACAGTACATTTAGTAATGCGAATATGCACGGTATGGAATATACACAAAACTTTTGAGAATAAAATACATTGTTTCACATGTTCATTTTAAAAAACATATAAAATTGTATATAAAGTCAGCTTACACATATAAAATATAAAACAAAGTACGTGTGAGAGGGAGAGGGAGAGGGAGAGGGAGAAAGGGAGTAGGTTAAAGTGTAGATGAGCTTGAATAGAAAGTGTAGATGAAGCTAAAATGGAAGGTCAAAGTGTAGATGAACCTTGAATGAAAGGTGTCCACAAGCTAAATGCATGGATCTTGAAGGAAACCATGTGTAAAAAACATACAAAACAGTACCGTATGAAACGTTCTGTACACCAACAGAATGCAACCATGTTTGGCACCCTCACCAATACTCTTGCCTGTAGAAGCTGACTATTGCAGCCTTGTACCTTCATTTTAGTTAGTTTTAGTTCCTTTAGTTTCATTATGTTCTTCTTAACTTCATCTTCTCTATTCACTCCATGTTCTTGTTCTTTTCTATTGCACACTCTCACAGGTGTCTCTGTGTCATTTGAGCTCATATCTCCCTGTCTTTGTCCTTGTATCTCCCTACGTTTGTCCTCACCATTGGCACGACAAGGTGTAGATTTCATCAATAGCATATCTAAGGCAATGCAACATGTATCCAAGTGGACTAGGTATGTGATATACCTATCCTCTTAGAGATGCAAGAACTATATCTAATAGTAGAATCATCTTCATACCTAGCTGCTACACAGAACTCACTGGAGTCCTCTTAGTATCCAATGTCACAATGTCCATCCTAATCACTCAATCCAATTCACAATTTCAACTACGAAGGGTTTCTTCGAATCCACTATACATGAAATTGAGGTGTAGCAATAGCTACCTGAAGCTTTTCAAATTTTATTTTTTGAAATGTCTCCATTGGAATGTTTTCCCTTTCCCTTTAAGCTGGTCACTGATGGGAACAACTATTTTATCATAATCTTGAAGGAATCTTCAATGAAATCCAAATAAACCTAGGTATATTTATAGCTCTTTCAAGTTCCCTAAAGATGGCCGCTCTATAATAGGTCATAATTTTTCTAGTTCTCTTTTTAATCCCCCTTCGAACTAGCTTCATAAATGTGCTAGTACGTTGGTAAGACCAAATGGCATTACCAAAAAACTTATAGTATCTATACCTAGTATTAAATGTCATTTTGGATATATGCTCACATGATGATAGCCTGATCTCAAGTCTATCTTTGTAAATCATCTAGCCCCCTTTAATTAATCAAAAGGGGTATAGAAAACTTCTCCTTTACTCCAATCTCATTGAGAGCACTATAATCTCAATGCACATCGGTAGAGCCAAATTAAATAGGTGAAGTCCATGGTGAATTGTTGGTTAATAAACCCCTTGTCTAAATACTCTTTGATTTGCCTTTCCATTTCTTGGTGTTCAGCTTCATTTAGCCTATAAAGGGGTTATAGATTTTCAATAAGCATCTCTAAGTAACTCTATGGGATGATCGACATCCCCTCTATCAAGTGGCAACATCTTTAAATTCATCTAACAATTGAGGTAACCCATTTTGACTGCTATATTTATAAGAGTTCAACTTTCTAAAGATGAAAATTTTTACATCAGTCAAAAACTAAATGAAATATACATCACACAACTTTTTATCCATAAGCTTTTGTAATTCAAGTGAAGAAATCTGAGGAGAATTCAATACATTATGTCCAACTTGAAATGCAATACTTTTGCACTCTATTTCAAATTCTAGTGAATTATGATGATAGCTCCTTTTACTCCTTTTAAGTGATGGCTGTAAAGACCATAACCACTCTCTACCTGGTGCAATATCAGCCATGTCCATATTCATGGTCTGGAAGACTATCTCTATAATCTTGTATCTCAATTCCAAATGTACACCATATTTTTTAGTCCTCTAGGAGGACCAACACCATTTTTCTTTGGGGATTTCAGGCATTTCCTCCATGGACCTACTTCTCCATAGACTACAGACGCTTCAAATACCATTAAAAATGGAATATTATTGCACATATGAGAGAGTAGTGGGGCGATGTTAGATGGCTTAGTTGTCTGTCAGAGGAGAGACAAAAGCAATATGGGGAAGCCCGGCTGCCCACTCTACCCAATATTTTTACCCTCTATATACATCAGATTGGAGAGTTTATAATAGAGGTGGCGGTCGTGGTGTATCACTCTCTAGACTGATGGTCAATTTACTGCCCTACACTGATCATATCATCCCTATATCTAACTGATCTCTGACTCACAGGTGGTGTTACAGCACCATATGGGATGTAGTAATGAATTTTGCACAGAAAGAGAACTCTCTACAAACCCTTTTTCTCTAAGTTAAGACACATACACACCCGAATGCCCACAAGGGGGGGTATATCCCCTCCAAATATTAGCCGAGAGAGCAGCCAAGAGCCACACTAGCATTTTTCCTATGTGCAGATAAGATAACTCGCAAAGAAGAATGAACAGTGGAGCTTGATCACACTGGGACCCTCAGGATGTGACCAACCGAGTGTTCGAGTTGGCAAGAGCTCCGGACTTACACAAACACACCATGTGAACAGATGTCCAACCAAGTAATGCACCCAGCCAGACTTCAACCCACAACCTTAATATTGTGAGCCCAAGTTTTAACCACCAGACCATCACCTTTGATATGGCTCTAAATGAACCTTGGGGAAACCAAGGCATGGTCTTTCATACATGCAGGTGGGTTATAAGAGAGAATGATCACATATAGAGGCAGCCAGGGTAAGGTTACACTACTATGTCCTAACTTCCCAGTTATTTAGTTTTGCTCCTGAAATGGGATATTCAAGTTGTATAGACCTTTCATAGGCCCACAGAGCCTTAATAAAACATTAAAATAGCCTGCAGATCAAAATATTACATACCTCACATCAAGCCTTTCATCAGAAGTTCCAAGCATGCATATAAAACGGCTGGGACAATGCTGGAAATTGAATATTGTTTTGGCCCACCAAACAGCACAAAATCTTGCCTCACCTTCCTCCTATATTTCCATGCACAAACACCTCTCATGAATATAGCGCTATATCAATTGAGCAGCAAAACAAACTTTAGTAGCACAACAAACTAACAGCAATTTTTGAAAGCAATCAAAGTGTAGCTAATGCTTCCTCACAATCCTAGCAAATTCTGAATCATCCACCTTCGTATTCTCTGTACAGGAAAGAGATATATACCGCACAAATATTAGTCAGTAATAAAGCATCCACTTGCTGTGCCACTGCCTTTGAGCAATCCTGGCCATATCACAAAGATACAGACATTACATATGTGCGATAAAATGGACCACAAGCAGCTTGCAGGAAAACATTAGAAGCTTTCAGTCATGTAAGAATGGTGACAATCGCTCTAATATGAGGGCCAGCCTGACCAAATCACAACAACTCTGCATAAACAAACAAGAAGCCAAGCTTGCGCTCAAAACCATTAATACCTTGTAAGCAGATGCAAGAGTGGTAGCAGCCTCTTGCACAGTGAATCTCATAGAGAGGGACTCAGTATTGAATGCTCTGAACAGTCGTGCTGCTATCTCAGTACTATCCCTGTCCAAAAGACAAGCAATCTCATTCAATCACATAATCCTTCAGCACTGTTTTTACTGGTTACACACTATTTCATACCAGTGAAATAAGATAATAAAAAGCTTATAAAATGGGACTGCTGAGGAGGCCTAACCTAATAAGGTATGGAGTCCTTTGTCCGAGAAGTCCAATTACTTGATATGCAAATGTTCTAAGTTGCTTTGTAAATGGCTCTGTTTAACCAAACTATCATGAAAAGATGAGCCAAAGAAAAGAGAGACAGAAAAGCATTTTTATCAAGATAACAGATAATTGCCTGCTTCTGTTGGGGCAGGACCATCAAGAAGCTTAAGTACACTGTTAAGAATGATTGGCGCCATGGGTTTTAACTGTTCATCCTGTGCCTGAAAATAAACATGTGCAGAAAACATAAGGATCTCAAATTGGGCACTGTGCAGCCTATTTGAACTGTCTTGTCCAAATGAGATACAAACTCATACATGCTTGAATGTCCAGATTGTGAACTCCAAACCCAACTGCTTCAACCGAGTAAATGATTCATTTCCTGGCAAAACATTTTAACTACTTCACTGTGAATGAACACAATATTCACCCAAATGTAGAGAATAATCAGCAGTAATGGCCACAAAATAGATTTTACGACAACCATAAATACTACATAAAAGCCACCAAAACACCATCACAGCCCATATCACCTCCCTTTTCAATCTATCATCATGCAATCATGACTTGGAAATGAAGGCTACCCATACACATGCAATTCAGTCACATTTGTGCACACACAAACACAATGCTAACAATAGCCACTGATGAGAAGTAAGGCCCAGTAGTTAGGACTTCAGCTCATCAGCATGGAGTCATGAATTCAAGTCCCCCCTCCATCATCATGGGTAGGGGGACCTATCTCCCATGGTGCTTGATGTGATGCATGTCGACCTGGCCCACTGTAGGACTCCCATAGCAGTCACTCAGTTTCTTAGCCTTGTAGCCCCTGTGCCATTTGGTTTTCCTTTTTTAACCTTTTTTGTGGGACAGGGAAAAAAAGGCGAGGGGGCAAGGGGGTTTGGTTTGGTTTATTTAAAAATCTAAGCATATATTTATTTGAACTTAGAACAATGTTTTAATAAATTACCGTATATGCAATCAAAAATGCAATGAAGAGTAGCTGGAAAAGAATTTGCTGCAGTAATAGAACGCGTAAAGACGCTCATGAGTCTCATTTTGAGGTTTCGATTTGCTGGAGAAACCCGTGCATCTGCAGCAACCTCTTTGCTAAGTGTCCCTGAAAAGAAAAGGAAGCTAAGGACAGGAGCAGAATAGAGCCGAAAATCTGAGGATTAAAGGTTCACAGTAATCTTTCATACCAATCTCCCTCAAAGAAATTAGAGCTATCTTTAGACAGCAATTTTATCGCTGTGAACAGAAATGCTCTCAAGGCACCCATCATATGCACAAAAAGGTTCTAGGAGGACAGATTGGAAACATTTCTACCAATTTCCCACACAAGTTTATAAGATCAAAATGCCTAGATGCATAAAAGAGAACCAATCATTCAAAAAGGGAGCAAATAACGTTTACCATGCATATTGCTTAAGTTGCTGGCAGCTGCAGCTCATTGCTAAACTAATAAGTAAAGATCTGCATGCTAGACATGAGGGCATACATTGTAACAAACTATTTTGATCACGATTGGCATCATGCTCTTAAGAGCTAACCATAGTATAGACACGTCCCTTTATTATCACACACTTGAGGAAAATACAGAGACTCTTGATAATTAGAAAAGTTGGCTTAGATAAAGAAAAATATGCATGTGCTTGCACATGTACATACGTGTGCACACACATGCACGGTGCATGCCTGCGAGAGAGGGAGACACACACACACACACGGTGGGACCATACAAACAATAAATGGAGATTTTGCAACGACTGCTCTTTTATAATCCCAAATACATGAACCACTAAGCACACCAAATACAGATTTATAATCCCAAATACAGATTTATAATGCACTTTAATGTGTAGCACACCAAAACAAACCGCCACTGTGAATTGTATATCATTTCCACAGAAAGACGCTGCCTAGAGAAAGACTTTTGAACAAAGCCACAACTACAACAAGACAAGGTTGGCATAAAACACTTGACTTTTTCTCAGGAGTCTCGGGTCCTCTAGTTTCATTCTTGCTGCCACCTTCTTTACCAACTCCTCTCCTATTTTTGGTGACACATTTATTACTTCCAATAATTCACTCTTTATGGAGTCTAATTTAGAGTGCACTTTACTGTGTAACACACCAAAACAAACCACAACCATGGATTCTATATCATTTCCACGGTAAGACTTTGCCTAGACAGTAACTTTTGAACATAGCCACAACAACGACAAGACAAGGTTGGCATGAAACACTTCACTGTACCTTGAAAAATAGAAAAAAGCTTTCTCACAAGTGTTGGGTCCTCTAGGTTCACTCCTGCTGCCTTCTTCTTTACCAACTCCTCTCCTCTCTTTGTGATACGTTCATTACTTCAAAAGAAAAATGTAAGCATCAGATTTATCCACAATTTTTGTCATAAAATCTTACTGTATAACATGGAGTCAAGTTATGGAGCATAACCAACAAAAGATGCGACCACAACTGTACGGTACAAAAACAAGTAAAACAATCTAGCATAAGAAACAAAAGAGATCATTAGATTGTGCCGCCTCCTGACACCTGGAGTGAAGCAAGAAAATCCATTCAAAGCGAAAGCACTTAAACTTACCCGCACCACCAGGATTATCTTTAATAAGACAAATCTGTTCTTTTGTTTTTTGAAAAGAGGATCTTCCATGCAAGATCTTCAACAGATTATGATCATATAAGTCAAGCAAGATTAACTAAAGGCTTGCCTACCAGTCAAGAATGACAATTTATCAGTCGTGAGCATGTGCATTTATGTCTTACACACCTAGTGGATCTTTGTGTCAACAATGTCCCGGATTGCAACAGACTAAAATATAAAGGACAATAAGAATAATGAAGTGGTAGTTGTTGAAAGCTTACCTGTCAGAACAAGCTGCAATTAATAATGGATAAAGCACTTCAGAAGGAAGATTCAACTCTGCCACCACATTCAATAGGCCTAACTGTTTACCGAAGAGTTCTATCAATCAAATGCTCAAATACAAACTTTGAAAAAGCGCACTTGATCAAACTGCTCAACAAGGATCCAACCAACCCAAAGAAACCATTACAACCTTTCGATTCAAAAGTGTATCTGCCTTGAGAGGAGATTTTCCTGTGACCCGGGTGGCCTGAAGCTGGGAAAGGCCTGGGGGAGCTTTAGAGACCCTACAGAAATCCATTCATAACAAAGTAACTTTTCAGGATTGAACTCAGACCAATTAGATATATTTTTTTTATCAAAGCTTGACAGGGCAAGATGACAGACCCTTCAGATGAAGATGTATTAGGCTGATAAATCATAGTTTGAAGACAAAATTCTAAAAAAATATCTCGATCAGCAGGTGACACCACAAAAGTATAACTTCTTGCACGGCTTTCATCCATGTTTCTTGCAGCATACTTCTCAATTTCCTGTTTAAGTAATGTCAAATAAAACTCAATGTCAATGCATTTTAAAACGTAAGACTACTTGATTAATGTGACCTTATTTCAATATTTTACTTAACTTGATTAACGTCACCTTATTTCAACATAGTGATACGGCAAGTGGTGTGACCTTCAATGAAACATTCAATGTTTGCAATTCTCACTAGCAGATCTTAAAACAAGGATGTATATTCACGTTCAAGTAGCTCACCAAATTCAAGTGTGTAAGCATGCCTAAATTCAAAAGGAGTAAGTGCAATCAGCACAAGATTCTACAGTCTCATGTTAAACCAGGAAACTAGAACATATACCTTCATAGCCATTCTCAAGAGTATATCTTGGTGTTGTATGGGAGTTTTGGATATGTTTTTCAGCAGTTCAGGAACCAGATCACCTCTATCCTGGAAAACAGAGTAAACACAACTAGAAGGTTTTTATCCAGGCGCATGCAGAGTGCACTCTCTAAGTAAGGACCTCAATATCATATCCATTTTGTGTCACAAACCTCTGAATGCCGATCTAAAGCCATTTCCATGTAAACCAAAGAAAAGTTCTTCACCATCGATGTTGTATTTTCACTTTGATACAGTCGCAGCAAATCAAGGAGAGGTAGCTTAATAGAAAGCTGTTCTTTCACTCGTTTATTAATATGAGAGAGCATATCAAGTACCTGAATCATAAACACCATACAAGTTTAGGAATTGAAAGTGAGTCTTTTTTCTTTTTAAGAGAAACCAAGCGCCCTTTACAAGCATGATGATCTCACATCAAGATGCAAACTGATCATGATACAAGTACATATGAATCAATGAAGAAGGTGATCAAAATCATGTAAGCACCAAGAAAAGAAAGCCACCCCCTCTCACCACTCAATGGTGGAGGGAAAGCCATGGGAGCCCCATCATGCTGATGTCAAAAGGGGGGAATATTGAAGCAGATCCATTGACGAAGATGCTCGAGGATCGAGCAGCTAACCAGTTTGGTCAAGATGTGGATGTGGTTCTCCAAAGACAACATAGATTCGAGGCATATGGTGCCTTGCTCCACCTATAATAGCAGACTGCAACATGCTTTGCTTTCTTGGTGATGATGGGATTGCTAGCAAGTGCTTTGGTGCTCTATGTAAAGAAATGGTATGCCAAACACAAAAGATGCAAAATGTACAACAGTGCAGAGAACACAATCTATAGAATGTTGAATGATAATGTATGAATGAGAATGAACATGATACAATCAAGGGGATTGAAGCATTGTGTATCTAAGATCAAGATTGAGGTGTCTGAATGATAATGTATGAATGAGAATGAAGATAATACAATTAGAGGGGCTTGAACCTTTGTGTATCTAAGACCAAGGTTGAGGTGTCTGAAAATGGTATCAGGGTGTGTTGAACTCTCCCCCCCCCCACAACATGGCTCTCCTCCCCCCCCCTGAAAAAAAGAAAAAAACCCCACTCCACCCAACCCCCCCATGACATGGCCACCCCCTCAAGGGACTAGTGGGTAAAGTAGTAGATTTATATACAATATTTGTAGGTTTAGAGATTTGTAGATTGATAACCGTGACGCATGTATGTATAAATTACCTCTTTTATCACAATGTATAGAATAATAATCTATTAGTATAATGTACATATCAAGTAGCAAATGTTGAGAAACCCTTCACCTGCAATTTGCGTTTTTGTGTTTCTGCATTTTGCGTTTAGGGTTTGCAGCCACAAAAAGGGGCGCCATCCTAGACTGACTATGCCTATTTATAGGCCACTCTCTCATTCATTCCTCATGGCTAATTCATTAAGTCTGTCACCTCTTCTCTCCAGCCTCTCCACTACCCTCACACCCCTTCAGGAGGATATTACGGTTCGTGGTTCATGGCTGTCTTCATCATCTTCCTTGTGCTACGCCACCCTTGTTCCCTTGTATCACATTCACTCCATGATTCAAAACTTCATCATTCCATTCATCAGAGTTTCTTCTCTCTTCTCTTCTCTTCTCCTTGTTTGCCGAGTTCACTCCGTGTTCCTCCCCACAAACCCTACTGTCTCGCTGGTACGTCATCTTTTGACAGCAAATACGTATTTATTTCATACATATCTAGTTAGCTAGTCTAGTAGGCTTTGAGATCTTGATGCTAGGTTGTGGATAGTTGTGCTTCCATGCTTCATCATCAACATCAGTTCTTGAGTCAGTAAGAGACCAATGACCTTTTGGAGGAATGTCCTTGCTTGATTCTACTAGCTCTTTGCCTTTGCCTTTCTTCTTCTGATGAGAAGAACTCATCATGTAGAGCTATTTGCCTTGATCCTTGCCCATTTTCTTAGGTCATGCTCTAGTACAAATCCATAAAGCTTGGCTAGCATGTGGCCAACCACGATGATTCTATAGTTAGTGGGAACCATAGAATCTCCAACTTTTGAGATTGGCACTATAGTATTAGGTGAGCAACTAGCAAGGAAGCCTTTGCAAAGGGCCCTATTGAACATGTGGGCTAGAAGTGGTAATTATATACCTTTGGCATATGAGAGGTGTTATTAGTTTCATCATCTTTTGCTCAACCATTCTAGAATCTATCAATGGGATCTCAAACCATAGCTATACTGAAGAAAGTGGAGGAGGTTGATTCCTTTGGTGGGTTCACTGTGCTCACTCCAATCCTCTGTGTAGGTCTTGTAGTGGGGCCTTCTCTTGATCATCTAGATACATGATTTTAAGTTATCCCATTAGATATTATGAACTCTTGGCGCTCATAGTCAAGGTTGACACAACAAGTCTCATCACAAGTTGCATAGCAGTTGGTCAAGTGCGCCCACCTATAAGATGCAAGGTCAAAACAATGTAATCAAGAGTGGAGTAGACCTTGCATGAGCTCGACTATGGCTATAGCATTCCTGCTTTTCCAGGAGCTGACTACGTCATAAAAGGACCAACCAAGATCTAATTGGGGTTGAACCGCTAAACTATGAGAGTGCGCAACGAAGAGAAACACAAACACGAAGAGAGAGGACAAGAGAAAGACAAATAGGAAAGAGGAATCTGCACTAAATCTAGAATGAATGTTGAATATAATAATGGACTACTCAGTCCCTCCGAGATGTCCCCCTAAAGTCCAACCTGCACACGAGACACGACTCACAATAAAAGGGACTTGATATCAGACACCTCCTAGCCATAGAACCTAGAAGCTAACAACACTCCAGGTCACAACCACATCCCAAGAATTGGCGTCCCATACCACAAGTCCAAGAGTGGTGATCACACAATAAATATGTACAATAGGGCCTTGAGTCCTATAAATATGACTCCACTGCCCTAAACCCAAAGTGCCCTTAGTACATTCACACTAAGTTACTTCACGACCACTGTAACCAATGCTACTAGTGTCCATTCAAATGTCCAAGGACATAACACTTTCCCCCTTATGAATGATTATTATCCTTAGCAATATCATCGTGAACGAAGTGAGAAAAATGACTCTTCAATGAACGCATCAACTGCCAAGTAGCCTCCGCCTCTAGGCGGCTTTTCCACTTAACTAAATACTCCGAATGAATGGTCCAATGGGATCGTTTAGTCCTAAGGTCAAGAACCAATTCACATTTGAGTGGAATATAACAAGTAATATCCTCAAGTTGTAGGACTTTCTTAATCAAAACAATCAATTCACATTGTCCCAATCGTTCTTTCAAATGACTCACGTGGAACACAGGGTGAACTTGGATTTCCAAAGGTAAATCCAATTCATAGGATACACTACTTATCCTTGGTAATCTAGAAAGAAACACAATACCTTGAAGATAGTTTACAGCATTTTCCAGTAGTCATTCAATCGAAGTCCGTTGGGACTTAAAGATAAACCCACATGCCCTCCTGGAGCTTTCAAGGAAAATGGTGTTAATTAGTATAAAACGTGGCACAATCCTAGGCCGTTTTAATGCTTTCCCTAGCAATCATTAACATCTCCTACACATGGTGCAGAAAAGTCAACTATGGACTCCATTTTCACCCTCTTGAGCTCTACAGCAACTGGTGGTTTTGGCTCATAGCCATACATAAGCATAAACACGCCATAACCAGTAGTCGAATGCTTAGCACTGTTATAAGCAAACTCAATCTAAGAAAGATAACGCTTCCAAGAACACATGGACAATCAAGTTTCCAATTTTTGAAAAACTGTTTGCCAAAAATGGCAAGTGAACTTAGGATCCCAGTCACTTACTATTTCATCAAGTAAACCATAAAGCCTATAAAGATGTTCAACAAAGAGACCAGCCAACTCATGGCTTTTCACGAGCGTCTTTGTAGGAATGAATCGAGCCATTTTCGTCAATCAATCAAACACAACCCAAATTGCATCATAATCTTGATTTGTACAAGGCAATCCTACTACAAAATCCATAGAAATGCTACTCCATCTTCTGTTGAGAATTTGTAAAGGATAATCCTCGTCTATTTGTGTCATTTAGCTTTATTAAGCCGACACTATGGCCACTTACGCACATACAATTTAACCATAACCCTAATATACCACCAATAAAAATAACAAGTAAACCAAGGTCAAAGTCCATTGTAAGCCAGGGTATTGCATCATGGCACTCATATAAAATTTTCTTGCAAATATCCTAATCATCAAGCACACACACTTTGCCTTGTTTAAAAAGTAATCCATCACAAATGGAATACTTTTTTGCCATCTTTCTTTGAGTAGCCAACTTTCAGACATCCAAACTACCAAAGCTTCCTGGGCTACTAAATCCCTCTTGAACTAGTTGCAAGATCTTACAAAAGTAAAGATTCTTTTGGCAACGCCCTTTGAGAGAAAGATAGAAATCACTCGAAATTTCAAAGAACCATAAGGCATTAACTTTCGAAATTCGATTGAGAGTATCAATAACTATATTAGTTGTACCCTTTCTATAGTGAATTTTGAAGTCAAACTCTTGCATAAGCTCCGCCCATCTCGCCTTACGGCCGTGGAGATCGTGGCTAATCGCAAAGATATTTTAATGAATGATATTCCATCCAAATAATAAATCAAACGCCATACAAATAATGACGCCATACTTTAAGCACATGGATGACCGCCAACAATTCCTTCCCTTGGGTAGTATAATGTGTTTGTTCATTGATGAGCTTACAGCTTTCAAATGCAATAGGTCAAATATCCTAATAAAAAAATAGCACCCAAACCATAATCACTTGTATCCATATGAACCTCAAAAGGCTTACTCAAATCGATAATCTGCAACATTACTGTAATGGTAACAAGTTGCACGCATATCTATATGAACCTCAAAAGGCTTATTCGAATCAATAATCTGGAATATCAATGTAGTGGTAACAAGTCATTAAAATGTTTAAAAACATTGATTGAGCTCACTAGTCCGAACAACCAGGGGACTAATGCGCTTTTTTTTGCTTCGAATATCCTTAGGTAAATGTATCAAAGGTTTAGTAATATAAACATAGTCTTTTATGAATTTCTTTAAAAACCCCGAAAAGCCTAAAAAAGATTTTACTTGCATTATGATCCCCGAAATAGGCCAGTCAAGCACTACTTGAACCTTTTCAGGATCAATCCGAATGCCACCAATTGAGATGACTTATCAGAGATATAATAGCTTCGTGAGAAAAAATTTACACTTGGATAGTTTGGCAAACAATTGCTATTGTCTTAAAAGACGTAAGACGATATCCAAATATTTTATACCCTCCTCCAATGACTTACTATAAATAAGAATCTTGTCGAGAAAAACAACTATTCACTTTCCAACATATGAACAAAATAAATCATTCATCAACTGTTAAAAAGCTATAAAAGCATTAGTCAATCCAAATAGTAAGACCAAAAACTAATAATGTCCATACTGTGTTCGAAACTCAATTTTCAGCTATTTGTATCTAATAGTAACCAGATCTCAAATCAATTTTTGTAAAATATCGCACACCATAAAGCCAATCTATAATGTCGTCCATCCTAGGTAACAGATATGTATTCTTGATGGTCACCTTATTGAGACCTTTGTAATCGACACAAAAGCGCATTGTGACATCTCTCTTTTTAGTAAGAAAAACAATCATGCCCCATGGAAACTTACTCAGCTCAATAAATCCCTTAGCCAAATAGTCTTGAAGTTGCCTAGCTATCTCATCTTTCTCTTTTGGGTTAAACTTGTAAGATTGCCGAGAAACGAGATGGCTACCAAGCAATCTCTCATTTCTATGGTCTAAGGTTCCACGAGACTACAGAAGTCCATCACGTATCTCGAATAGAAAGACGTCAACATACTCATGTAATATTGGATCTAAATATTCGCTTATATTTGAATTTATATTAAGATTATTATTTAAAAAATAAAAATTGTGAATCAAATGATTAAATTTTTTCAACAAAATAAATATAAGTAGTAACATTTAGATCAAAAAAACATTGAGTAAATTCCATAGCTAAAATCATATGTACATTATTCTCTATAATCCCGGAGGATAAACAGCCCTTGATCACATGAAAATGGTCATCAACCTCAAAAGAAAGTACATGATTTTTATAATCAATATACAAAAAGAGTATTTATCAAAGAACCATGGCATACCAAGAATAACATCAATATAGTCAAGGCTTATAAGTCAAAAATCCATAAGTTAATATTACTGTTGGATCAATAAATCCAAACCTTGTATCACCTAATCCTAGTGATCCACAGTGAGACTCTTCTCGTATCAGACAAAATAAAATTATAAGTAGTATCAATATCGAACAAAACTGTAACCTCTTGGCCATTTATATACCTAGTGACCTTTAAAATATCATGTGGGCTAAAAACAATCTTATTAATGGAAATACTATTATTATTACTAGCATTAACAAAACAATCTTCAAATTTCAAAAGATATACCTAGAGTTTCAAGAGTATTTATTGAAGTCTTAGAAGTAGACTTCACCTTTTTATTCTGGAGATACTCTCGATCATTGCAAAAAGTGACCCATTTAATGGCAAGCATAGCAGCGGCCAAGCGCGAAAGGTAAAGCTTGAGTGGAAGCACACAAGTGGAATTAAGAGCAATGGTGGATACTTATAATATCAATCAGCTCCATCTATTGTTGAATACAATTTACAAAGACGCCATCTTCGTGTGGGAAACGACCCAACGCTCCTATGGTGCTATCTCCATGCTGAGAAATTAGTACAAGTAATCCAAGTTGGTAATCTCAAACATAGTGCATAGCTTATGCATAATATCAGCCACCTTAGTGGCTTGTGATTTGTAATGATCAAATCACATGTGTACAGAATTTGAGAACAAAGTAAAGAATCAACTAAAACAAGTGATATTAATATCCTAATTGCTAATGAATCCTAAGTAATGGAAAGAATGAGTTGATGCATTGGCCTTCCTAAATAGGAGACATGATCCTTTAGGCAAAAGAGCAAGAGGGACACCGTATATGGAAACTCCAAAGGTCACAATGTATGGCTTGCCTTCCCTTATTCCATAGTGAGAAAAAAACAAGAAAAAAGTGACAAAGTATAAATGTACATAAAGTACAACAAGATGAGGAATAGATGTCATCTTATCCTACATCCATCATCCTCCTAAGGAGGGTAAAACGATCCACTGAGAGTCATCCCCCAACCATCTCTCAAGTTATCTCAGTATTTTTCAACAATTTGAGCCATCAGAGGAATAGATTTCAGTCAATCTCTGTTGTAAACCCTAATTTAGGATAGAAATTAGGGTGCTGACAACCGCCTCAGGATGCGTGCTTAGAATTACGGGCCCAAGACTTGAATCCTAACACTGAAATTGAGGAATTTCAGGGAGATTCAAGAGGCTAGCCAATCATTATCAAATTTAGGGCTGAATTTGTCTTTCAAGAAGCAGAATGAAGGCCAATCTCTAAGTAAACCAAGGGACAAATTGATTTGGAAACTTACCGGTCAGTTTTGATAGCAAGAAGTAGTTAGTCTAGTGAAAAAGATCAGAGGATATCAATTGTACTCCATCCATTCGCAATAAAAGTTAAAGAAATACTGCAAGGGGCACGCCGCACCAGTTTTGGGGCCGATAGACTGTCCAATGTCCGAGATTGTATGGTCAAGTGTGCATTTTAATTTTATAAATCTGTTAATTATTGTAATTAAGTGCTTAATTAGGTTATTTACCACTCTATCTGATAAGGAAGGCTGGTTTCAAGCTTCATGAAGAGTTCTGCTACATTGTCCTCCATAGGACAATAGGACACCCTTAACTCAAAATCCACAAGCCGCTCCTGTGCAAAGTGATACTAAACCTCTATTACTTCGTGTGAGCATGAAACACAAGGTTCTTCGCCAAAGCCAAGGCACTCTGCTTATCTATGCATAGCTGTATGGATCTTGTCTATAAAAAGCTAATCTCCACCAACAAGTGATGGAGCCAGCTACCTCCTGAGCTGTAGAACAAAGTATCCTCCATAGAAGATAAGACCACAGTAGGCTACTTCTTACTACTCCAAGAGATAGCTCTTGATTCACGAGCAAAAGCAAAACCTGTAGTGGAGCATCGCGACTCCACGTCACCTATCCAATTTGAGTCACTCCATCCACCAAGAGTGACCCCCTCTCTGTACATAATCCCATAGCATCAAGCCCCCCATAAGTAGCGCAACACATGTAAAGCATATCTCTAGTGAACTTGAGTAGGAGTCTTCATAAAAGAATACAACAATGCCACCACAAAATAGATGTCTGGCGAGATTAAATGAGCTAGATCGAGGATCCAATAAGACACCTGTACCAGGTAGCATCAAAAAGGGAAACTCTAGTAGTAACCAACTTGGACTCAAGATTCATGGGGCAAAAAATAGACCGACACTCGACAATCCCAAGGTCCATCATATCAAACTTTGACCACAAAATATCTGGAGTTTGATCAACCTCCTATGAGTCACTCCCTATGATAATCAAGTCATCCACATACAAGATGACTAAGATACACTTATCAACCACAGCCTTATAATAAAGATTAGGGTCATGATTCAATCGATGGAAGCCACTCTATAAGAAGAATCAATCAATCCTCTTGCACCAAGCCCTAAGGGCTTGCTTTAGGCCGCAAAGGGGCTTTCACAATCTATAGACATGATCCTCCTTCCCCTACATAAGAAAACCAAGATGTTGTGAAATATAAAACTCCTCCTTGAGTATGCCATTCAAGAAGAAAGACTTTACATCCATCTAAAAGACAAGTCAACGGTGATGGGCTGCAAGAGTCAAAATAGCCCAAATAGTAGACATACATGCTATAGGTGCGAAAGTCTCCGAATAGTCTAAACATGTCCTCTATGCAAAGCCCTTACCTACAAGCCTAGCTTTGTGCTTGTCGAAGGAGCCATCAGCCAGGTACTTGGCCTTAAATACTCACTTCAAATCAATCATTGCTTCTTCGTGGACACAAAACCAACTCCCAAGTCTAGTTATGCTCGATTGCATCGAGCTTCTCTTGGATAGCGCAGCACCATACATGTTGTACAAGAGCCTCATCAACTATAGTAGACTTGTGATCTTGAAGAATCTGTGATATAAGAGCATAGTTCACGCAAAGTGAACTATCTTGTTGGGCATGTTTCCTAACTTATCTACATGGGTCTGAAGGAGTCACAAGAAAGTGAGTCACTCCTACATCCTTCATTAGCCATCGATACCACCAAGGAATGGTGATAGACTCATACTGCAACGAGGGGGACCATGAGGTATCTACAATGCACATGTTTGGGATAGGTACTCCCTCTCACTAAGGAAGAAATAGAAATACTCAATGAAGAAGAAGGAATAGAAGAAGCCGTCGAGGATGGAAAATGAGCTAAAGGGAGGGAATGGAGGAGAAGGAAGGAGAGGAGTCGATGACCAAGGAGAGATACCAATAAGTAATATGAGCGGGGCATGATCTCTTCAAGTCCTCCCCTTCATCTTGAGGGTTTGGTTTTAGTCAATGACAAAGAACCACCTGCACAAGAAGCACAATCAATCAAATCATCATAGAGCCCTGCTCACATCTATCTTTCATGTTTTGTCTTCGAGTCATAGAGCCTATAGCCCTTTGAGATCGGGTTGTAGCCTACAAAGATAAGCTTCTTTGACTTCGAGTCGAGTTTGCTACCTCTTTTCTTCTTGTCCACTTGAATAAAAGCATTGCATCCAAATATTCGAAAAAGAGACATAGAAGGCTTCTTCCCAAAGAAAGCCTTATAAGGAGTCATAGCTTGCAATGCTTAAGTCCAAAGCATATTGTAGATATGTACCGCTCTAGCAACCACCTCACCCCAAAGAGAGTGAGGCAGACTCCTATGCTCCAATATCGATTTGGATATCTCTAACATTGTCTGCTTAGCACGCTCCACCACACCATTCTCAAACGGTATGTTTGGATGGGAATATTCCATCTAAATGCCATGATCCCTACAAACCTTAGAAAAAACATTAGAACAAAACTCACCATCGAGGTCAAATCGAACACCTCAAACCTTGAAAGTTGTTTGCATTTCCACAAACACCTTTCAATCACAGAAGTTGGCCTACAGCTCACTCTTGTACTTCAAGAAGTACAACCACACATATCTACTGAAATCATCAACAATCAGCGGCAAATACTTGGCCTTCCCAAGGGAGGTTGTGCGCATAGGTCCACACAAGTCAATGCGCACCAACTCTAGTGATGTAGTAGTCCTCCAAGAAGCAACCTGTGGATGCGGCTGCCTATGTTTCTTGCCCCATAAACAACTAAAACACAAAGTGTGAATATGAGGAAAACCTGGTAGTCCATCCACTAACTTCTTCCGGAGAAGTCTGTTGTCATGTGGAGCACCGTCTCACTCATGCTCACCATGAGGCCTCCAGTTCCTTTGATACCACAAAGCCTCTATCTCTGTGACTGAGCCAAAACCTCAAGAAAAATAAACCACTCTCCCTCTCTACAAGCTATCCGCAAGGATAACCTACCACAAGGTAAATGTGTACTCTCTCCAAAGGTGTGGCCTCTCTCCATCCTGTGTAACTGTCTAATCAGCTGATGCAAATACAATGCAGCAAGCATGCAAGTTGAACTGGCATGTATAAAGGAAGAGAGGCTTATCTTACGAACCGACAGGAATCATACTAAAATCGATTACCAATGCAATTGCTACATGATCCAGGAATTATACTAAAATCAATTATCAAAGGAATCATACTAAAATCGAATACCAACACAATTGCTGCACGATCAATCAACCTTTGCAAGACATTACAGACGCAAATAGATGCGTCTGAACGGAGGTTGCTGGCAGTGATGCTTCAGAATGACGCAACTAACCTTCTGCTTGGTGGATTGCCTGGAGGAGCTAAGGCAAGATATAGCATATGGCAGGAGCTTGGCGAGCACAGACTCGAGCTTACTGTCGTCTGTGAGGGCAAGCCTTGTCAACAGACGTTCCAACGTAGCTTCTTGTTCGGCCTCTCCGTCCCCGCCGATCGTCTTCACATCTGCCATGGTCTCAATTTCCTCTGAGCAATTGTTTGAGCCTCGCTTAAGCAAAGGTTCGAGAATCCGAGTGCTTATGAAATACGTTGTCTTCGATCACCGATATTTTTACATTTTTCTCTATTTACGATTCGGCTCCATTGCGTTTCCATTAATTGCAACTAATGGATTTTTTTGATGCACCTTCACTCTTCACTCACTCCACACGTAACACGATATGTGAAAGCAAGGTATACTCTTGTATTATACAATCAAAGAAAAGTACAACATAGGAATATCTCAAGACTGCACCCTTGTGACGCCACACATGTAAGAGGGGTCACCACTAAGTATAGGGAACCACACGTAAAGTGAAAACTAAACAGGGCTCTAAGTCACTACTACTCCCTATATAGGTGTTTTTGGTAGCAATGCTATGGTATAGCTACAAAATCCTTACACTCACCCCAGCTTACTAGATTGCTATCCTCAATAATCTAAAGAAAGAGCTTATTTGACTCATCCAGGGCCTTAACATAACTTTTGCTAACAAGCTGGCCAATGTCTGCCAATCTAGGACTTGGTGAGACACTCGCGGGGTCTTAACGTAGTCTATACTATCAAACTGGCTAGTGTCTATCACATTAGAACTTGGGGGTCTTAATATAGATTTTTTTAGTAAGCTGGTCAATGTTTGCCCATCTAGACTTGGTAGGGGCTTTTTGGTTTATTTTTGGGTTACCATACAAGTCCACCGACTCAATTACATTTTGAGGAGTGGAGGCATTATTGGGCCTATGATAAGGGCCGTTTTTGGGATGACTCAAGGGGCATTGGAAGAATTGATGGAATTCTCCTTAAGCCAGATAGCGAAGGCATCTTTGCCACGTTCACACGCCTCTGCTTCCAAAATCCAAGTGACTTCCTTGAGAGGGCACCTGCGCCACTTGATGAGATACTCAAGGTATCCTTTTTATTATTGGTAGCAAAGGAATGCTTCTACTTTGAAGGGGCCATTGGAATGGAGCATTGATACGTGCCACCCTGATTGGTTGTCAGGATAGAACTTACGCAGAAGTCGAGCATGAAAGGCATTATGAACACAAATACTTTCTAGCATGTCAAGCTTGTATATGACTTCATTCAACACTTTAGTAATGCGGTAAGGTCCATAGTAGCGATGATTGAATTTGGGCCTCATATTCTTTAAGAGTAACATTTTCTTAGAGCTGACTAGGACCATGTCGCCCTTGGTGAAAAATACATCCTTTCTCTTTTTGTTGGCTTTCTTTGTCCATAGTGATTTTGCTTTGTTCTAGGCTCTACTTGGCCGCTGCATTTTGATCTCTCCATTTCTTCAAGAATTCTTCCACATCTTGATTTTCAACTTTGGCCGCTCCAAATGTTAAGGCAAGGGGGGTGATGACTTCTTTTCCTATGGCCGATTCAAAGGGTGTGTAACCTGTGGCGGAGTGGATGGAGTTGCTGTAGTGAAACTCTAGCACATCGAGGTATAAGGCCCAATCCTTTTGGTCCACCCAAGCATAACTCTTGAGAGATAGTCTTCAATGCCTTGGTTAACTCGCTATGTTTTCCCATCTCTCTCGGGGTGGAAGGATGATGAGAATCACAACTGTGTTTCTAGGGTCTTGAAGAGTTCCTTCCACATGTCACTCATGAATCTTCCATCTCTATCTGACTCTATGGCTAAGGGTAGACCATGTAGCTTGAACATATGTGTGAAGAAGAGGTAGGCTACCTCCTTGGCATTCAATGGCTGCTTGGCAGAGATGAAGTGAGCTTGCTTGGAGAAATAGTCCACCACTACAAAGATGACGGTGTATCCATGGGATTTAGAGAGCTCCACAATGAAATCCATGCTAATTACCTCCCATGGGCGGCTAGATACTGGCATTGATTGGAGTAATCCTACTGGCTTAAAGCATGGTGCCTTCACAAGTTGGCAAGTAGGACATGTCTTGATGTAGTCTATGGCTTCTTCTTTCATGTTTGGTCAAAAGAACTACTTGCTGAGAGCCTCAAGTGTTTTGCTCTGTCCTTTGTGTCCACCTAGTTTTCCATCATGTATTTCATGTAAGATGAGTTTCTTCAGCTCCACATTATTAGGGATGTATAATCTCTTCCCTACGAATAGGATTCCCCCCTCAAGGGTATATATGCCATGAGGTGTCTTGTCAACTTCCACATCTTGTATAATTTCGTGCATGTCTTGGTCCTGTTCCAAAGCCTCCTTCACTAATTCAAGGAAGTTACTGCTGACCACACTGTGACGGCTTTCAAATCAGCTTTATGGCTTAAGGCATTTGCTATCTTGTTAATGCAACCTAGCTTGTGTTTGATCTCCAAGTCAAATTCAGCTAGGAAGTCTAGCCAGTGAGCCTATTTGGCAGATAGATTTGGTTGGGATTGTAAGTATTTGAGGGAGATGTTTTCGGTAAAGACTACTGTGTATTTGTCTTGAACATAATGCTTTCATTTTCTAAGGCAGTGGATTATTGCGAGCATCTCCTTCTCATGTGTGCTCCATCTGATTTTAGCATCTATGAACTTCTTAGATTCATAAGCTATGGGGTGACCTTCTTGCACCAACACGCTCCTAATGCCATAATTTGATGCATCTGTGGAGATCTCAAAGGGTTTGGTGAAGTTGGGTACTCTCAGGATAGGAGTTTTTGACTCATATATTTCTTCATCAGCTCAAAAGCATCATATTGCTCATTGCCCCATGTAAAGGTGTTATCTTCTTTGGTGAGGTGGAATAATGGTACAGTGACAAGGTTGTAATCCTTGATGAACCTTCTATAGAATACTGTGAAGCCTAAGAACTTCCACACTTCCCTCACAGTCTTCAATACATGCCATTTATGGATAGCTTCTAGTTTCTTGGGGTCCACTTTGATATTGACGGCTCCTATAATGAATCCTAGGAATTCTAACTCTCTTACTGTAAACTCACATTTTTCTAGTTTGGCATATAGCTTTTGTTGTCGCAGCTTCTCAAAAACTAAGTGTAAGTGGTGTTTATGTTCTTTTAGGGTTTTGCTATATACTAGGAGATCATCAATGTAGATAATGACGAAGACATCTATTTCGGGTCTAAAGAATCCATCCATGAGGCTACAAAATGTGCCTAGCCCATTACTTAGTTCGAATCCTAAGACTAACCATTCAAAGTTGCCATATTGGGTACGAAAAGTTGTTTTGGGGATATCTTATTTTGCTATGCGAATTTGATGGTATCGTGACCTAAGGTCTATGTGGCTAAAGTACTTGGCTCCATGTAGCCTATCTAAGAGGTCCTTCACTAGATTCATGGTATATTTGTTTTTTATGGTGATTTTATTAAGGGCCCTATAATCTACACATAGTCTAAGTCCCCTATCCTTCTTCTTAACAAACAACACTAGGGCACCAAAGGGAGATTTGTTGGGGCAGATTAAACCTTGTTCTTCTAATTCATGTAGCTGCTTCTTCAATTCCATGAGTTCTATGTAATTCATATGATAAGGGACTCTAGCCGGTGGAGTAGATCCTAGAATGAGTTCGATCTTACGATCCACATCCCTTTTGGGTGGTAGGCCCTTGGGTAGCTCTACTGGAATTACATCCTTAAACTCCTTGAGTATTTTTGCCACTTCTGTGCTGTTGGTTTGGGGTTTGGGTTTCTTGGCGACCTCCTACACTCAATGGGTCGAATCATGCATAAATAAACCACGTCTCCTTGCTTAATTGACTTCTCCACTTGCTTGGCACTGCACATCATGATGTGTGGCCTAATATAGTTCATTTGACAAGGTGGTGCTTGGGTTGGTGCTCCTGGTTGGTTTGGAATTGACTTCATTGTTTGGCATGAGACTCCAAGCTTATTCTCCTTCATTTGCACTTTGATTGGTGTCCTTCATGGCAACTACATTCTTTCACATGGTACTCTAACACCTTCTCCTTGCATATCCAGCATCATCTCATTAACTCCTTTCCCAAACATTGCGATGACATATTTATCATAGAATTCCACGCCTAGGATAACTTCAAAATCATCCATGGGGATTACTAAGAAGTTGAGTTTTGCTTTCTATTTTTCTACTTCTACTTGTACTACGAATATCTATTTCACCTCCTTGGCCTCTCCTTGTGCGCCTTATGAGGCCTTAGACAATTTCAACCCATGTTTGGATGTGCACTTTGGTGTGATATGGTTGTGGGTGGGCCTTATGTCCACCATAATAGCTTGATTCTCTTCGCTCACTCTGCCCTTGATGTATAGGTGGTGGACTACTGCTACTTGGGTTGCCATGCATTGAGGTCGCGCACTGACTGTCCCCACCCTTGGGTGGTCCATGCTTTCATCACTTCCACTTGGGATTTCTTGGATCGTGGGGGTTGCAGCTCCTCTCCTCCATACGCACTAGTGACTCTCACCCTCGACCCACTTGATGAGGCTATGTCTTCCATGGGGCATTTGTTTTGATAGTGTGGTCCCCCGCATTTGAAACATCTAATCCCTGTGGTGGTGGGTCTGGGGGTCTCCACCATGATGTATTTGATCCCGTGGGACCATATGATGCACTTGGGGTAGGCCTATACTAGTTGTACCCCCATTTGCCAACTCCTCCTCTTGGTACTAAGGTGGATTGTGACACGGATGGGGTTATGCTTGAGGTTTGGCTCCTTGTCTTTGTGAATGGGCCTCTAGGAGCATTGGGTCTTGGGGTCCATGAATTGTTGTTGAGGTTGGTGTTGAATTTGTTCTAGTTCCCCTGGATTGTCCTCCTGCCTTCTAGATCCATTAGTATTTTAGCCATTCTCATGGCCTCAGCTAAGCTAGTTGGCTCATGCTTCTCTGCATCTCTTCTAGCCCATTCTTGCATACCAAATAAGAATCCATGCAATTTAGTGTCAGTGTCCATGTTGGGTAGTTGCAGCATGAGTTGCCTGTACTTGCTGACATACTCTTTTATCTTCCCTTGTGTTTGCTTGAAGTTTCTCCATTCATCTCTGACTTTGAATTTCTCCATCTTTGGGATGAAGTAATCTTTGAGTTCCTCTTGGAGTTCTTCCCATTAAAAGATGGTGTGTCCTTGCTCATGTTCTAGCAGCAAATACCAACTAGTAGCATCCTCCTTCGAGTAGATTGCTACTATTTCTCCCTTCTTGTCTTTAGTAATCTTGGCATACTTCAAGTATCTGTCCACTTCTGTGATCCATTTCTTTAGGACCAATCCGCGTCCCTCTCTCCTTTATACTCGGTGGGTTGGGGCATCTTGAATTTGTCATAGTCGTCTTCTGAATTGTCTCTCTCCTCCTCTTCTCTATGGTTGTGTCTTTTGTCATTCTTCTTACTTTTGGCTTCCACTACCTTCTCCTTGTCTTTTCTTGTATCTTGCGCCCTCCTAGAAGTCTCCTCTCTCCCTAATCTATCTATCTCCTCTTGTAGTTTTTGCATTTTCTCCTCTTCTTGTTGTTGTAACACCCACTCTCTATAACCTTGCTCCACTTCTAATTTTCTTCTCCTTTCCTCTTCCTTCTCCTTCATCTACATGTTCCTCCAAATTGATTCCAACATGCCTGACATGCCCTCCAACTACCTATCCAGTCTAATTACCTTCTCCTCTTGGGCTACTCTCCATTCTTGCCCTCTGCTATTCTTCTTCTCTTCCATTGTTGGGATGGCTACATTCTCTTTGTTGTCCTCCATGTGGTCATGGGGAGCGAGGCCTTGGTTTTCAGGGTTGTCGACGTAGGGAAGCCACGTTTTTCCTTCGAGTGGTGGTTATGCCATAGGGAAGTTGTGTCACGTCTTCAGATGGTGGATGGTGTTGGGGGTCGTGCGCGATGGAGGTCAACGCGACGTGGGGAGACACAACATGGGTCATTTCGGCTCGTTCTCTTTGGGGCACTGGATCTTCTCTCTTGCTTCCATGAGTACTCCTTCACTCCGAGCAAGAGTTGCTCTGATACCAAGTGTGATGCATCTGCACTCGTCACTCACTCAACACGGCATAGAAAGGTAACACGATATGTGAGATCAAGGTATATTCTTGTATTATTCAATCAAATAAATGGTACAGCATAGGCACATCCCAGGACCACACCCTCATGACACTGCACATAAGAGGGTTCACCACTGCATATAGGGAATCACACGTAGAGTGGAAACCAAGTAGGGCTTAAAGTAACTACTACTTCCTATATAGGTGTTTCTAGTAGCAACACCATGGTATAGCTACAAAACCCTTACTAGGGGGGGGGGGGGGGGGTCATTTAGCAGGCATTCACACCCATCGAAGAGCTTATCTACACATGTGCATGTTGATGATATGGCAAAAGTTGATTTGAGATTCAATTGGCTGCCTGTGGAATTCTTGTTTGAGCTCTTTTCCCCACCCAAAAGTTAAAATTACACTTTGCGGAGATTGAACATGTGCTATTGGCCAAGCACTCTTATGCTCCAATGATCACACCAATTAGAACATGACAACTAACTAAGCTTACGTACTTTTTAAATTTGTAGTTGTCAACCTTGCATGAAAATGAAGGCACACAATCAGCTTCAGCATTTCCAAGCAAATGAGTCTTAACACACCCTTGGGCCTCTTCTTATACATGGTATTTCCCCTCTTTCTACATTCTTTCGTATGGTTTGCAATTACTCCATTGCATTCCCATTGTTGCATTAAGCTACTCACAAAAGTATGAATGCATTTTAAAAATGTTTAACAATATACACCCATCTAAATAGGTCAAGTCAAAAATCTTGCATAGAAACGACAAGCTTAGTTCAATTGGATGGAATGAAAACATTCTTCTTATCTTAAATAAAGCAACTAATAGCACATAGACATACAATGGAAACTCGAGCAAATAGTGAAGTAGGGTTGAAATCTTCTTTTTCTTTTTTATTCTTCCACACATAAGGGTTTAGTCTACAACATGACAATATACTAATATGAAAGTATTAAAACATATATATGTGTGTTCACTAAGTGTGAAGCTGCTAAGGATACATAAGGTGGCACAATTAATGTGCTATAACATGCTCTCCAAATCTAGCTTGATAGTTTCCTTTCACTTGGCTCACTCATCTAAACTTCCCTCTCCATGAGTTAAAATATCCAAACTACAATTAAATGGATTTCAACTCTTTGTAATGAAGATTCCTATATTGTAAAAGTAAAGAAGTGACTTTTGCTTTGAGCTAATTATATTTCATAAAATATTTAACTTCTATTTATTACATTCATTCATTTGGATCTAGGGTCAATGCTATGATATCATTTGAGTTTGCCACACCCATTTCTTTATTTTACACATCAACTCATGATATTATTTTGAATATTTAAGTTGAAGCATATTGGCTTAAGGGCCAATATCAAAGGTATTGCTCATCCGTAAATGAATGAACCCTCAAGCCTTTCAAAAGCTTAAACTTATGAGTAACTTTACTCATGCAACACCCCTACCAATTGGCCTATTACTCATGATGGTAGCATTTCTCCTCATTTATTTGATATGTTTGGTTTGGACCATGATTTTAGAATGTTTTCTTCATTTTAATGAAAGGTGGAGCAAGAGTGGACGCACAAATAGAAGCAAGAAAGAACCAATAGCTATGGAGGTTCAAGCAAGAGAGAGCAAGGCGATGCTTGGAAACTCCAATAGTCACAATTAGTGACTTGCCTTCCCTTATTCTATTATCATAAAAAGAATAAAGAATAAAGTGATAGTGACAGGCAACCGCCACCTACAATGTATAGGTGTGCAGGTAAAAAGTACAAGTAAATGTAAGTGGCTAGGCACAAGTAGCCTTTTAACTCCAAAACAACCTCCCACTTAAACGCAAATGTGCCTAAGTGTGGAGAAAACAAGAAAAACAAAAAAGGAGACAAAGCATATTGTGTACATATAAGTACAATAGGATGAGGAATAGATATCGTCTCATCTTATGCCCATCATCTTCCTATAAGGAAGGCATAATGTTCCACTAAGAGATATTTAATTAGCAGACCTACAAGATTCTTGTTAGTTAGGATCTTGACAAGCTCTATTTGCTTATTCTCAATCAACTCTCTAATGAATTGATAACGGACCTCGATGTGCTTGGTCTTCGCATGAAAGGTTAGACTACGTGCCAACTGAATAGCACTCATAGAGTCTAAATGTAGTTCAGGAGTCATAGTCATGTCAAGGTCTACAACCAAATGGCCTAACCATAAGGACTCCTTACAAGCCTCAGAGGCTTCAATATACTCAGTCTCAGTAGTAGACAAGGTTGTGCATTTTTGCACCCTAGACATTTGAGAAATGACACCTCTAGAAAAGTAAAGATATAGCTAGAGACGGACTTTCTACTATATATATGTCTTGCATAATTAGAGTTTGTGTATCCCATGATTCTAGTATCATGGCCACCATAACAAATGCACAAATCTCTAGTGCCCTTAAGATATATCATGATATCCTTCATGGTGTGCTAATATCACCTGTCAAATGTCACCGTATATTAAGCCATAACTTCCATTGCAAATGCTATATCAGGAATACTGGCTATCATAGCATACATCAAGCTATCCACTGTGGATGCATATGGAATCTTGGCCATCTTGACCTATCATCATCTGACTGGGGACAATTTTCTTGACTGACCTTCACTTGAGAAGGCAACAAGTAGCCAATAGGCTTACCACCTTGCATATGAAACTATTCAAGGACTTTATGAATGCAATCCTTTTGTCAGAAGTAGAGGAGTCCCTTAGAGTGATTGTGTGTAATGCACATACAAAGTATGTGAGAGGCATGCCCCGTGTCCTTCATCTCAATGCTCTTCTTGGCATGAGTCTTCAAAGCATCCAGCTCATCGTGAGCATTCCCAACAATTAGCATGTCATCAACATATATCACCAAAATAATAAGGCTATCATCATGGACATTCTTTGTGTAAAGATATGGATCCATATTATTGTAGGAATAACCCAGTGAAAGCATAAAGGCATCAAGCTTATGATACCATCCCCTAGGTATTTCCTTAAGTTCATAAACAATCTTTCTCAACTTGCACTCTAGTTGTTTCCTAACCTTTTCCTCAAAGGCTACTATATACATATATCCTCGTGCATGTCCCCATGTAAAAAGCCATCTTAACATTCCTTTGGTATAAGTTCATATCCATTTGTGTAACGAAAGCCAATGGCAAGTGAAGGGTAGTCATATTGACCCATAGGGGAGAATATATCATCAAAGTCAACTCTCTTTTCTCGTATAAAGACCTTAGGGATGCTCTTCAACTTATATACCCACTTGTACGACAATACACGTTTACCATTTGACAAGGGAACCAAATCCCATGCATGATTTTTATGTAGTGAATCAAACTCCGACTACATGACCCTCTCCCAAGAGTGACTATTACTTTTGTGCATAGCCTCCTCATAAGTGAGAGCCTCACCACGATTTGTGACTATGACATAGTGCATGGAGAGCTCAAAATGATCAGAAGGGCGTGGGACTCTAGTAGAGTGTCTCAAATTCAACTATGGGGCATGTCTCTACCTAGTATCATGATTCTAGAAACAAAATAGGTGGATCCAGGACCACTACATCATCAGCAATGAATGTTGTAGGTTGTTTAACTAGGGCTAGCTATATTGTAATAGGAGGATCCTCTTGAAAGATCACCTTGCATATCTCAGGTACCTGCTTTGGTCTCATATGCATCTTTTTCTCATGGAAGGCAATTGGTTATGAATAACTTTCTAAGCCTATGAATCCCAAAAGTGATAGCCTATCTCACCTACAATACCATATTCAAGAAAGATGCATTTGACAGACTTTTGATCCAACTTGTTGTGTTTGACTTGGGGAATATGGAAAAAAGTCTCACATCCAAAGACTTGCAAGTTTGCATATGAGGAGGTTTGCTAGACCATATCTCCTCAACGACTCTACCACCAAGAGCAATGCATGGGGATTTGTTAATTAGATAAACTATAGTAGTAACTGCCTTAGCCCAAAAGTATTGTGGTAAGCTTGCCTAATTGAGCATATTGCAAACTATTTCCTCAATTGTCCTATTTATGTGATGTATAACACCATTTACACTTAATACCCCTCTCATCACAAAACTACTCAAATGCCTTGGAGACATATTCAGCCCCATTATTAGATTGTAGGCTTTTTACCATATGCCTAGATTGATTCTCAACCATAGTAAGAAAGCACTAAAAAAGTGGGTAACACCTCTAAATTCTTCTTAATAGAATATGCCCATAACTTATGTGAAAAATCATCAATAAACATAACGAAAAACTTTGCACCACCTAATGACTGACAAGGTGTGGGACCATAGACATTTAAGTACACAAGAGCCAATGGCTTACGCACATGCATAGAACCATAATTTTTATACAAGTTATGAGTCTGCATGCCATATAAACAATGATCGCATGAGTCAAAACATGAGTAGTCAAGAGGTGGTAAATATTGTAAATGAGTGAGTACTTTCATTCCTTTACGGGACATGTGCCCAAGATGACAATGTCAAAGAGATGCATGTAGAAGATTAGCACAGACAAAACACAATCAATAGATTTATAAATAAGCAAGAGATATAGATTGTTAACCTTGGCACCTTTGCCAAAAATGAGATTGCCATGTGTAATCTTCCATGTCAAATCACCAAAAGATACATCATACCTATTATCATCCAACTATCCAGCTAGACAAGGCTTTTAGTCAAAACTGGGACATGATGTACATTGTGCTGCACAAATAGAGCACCAATACCAAACTACAATCTTACATCTCATATGCCAACAATGTCACATATATGATCATCTAATCCATGATTGAACTTATACTAGTGCGGTAGGTATAAAACCAATGATGATGTGGGGTAACATGGAAGAAAGCCCCCAAATCAAGAATCCAACATTGATGATAAGTAGACTAAACAGCCGAGTAAATGAGCAAAAACACAAAGTTTCCATTGCCAAGAATATCCAAGTAGCAACCAAGATATATATTGCAACTAGTAGTTCACGATAGGCATAAACCTCTAGGGTGCCAAATATTGTCAGAGACCCAAAAATGTCAAAGATATAGATGTAATCCCAAACAAAAGACTAGCATGTACATAAGCCAATTGTGGATAAGAGAGATTTAGAAGTAACAAAGATCCACCAATTTACACAACTAACTCATTGCACAGGAACAATGAGGCTCAAGTATATAACCAAGCATGCATCCAAAGCTGACAAACCAGTCTGGTAGGAGGAAGTACCGTGTATACAAACCAAAGCTAAATTAGTTCACAATCATTGGTATCTCCATGAACAATGTAGACCATAACTAGCTAAGCATATATGCATGAGTAAGTAAGAGTCTCCCAATTGACTTAAGAATCCAAGCTCTACAAAGAAAAGACCAAAGTGCTCCCATGGAAGCAAACCCAAAATTGCTCAGTCGTATGCCTCATAGCATTTGGGTGTCCAATGATATAAAGAAATACATCGAGGAGCATATACCCACAATAAGCCTTCAAGTCCGTAACTAAGAAAACTTCAAAGCAAGTAGTCATTGCAAATATGCAATCATCAGAGCTCAAAACCAAAACCTAGAGCTCAACATAAGCATATCTGGGCATCAATACATTAATGTAGCATCTCTAAAGCATGTGTGAATATTCAATACATAAGCTTACACATTGAGTGTTTGCTACTCATAGGGTGTTACAACAAATAATCCTTCAAGAATTGAGCTAAACAAGCTCTAATCAGTCCAAAAATTCTTCTCGATCATCAATACATCATTCAGGCATTGCAAACTTGCCCCATAGGCATTAGTAGAGCATAAATTGAGCAAATACTTGCTGTCCAAATAGTGACCTATCTTGAACTGTAGAGCAATGGGTGGCTGATATAAACACATAAAAATAGAGCTCAAGATGGAGTAGGAGAAATCAAGAAGAACCCCTAATTACCAAGCAAAAAGTCAGAGAACCATTAGGAAGTAATGACTGGTGATTGTAAGATAGGAGTAATGACTAGTGGTTGTAGCTAATCAGGGGAAGGGGAGCTACGTTGTTGTGCTAGACCTATAGGGTCACTTGGCAATGGGGGAAGGTGCTCCAATTGCCAAGAAACAAGTTGGAAAGAAGGGGAGTTGCTACATATCTCAAAGCAAGTGAAGTGGGGATACCATGGAAGCTTGATTAAAGCTCTCTTCTTGGGTTGAAGTGAATGTTGGTGAAGCTCCTCGAATGCTTGTTCTGATAGTTGAAAGGTTGAGCAAGATTGGAAGTACAAGTAGAAGCAAGAGAGAAGCGAGAGCTATGGAGCTTCAAGCAAGAGAGAAGTAAGAGCTATGGAGCTTCAAGCAAGAGGGAGCAAGATGATGTGTGGGAACTCCAATAGTCACAATGTGTGACCTACGTTATTTTATTGTCATAGAAAGAATAAAAAATAAAGTAATAGTAATGGGCAGCTGCCACTTGCAATGTATATGTGTGCAAGTAGTAGGTACAAGTAAATGTAGGTGGGTAGGCGGCCTTTAATCCCCAACATTTGAAAGATGACAATAAAGGATTAAAGGACATCTTATTCTGCTATTGCATTTCTAGTCATTACAATTAGGGCTCAAGGCCATGAATTCATCTTATCCTTCCATTAACATTGCTCAAAAGAACATATGCTTTTGTAATAGTTAGGTGTTCCAACAAGAAAACTCTTGTTCACTACATCAATTTTTGCTCTAATAGACATTAATCTTAATCCATGTGCATGTGTGTGTGTTATAAGAGGGAATATACATAACAAAAAAGGGGGGGCGAGGGGAGCTAATAACTAAACATTCCATGAATGAGAAACAGTTTACAAATAAATTTTAATCAACAAGACATAGGTAGACCAATATCATTGTCAACAATATTGAAATGCTTAAACCATAGTAGAAGGAGCATTCATACAAAAACAAGTTTATTAAGCCATAGATTACTGCAGCAGTTTACAATATGAGCATAAGCAATAAAAGTACTCCATGATATGGGATGCATCCATACAAAATAAGAGGGTGAGAACCATAACTTCTAATTTGTCTTGCAAGTGTAAATGACCTCACCTGCTTGTCATCCATGTCCACCCTTATAACGTTTCACCTTATTAGCGTCCATAACAAATGAGCTATTGAACACTAATTGACATATCATTGCAGATTAGTAAACATGGACAAACTTGAAAATGATCCATGAATCACAACATAGGAGAAAATGTGTCATGGAGGGTTTTTATAATTATGTGAGAAGCAAAGTTTATTTACATCTCTAACACAACCTCATACAGTTATAGCCTAGGTTAATTCCCCATAATTATGGAAAGTACAAGGTATTAGTAGAAGGTGTGGGTAGGGCATGGGAGACATTGAGCTAAAAGTGGCTATGGGTCTAAGCATGTAGACAATGACGGCTAAGGAGCATCAACTTATTATAGTTATAATCAATAGCCTACCCTTATGTTGCATCAATAAAAGGTGTAGGTAGGACATGAGAGAGGCCAAGCTAAAAGTGGCTATGGATCTAGGCTTGTAGGCAACGACTCAAAAGCTAAAATTAATTGCAAATGTAAACAATAGCCCTAGTCCTTATGATCCACACATCCATGTAGTAAATCAAGGTTGCATCATGCACTGGTTTGTAGATCTTAGTAGTAGATGCTATTATAAATGGCCGGGATGTAGAGAGAAGGTTTAATAAGAGAATTAGATAAGAAGCATGTGTAAAAAAGAGATGATACTAATAAAAAACTATGATAATCAATCGAGAGAATATGCAAAAAATAAATCAATAGAGTAAGGTTGAGAATACCTTCAAAATAACTTGCACCATGTAACATCGTGGGACAATGGTCTCAAAGAGGCTAGAGGTGCACATTATTTCAATAAAGGAGGCACCACTAAATTGGATAAATGGTTGTGAGATATGGGGGTTTGGAGTCAAGATATTGGTGGCAGAAACATGCTAGTGTATAGCATAAGATGAGAGTGGAAGTGTTTGATAAATAAAGCATAGGATATGGCATATCCTATGTATACATAAATAAAGTAGAGACTATGTGTGAAGAGTCCTAAATGTCAAAAGGTATCTATCGCTTTAGAGGATACTTCTGTGTGTATTGGTTGACAATGAAGGAAGAAGAAGAATGAAGATGATAAAGGATAAAAACTCTTGAGCCTCCATATCTTGTGCAATTGCTCCTTCCATTGTGCATCCTTCTTTACTCTTTTCAGTTGGTATCAGAGTGAGAATGCAGGATTGAAAGCTTGGATTGAGGAGTGCATTGAATTGAGGTCTACATCAAATTGAAAGCTTGTTGTCCTGCATTAAATCAAGTACTAATCTTCAACTAATCCACCCAAAATAGGTACATTAGATTCCAGAGCCACTGGATAGATTTTGGGCATTGGTGCTTGTCTTGAATGTATTTGGGAAGCTAAAGAAGGCTGGAAATGATGTATGGTAGCAAGGTCAATTGATTTTCAGTTTTGGATTTTTTGATTGCTGTAAGCAAGGGGGTAGCTTGAGCTCAGGGCCTGCTTGAGTAGGGGGCCTACTTGCCGAAAGCACAAGGGTTGCTTTAAAAAAGAACAAGGGGGTTTATGAAGAATGATAGAGAAAGATAAAAAGGAGATCAACCATAGCTTAATAAAGAGCTTGAATCTCCATACTTCATTGAGTGGTATGCACGTATGTTTGTGTCCAATTCATCTCAATCAATGCACATAAAAAGGCCTTGCCAGAATCAGTGTGATAGCAAATGGCATGATTTTCAACCATTTATTTCCTACCATTTAGCTTTCTTAAGCTTTATCAAAGTTAAGTTATAGCCTTATTTCAAAATACCCCCTTTCATGATCAAACTTCCAAAATAGTTTAGGCCTTGATTGTTCACACTAAGAGGGAGCAAACTAGCTATTTGGAAGATCTATGTTCACACTATCATGAGACTGAACTACATATTTTTGAAATTGGTTCACTAATTAATATGTTCACGCTACATTATATGGAACTAGTTTTGTGGCTTAAAGACCAATTTTCTACCATTTTCGTGTGTCAATTTGAAAGTGGAAAAATATAAAAAAAATCCACAAAAATTAATGTGGGTTGAACTTGTTTGGCACTTCATTCTTGGCATGAGAAATTGTAGAAAAATAGCAAGGAAATTGGCCAATTTTAGACCCATGTTTTGATGCTTTTTGGGTCATACGGGTACTATTTAAGCCCCATTCTCACTATTTCTTGTTGGATAACCAATGTTTGATATATGGGCATGATGTATGGATATGTGTGATGGTAGTTGGACACATGTGCGGCACCTATTGTAGTGGAACTCAATTTCTATGCATTTTCTTGGGGATTTTGGATGCTTTATGGTCTTGGTTTTGACTCCTTAATGCTTAGTCTTGTTCAATGCTTGGATATTGGTTTGACATATTATATATAGTTGGTTTTGCTGAATTTGCAGCCATCATAATGTCAAACATTGCATAGATTATGCAAATTGTGGGTGATCAATTGACTAAGGACAACTATAGTGTATGATCCTATTGTATAGAGAATTTCTTGATGGGGAGAGGTCTATGGGACCTTATTATAGGTGAATATGCATGTCTAGAACTACTTGATGAGTCCACTAAAGATTAGAAAAAGATGTACACAAATAAGATTGGCCAAAACAAGAAAGTCTTGCATTGGATATCTATGTGTATCTCAAAAACACTGATTCCACACATTAAAAAGGCAAATACTTGCAAATATGTTTGGAAAATCTTTGTAAAGATGTATGGCATATGCATGTAGGCAATGAAAATATAACTAAGGCAAAGGTTGCATGGTGCATAGCAAGGAAATAAGAGCATCAGTGGTTATGTGATAGAAATAAAATAGGTTGCAAAAGATCTTGCTTCAATAAATACACCAATTGATGATGATTGAGGGGAGGCTCTATGCTTGATTTTACAAAGTTGATTGCTTTGCTTCTTAAGAAGAGATTAAGTCGGGCCTCAATGCATCTAGCAATGGAAATAATACAAATTCGGATAGTGTGCTTTATCATCGACAACGAGGTTGTGGTAGCTCATCTAGAGCTAGAGGATCATCTTATGGCCGTGGAGACACTTTTACAATAGGCTATAGTACCTTTGGACATGGTGACTTTATGCATAGAGTCAAGGGGAGATCCTACTCCAGAGGCAGATGACATTCTAGTCAATTGGTCAAATGGCTACAAATCAAGGATTGCAAGTGAGGTTTAACAAGTATGGTTGTTTCATCGAGGAGTTTAAGAATGGAAAACTTGGCAGGCTTATTGCTTGTGTTCAAAAGAAAAGCATGTTATTTGCTTTGGATGCAAGAACTCCCATCATTCAGAGCTCTACGTATATTGAGATAGGGCATAGATAAGAGAAAGATGTAGAGCTATGGCATACAAGGCTTAAATAGATGCAATCTAGGTAAGCGGCTCATGGACTTTTACAATTTGGATATGTAAATTATAATCATATATGTGAGACTTGTCAGTTTGGCAAGTAGTCTCTAGATTCCCATTTCCAAAGAGGGGGAGGGTGAGCAACTATCTGCTGGAAATGATACATTCAGACATTTGGGGTCCATGTCAAAACATCTCTTTGAGTGGAAAATGCAGGTTCTACATCACTTTCATTGATGAGTTCAGGAAGATGACATGGGTGTACTTTTTGCAACTTAAAAGTGAAGCAGTCGAAAAGTTTTTGGAGTTTAAGGCTATGGTAGAAAAGCAATTTGGAGGCTACATAAAATGCTTGAGATTAGATAATGGTGGAGAATATGTGTAAATGAGTTCTCTTACTATTTCAGAGACCATGGGATCAAAAGACATGTCGCTTATAGGTATACAACACAGCATATGGTGTTGTAGAAAGGAAGAACAAGATCATTGTGGAAGTAGCAAGGGAAATGATGAATCACATACACATGCCCTTAACTTATTGGGCTGAGGTAGTACATACTGCAATCCATATCATGAACATGATACCTATAGCTTTGATGCATCATATGTCTCCATATGAGAAGATGTATGGTAGGACACCTGCAATTGCATACTTTAGGGTGTCCTGCCATACATCTTCTCATATGGAGACGTTGCTACTAAATGCATTTTTCTTAGGTGTCTAGATGAGAAGAAGGGCTACAAATGTTATGATCCTATCACTAAAGAGGTCCACATAAGCAAAGATGTGAGATTTAGTGAGTGTGAGACTAAAAGCTATAGTTGACATGGATGTCTATGAGAGTAGTGATGATGATGGGTATGTAAAGAACATTATAGCAAATATTGTTCAAGAAAATTAGCATGTTGAGGATATGTCTAGACCTCAAGACCATGAAGAAAGAAACGCAATTATAGTCCATGGAGCGGTAGGTTGAGAAGTGCACAAAAGAGGTAGATATTGCACAAGGGAAGAAGCCTATGGGTGAAACTTTAGAGGATGCGTCTATGGATGATGAGTTTGGCATACCACGTGTAAGAAGTCTAGGGATAAAGAGTGCAAGAAAGTATGTTCCACCACATGGAAGAATGGTTGAGACATCATCTAGTGTACCTCAATTAAGGAGGTTAGATAGGTTGAGGCATCCAGTGGATAGATTGACATATAATGGCTTCATGAAGATGTATTATCCATACATGGTATTGTATGTTCAGCATGTTGAGCCCACTTTTTTTGAAGAGACAATTGGAAACAAAGATTGGAAGAATACTATGGATGAAGAGATGGATGCATTGACAAAGAACAATACATGGGATCTAGTTGAGTTGCCTTATGGTAAGAAGTCAATTGGTTGCAAGTGGGTGTATCAAGTCAAGTGCAAATTTGATGATTGGAGAGATACAAGGCAAGGTCTGTTGCAAAAGGTTATGCTCAAACACATGGTTTGGATTATGAAGAGATATTTAGTGGATTGGCTAAGATGATTGCAATGAGATTGGCCATTGCATTAGCTTCTATCTATGGCTAAAAATTATACCAAAGGGACGTGAAGAATGCTTTCTTGAATGGTACATTGAAGGAAGAGGTCTAGATCAACTAGAAAGGTATGTTGACCATAAGTATCCACATTATGTGTGCAAGTTGAGGAAGGCATTGTATGGATTGAAATAAGCACTAAGAACTTGGTGTGAGATGAGAGCTGGATTTTAGGACCCGATTTGGACCCGTTCTTGAAGCATTGAAGCTTGTTTTGGAGCCGGAAAGTGCTCGAGAGGCATTAAAAATCCAATTTTCATGAAAAATTAAACGGTGGCGGATGGCTGAGCTAGAGTTTTCCTAGATGCATTTTGACATCAGGAATCCAACATAAGTCTCCGTTCTCATCAATCGGAGGTCGTTTGACCCTCCATTTAATCCCCGCAAGGTTCGGCGTTATAAAGCAACTACCAGATTGGGAAGCTGTAAAGTGCATGGGAGAGGTCAGCTTGATAGAGTTCGATGCCACAAAGCCGCTTGTCCAGTCGGATTGCAAATCGAAGTTCGTTTGGGCCTTCAAATTTGAAAAATCCACTTGCGAGACAGTGTGAACACAAAAAGATGAACCAGTTATTTTTATGTTTTAAACCTTAGGCTTAATAAAAGCCTTGAAACTAATGCAAAAACTATCAAAGAGAGGGAAGAGTCAATGCGCCTCCTCATTTTTGCTCGATGCCTCTCCGATTTAAACCCGTTTGGAGAGAGAGAGAGAGGGAAATTCTCGATCAGGGCAGGGAGAGGAACATGATGGCTGCAAGCTTGCCCTTTTTAATGGAGGATTTAAAAATCTCATTTTTACTATTTCTCTCTCCTCCCTCTCTCTCCCCTTAAGAGGTAGTTCATGCCCATGAAGAAGAATGAAGACTGATTGAAGGATGCTTGTCCGGCATGGTACCGGATCACTCCCGGATCAATGAAGGGCTAGACTTGGCTATTCGAAGATGGGTTGAGCCTTGAATGAGGGCTGACCTACAGTCCCGCATCAGATTTTAAAACCCGCAAAGAAGGAAAAACCAGTAATTCTATTTTACAAAGGAAAATTGCTTGTTTTTTATATTTGATTGAGCCGATGTTGTTCTTATGGAGTGAAAATTGGTAGACATGTTGTTTGTTGTTTTTCCTATGCTTGCATGATGAAAAAATAAAAAAACATAAAGCCAAAATGCTAGAAATAATTTTTAGAAACCCGTAAAACATGGTTTTTATGAGGAAAATGGGATTTTTGGTGTTTTCGGGTGGGATAAACCAATACAAATGGGATAAAATGCTAATAAAATCTACATTTCTACTATTCTAAGAATCAAGAGCCACAGCTATGAGAATATATCAATATTTTTATTAGAAAAATAGAGAAAAATGGGAGAAAATAAGAGGAAAAATAGGAATATGCCTTAAAAAAGTATGAAAAAAATATAATAAGTGGTTGTGGATGTATGGTGGGAAAAAGCATGAGGTTTGACCTCAGTTTTTCCTATTTTTTATCACAATGTGTGATTTATTGCTTTTTATACACTAAACTATGACAAAACAACCTCTATACACCTATGCAACGAAGCAAAACTTAAACGGTGAGGGGGGGGGGGGGGGTAGGATTTTGTGCAAGAGTTTGAGGGCTAAAATAATACAAAATTCTGATTGTTTGAGCATGGACCCTAGCTTTATTGGCCGCTCATCGTCTGGCGTACCAAGGTCTAGCTCGATAACATCGACGTCCCTTATTCTATCTTGGTCCCTCTTTGGATTCGTCAATCGACGACGTCTCATTTGCAAACACATCTTCCATTGTCTCTAACTCTGTAGAAGATAGGGGAGCTCGCTCACTTTGAGGTGATTTAGGATATGTGTCGACTACCACACATCTAGCACCTCTACAAAATATCAATCTACTAGCGGGTATATCTACTTGACAGTCTGCTTGCAAAATCCAAGATCGACCAAGCAGTACTTGGTAACTCAGACGCCCTGCAAATCGGATTACCCTAAAGTCCAATAGGCATTCTACGTTATCAACTGTCACGTGGACTTTAGTAATGCAGCCCTCCAACAGTCTCAGACTATCGTCAGCCATTCTAAGAATTGTGGAGGCATCTTTCTGAATCGCAAGACCCAACCTCTCCATCAATTCAGAATTCATATTCACATCTGGTCTAACATCGCAAAGGGAGCTAGCTAAATCAAATTCATGATAATTCGCTAAAGCTCGCTTCTCGTGCCAAACCATCCACTCTTTAGGACGCTGCACTGGCTTTATTGCCTCTTTTTCAACTTTCATCTTCTTTCTCGACACCTCTTTATCTCTCTTGGTGTCAACCTTAGTCTCTACGGGCTTTAGAGGTCCCCTTCCTTGTCAAGATTTAGAACTTGCGTTCCTTTATCATCCTGTCTAGGGTTTCTATCGACAGGTTTTACATTATCTTTATCACCTTGTCTATTTTTTTGGCCTCTTGTTATGGCACGTAGGCTAGAAGCTTTAGTGCTATTAACTTGCACAGTCTCGATGAGGCTCACCCTAGTGCCACATGGGAGTTATTCAACAGTAGCCTTACCCCTTTGGAGTATTTGTTTTGGCCCATCATCCTGCTGAAAATTCTTTCCTTGCGCATGATGATTAACAAGCCCTGGTTGCTGGTTGCCTTGCTGGAGGGAACTGATCTTGCTCCAACAGGTGGCTGCTAAATGGCCAGGCTTCCCACAAATGTCGCACTTGACATTTGGGCAATTACGTAGATAATGTTGCCCACCACACCATTTGCATCTAAATCTAGAGGGTGCACCCTCTTCGGGGCGTCGACTCCCTATCAGATTTTGTTGTTTCTTTAAGAAACTAAGGTCAATGGCTATTTGTCGATATTGTTCAGAGATCATATCCGTGTAGTGCTTCATCACGTCCTTGACTTCGCTAAGGACATTTGACGAACTCGACTCATAGCCCTGATCATCTACCCGTCGGTCCCTTGGCCGCACAATTTGATTAGGCATTGGTTGTTGACCCACATGAACGACATTAGGGTTCACTGCTTGGCCTCCCACATTTGGAGGCATCTGACTAGCCATACGCATAGTCATACTACGCGGAGCTAGCAATAAAGGCACATTCAGCACCACATTCCCTCTCCCGTTAGGGTTGGCAATCCCTATTCCTTGGCTTCCACTGCCATTGATCAGTTGCAAATTATTTCCCGACACTAGACCCATATTGGGATTGATTCGAAAAGCATAGGCCCCTTGCAGATGGGACTCTATTTTTTGCGCTTGTCTAATGGCAGTGTCTATTATTGCCAAGGTGACACTACTCAGCTGCACCTGGATGTTAAAATCAAGACCATGCAAGAAGTATTGCAATTGGGCAGCATGTGGGATAGGGATAGAGACATCCAATTTACGAAAAACCTCTTTGATCTTTTTGGCATACGCTCATATATCTTCATGCGGTTCTTGGTGTGTCAAATTCAACACAGGCAGCCAATATTGGCCACCCCTCTCAGGAGCGAACTCCCTTCAGATGGCTTTATAAAATAAGTCCACGATGGTTATAGTTTTGACCTCAAGGCCATGATACCATATAGCTACCCTTCCCTTTAGGGTCATGTTGAAGAACATCATTAGATGCCCTTCTTCTTGGATGCGGTAGTTAAACATAAGCTTTTGGAACTCCCTTATATGAAGCTCCGCATCCTCTTCCACTAACCCATTAAAAATGGGTAGGGGGAAACCTAAGGCTGGCAAATCCACCGTTCCCGCAAGGATTGCAATAGGTTGTACCATGGCAATGATCGGATTTGCTAATGGAATTGGGACAGGCAAAGCTATCACAACACTCGAAGTGGGAAAATTAATTGGGAGGGGGGAGTACTAGAACTTCCACCTCCTGACGGATTTTGATTCAGCCTAACGTTACTAAGACCCCACCCTTGAATAGGTTTAGGACTACTCCTTTTAGGAGAATAACGCCTATTGATTTTGGCCCTCCGTCTAGCCCTCTGGGCTCTCTCTTGTTTTTGGAGTTCAGCTTGATGGATCTCTTCAAAGGACATCAACTAACAAGTAGGTCCCAAGAGACCCTAGATTTAGAAATCACCACTTTGAGGCTGCTCCTGGCAGACACACCACTGATGGGACCAAAAATGAGCCGGCACTGGCTATGGCACTAGCCGGACCTTATGCATACAACAGACACCTCCATCACCACCCGACCTCGCGGGACAGGAGTGTCTGTAATAACTAAATGCACACTAGATACATCTAATATTGCGTTTGTAACTGAATAAGAGTCCAACAACACCTTCTCCAAAACCCCTCAAAGGGGTATTCCACACATATTGGCAATAAGTGCCACATCACTCTGATCCAAGAGTTTCGCAATATTTTCACTTAGAGTTATGATGAACTTAGGGGCATTCCTTCCAACCTTGCTGTCCATACAATTCCGTTGAAGGAAAGAAGTTGTCCTGTGCGACAGAAAGTCAGGTATATGCCATTTGAGTTGTGGGATGGGTTGTTCGAGGAGTTACAGAAATGACGAAAAACGGGTTTGATCTTCCTTGTGCAGCACATTGAATGGTGTTCACCAGTTGTGATTGAGAAAAGAAGAAAAATAATCAAATCCGGCTGTGTTTGGACTTTCAAGAGTTGAATAAGCAAACAATTAAGGATTATTACCCACTGCCCTTTATCAACCAGATTCTGGATCAATTGGTGGGTAGGGAGATATATTTATTCATGGACTGTTTTGTAGGCTATAATCAAATGGCGATTGCAGAAGAGGATAAGCTCAAAATGACGTTCATAATAGTCTTCGGGACCTTTGAATATCATGTGATGGCATTTGGTCAATGTAATGCGCCTGGTTCTTGGCAATGAATTGCTGATAAGACCTTTGGTGACATTTCCCTTGAGGAGCTGAAGGTATTTATTGACGATTTAGGGGCAACCACCGCGAGAGAAAGACAATTGATTATTTTACGAAAATGTTTTGAGTGATGTAGACAATTTTGCATAGCCCTCAATCCGAGGAAGTGCGTTTTTGGTGTACCTTATAGGCTCTTGCTGGGCCATGTAGTTAGCGCTGGATCCTGAAAAAATCAAAGCTATAGTTGCCATGAGTCCGCCACACACCCCCAAAGAAGTCCACAGCTTTCTGTCTCATCAGTTGGATATTATCGATTGTTCATAAACGCATTGGTAGAAAGAACGCTACCATTGACAAATCTATTATCCTTCAACTGTTTGTTTATGTGGAATGACCCTTGTAAGGTGGCTTTCGAGGATGTCAAGCATGAACTCGTAAGAGCACCTATGCTGAAAGCACCGAAGAGGGGTGAATTTTTTAATATATTTTCAGTAGCTACCATGCATAGCATTAGTTGCTATTTAGCGCAGATATGGGAAGAGAAGTAGTATCATCTAATTGCTTTTGCTAGTCGGAAGCTGGGTGTATCCAAAATTAATTATACTTATATAGAAAAGTTGTCCATGCGATGGTCTTTGCGACTAAAAGTTCATGCACTACATCCTTTATGAGAAGGTTGTCCTTTATACGAAGGTGGAAGGGCTACGACTGCTGATGAATAAGCTACAACCACCCGACTGTTTGGCAAAGTGGTTAATCACTTTGCAAGAGTTTGACTATGAGGTTAAGAGCAAGCCACCCAGATTGCAGGGTATCATAGAGTGCCGCGTGGACTTTGGGGAACTAAAGGAAGCTCTGGTTGAAGGTAATGATCCGGACTCATTGTTCAAGATTGACACGGCATTTATTCCCTCTTGGTATGGGGCAATAATACATTATTTGTCAATGGGAGAGATTGGAGTTGGTCTATCAAAGTCAAAAAAGTGAAAGATTAAGCAGCACGATTTAAAATTCACAATAATCGCAGGCACATTGTATCAGCAAGGGGTAGACGATATCTATCGCCGATGCGTAATGCCTAACGAGGTCCCTTTCATCTTAGAAGAATGCCATGACTCTACTTGCGAAGGTCATTTTTTCTAGGCGGCAAACTGCACAAAAAGCCTTGGTGGCGGGATATCGGTGGCCGGCCATCTTCCAGGATGCATTCGCGTACGTTAAAAGATGCGACATCTGCCAACGACATGATAGCCGAGAGAATAGGAAGCGACCACTCAATCCTATCATGGCGATCCTTCCGTTCGAGAAGTGGGAGATCGACTTTGTGGGCCCTATTACTCCGTCGTCCACTGCACAGATATATCTGTATATTATTGTAGAGATTGATTAATTTACTAAGTGATCGAAAGCACGTGCAACACAGAAATATGATGCAAAGAAAATTGCCAATTTCCTATTAGAGCAAATAGTATGTCGATTTGGTATGCCAAAAGAAATAGTATCGGACCGGGGGATGCATTTTCTGAACAAAGTGATAAAAAGCCTAACTGAGGCTTGGCACATCAAGCATAATAAAACAACCCCCTATAACCCACAAGCTAATGGGCAGGTCGAGAGTACCGACAAGAAGCTTGTGGGCATTCTGTGTAAGGTAGCATCGGAAAAGAAACAACATTGGACAAATAGCTGTATGTGGAAGTGTGGGCATATAATACGATGTTCAAACGAGCTACTGATCACACCCCATCAAGTATATGGAGAGGAGTGTGTCCTACCTCTAGAGATCGAGTTGCCGACGATAATATTCGCAATCAATCATTCTTTGGGTGACGGGGATGCCCTCTTAGAGCGCTTTACGACTTTGGCACACCTTGATGAGATTAGATTGCAGAGCTTGCTACATCAGGAGGTGACTAAGCGTCGGATGAAACAACTCCATGACCTAAAAGCTTAAAAATACACTTTTAAGAAATGACAGCTAGTGTTGTACTATGATGGACATAGAGAATTATTTCTAGGAAAGCTAGAGCCCAAATGGGACGGTCCTTATAGGATTGTCAGGATCGGGAAGAATAAATCCACAACATTATTGGCAGATCTTGAGGGTGTGGAGTTTAAGAATAATATTAATCTTAATAAGATTAAACCTTATTATTTTTTACTGTGCTAATGACATATGTGCCTTGTAGGTCTATGCGTGATTGATTAGACATATGCAAGGAAACAACGATAGAGGTTGATGGGTCGACTGATCCCTTATTTGGAGCACCCATACTTAGAGCAGCGATATCATCAGGGAAAGCTCATTTGGTGGAGTAAAGGCTATAAAGTGACTGAGCAAGACGACGGGACATTCGTTTGGGAGATTAAGGTCTTCTGTCATCACTGTTTGCAGATTTTGACAAGTGTCTCTGTAGTCTTTAATGATGAAGGTGGGATGGAGCTGTCAGTTCATCCTCTCAATATGTTGAATTTTGACTATCATAATTACGAATAGGGGAGTTCTGAATGGTTTGCCACGTGTAAACCCATTGTAGACGTACACATCATATTTTGATGGGGCGTCTAGGGGCCCTAATAAAAAAGGGAGTGTTGGAGTAGTTATCCAAGATCCCCGATGTAGAGTTACAATGAAATTAGTTGCTTATCTCGGGGTAGGATTCACTAACAACATGGCAGAGTATAAAGCCTTGATTATGGGACTGAATATTGCCAAGAAAGATGGTATTCGGTAGTTGTTAGTAAAAGGGGATTCCCAGTTGATCTTAAATCAACTCAATGAGACATATATAGTTCAGAATCCTATCCTTCGTATGTATCATCGAACTGCTATAAACCCTACTTGTTGAATTTGAGAGCGTATCTCTTCAGTTGATTCCACGTTCTTGGAATCAGTTTGCGGATTCACTAGCCAATTTTGCTTATGAAGAGGACCTCTTCTTCAACTGTGGTCTTAGTCCGGATGTTGCTCTTGATAATGAGACAGGACCTGGTCGTTTGTGGGGAATGTTATCAGACCACGCGTTATATGGCACATGATGGTTGATATGGGTAATGCGAAGAGTAGCCAAGACCCATCTACCACTATTATCTTGGACCAATAGGTTGGTCAGAAGGCATGTTATGGGTACGCCTCTTGCTATATATGCAGGAGGTATGGGTCACAACTTGATGCATTTAGTTTAGGGCTGAGAGCCCTATTTTTCCCCTTGGAATAGAGCATATTTTCGTATATCTGCCTTCTTCCAAAGAGGGATCTATATAAGCTGGTTTGATTTATTTCTTTAGGCCAAGAGGGCCAGTTGTTTTAAGGGTTTAATGTTTGATTTCTTTAGGCTAAGTGGGCCAGTTAGTTTGCAGTACAAATGTGTTATTCCTTTAGGCCAAGAGGGCCCTATGTTTGTTTGGTGCAGGTACTTTTAATGGTTTGTTGTTTTAGTGATTGCATTATACATGTTGGTGAAGTCATTGGAGGGAGCCTTTGCTGTGGAGGAGCTTCTTGTGGCCATTCCAGGTGGTTTCATCCCCTTTCCGAGTTTTTTTGCCTTAAGCAAATAACGATACATATGTGAGGGTGCTTTCTTCTTATTTGATTGGGGACCGGTGATCAAGGCATGAAGTCCCAGGTTTAGGTCGGTATGCCTGTGGGAGGTTTGAGTAGTCATTACCTCTTGCAAAGGCGTTGTTAGGCATTGAAAGATCTGTTTTCGATGGGAGTTCTAGTGGCCTTGTTCTACTGACCTACTAGGCAGCTGATCTAGGAGGTCATGTTAGTGTGAGGCAGTTGGAGAAGCCTACTAAAAATACCCAAAAGGAAAAACCCTAAATATTTGAAAGAAAATATATGAATATACAAATGTGTGTAAAAAGGGGTTCTAACCCCCTAAAACAATACAATAGAAAAGAAAGAAAAATCTTTGAGTAGTTGTTCATTGCCTTGCGAAGGCCTGGTAGATTCCTGGGGACGAGACAAGACCCGGTGTTGATGCCTTGTCTTCCTAGGGGTGGCAACTAGTTGAAAAGCAAAGGAATAAGAACAAGAGAAGGTTGGAGTGAAAATAAAAGTGAGCGTTAGAAAATGATTAAGTGTTGCCTCGCGAGGGCTTGGTAGGTTCTTAGGTACTGAGACAGGACCTAAGACCCATGCCTTGTTCTCCTTGGGTCACTACGCTCAGCTCCCTCATTTTTACATGGCCAATTATGGAAAATAAAGACCTAAAAGGACAATGTGCTAAAAACAAATATTCTTGATTAGGCTATAGGAGTTCTCGCCTCGTAGGAGCTCCTAGTTGAGTTGTCCTCAATTAGAAAGATAGTTCAGATCACCACTTAGGATGACCTCTTTGATAGTTCTTTTTAGCTTGGCCATGTTGGAGCAATACGTTAGTAACTAGCTCTGGCCTCTTATCAGTTTGTGCTAGGCCTACTTCTTGTGGATTTCATGCCTTGGTTTTGTCAAGGGGTAGGAAGAGAGCTATGATGTGTTTTGCTGTGTATCTATTTTGTATCAGCTTGATGCTCTTTGTGGTTGTGTTTATGTGGAGATTCGTTCGTGGGATTCGACGAGCTGAGTCTCCCTATCCCATGGTCACCAATGAGAGCTGGATTTTAGGACCCGAGCCGTTCTTGAAGCGTTGAAGCTCGTTTTGGAGTCGAAAAGCACCAGAGAGGCATTAAAGAGACAATTTTCATGAAAAATCAAACAGTGGGCGGATGGCCGAGCTAGAGTTTTCCTAGATGCATTTCAACATCAGGAATCCAACACAAGTCCCGGTTCGTCAATCGAAGGTCGTTTGACTCTCCATTTAATCCCTGCAAGGTTCGGTGTTATAAAGCAGCTACCAGATTGGGAAGCCTTAAAGTACGTGGGAGAGGCCATTTGATGGAGTTCCATGCCACGAAGCCGCCTATCCAGTCGGATTTCAAATCGGAGTTCATTTGGGCCTTCAAAATTGAAAAATCCACTTGCGAGATAGTGTGAACACAAAAAGATGAATCGGTTATTTTTATGTTTTAAACCTTAGGCTTAATAAAAGCCTTGAAACCAATGCAAAAACTATTGAACAGAGGGAAGCGTCAATGCACCTCCTCATTTTTGCTCGACTCTCCGATTCAAACCCGTTTGGAGAGAGAGAGAGAAATTCTTGATTAAGGCAGGGAGAGGAACAAGATGGCTGCAAGCTTGCCCGTTTTAATGGAGGATTTAAAAATCTCATTTTTAGTCTTTCTCTCTCCTCCCTCTCTCTCTCTCCCCTTAAGAGGCAGTTCATGCCCATGAAAAAGAATGAAGATCGGTTGAAGGATGCTTGTCCGGCATGGTATCGGATCACTCTTGGATCAATGGAGGGCTAGAGTTGGCTGTTCGAAGATGGGCTGAGCCTTGAACGAGGGTTGATCTGCAGTCCCGCATCAAATTTTAAAACCCGCAAAGAAGGAAAAACCGGTAATTCTATTTTACAAAATTTTTAAACTTATTTTGATATTTGATTAAGCCAATGTTGTTCTTATGGAGTGAAAATTGGTAGACATGCTGTTTACTATTTGTTCTATGCTTGCATGATGAAAAAATCAGAAAACATAAAGTCAAAATGCTAGAAATAATTTTTAGAAACCCGTAAAACACGGTTTTTATGAGGAAAATGGGGTTTTCGGGTGGGATAAACCAATAGACATGGGATCAAATGCTAATAAAATCTACATATCTGATGTTCTAAGAATCAAGAGCCATAGCTTTGAAAATATATCAATATTTTTATTAGAAAAATAGGAGAAAATAAGAGGAAAAAATAGAAATATGCCTTAGAAAAATACAAAAAAAATATAATAAGTGGTTGTGGATATATAGTGGGGCAAAGCATGAGATTTGGCCTCAGTTTGCCCTATTTTTTTGTCACAGTGTGTGATTGATTGCTTTTTATACACTAAACCATGACAAAACAACCTCTATACACCTATGCAACGAAACAAAACTTAAACGGTGAGGGGGAGTAGGATTTTGTGCAACAGTTTGAGGGCTGAAATAATACAAATTCTGATTATTTTTTCTATGCATAGCATTTAGGAAATGACCTATTTGGAAATAAGGGATCTAGTAGTATAAGGTTTGTCTTGGCGCTAGATTCTTGCAATGAAGTTTATACGTATTAATTGGAATTCATGGAAAGACTGTTTGTATACTAGCACATAGGCTGATTTCGAAACATAACTGTTTGTGCACGATGAGACGTCCATTATTGCATTGATCATACATGTGGTATCAACTCCTGGAAATGTATAGCAATTGTTTGAATTATAGTTGACCCATGCTTGAGAGGGTGAGATTCCCCTTGCCATAGGTTAGCCGTTTGTTTCTTGGGGGAGATTATTAGTGAGGAAACATGCTATCTCCTGGATCTCGCTGACAAAGAGAGGAGTCTTGTGCGAATGTGCTTATATGTAAAAGCAACGCATTGAGGGGCCAATCCCCAAGATGTAGGAGAGCTGCAGTGGGGTCACAGTAATCAGCCCAATGGGGTGCCTCCAATGTTTGTGATACATGGCACTTATTGCCATATATGTGTGGGATACCTCTTTGAGGGGTTTTGGGAAAGGTGCCGTTGGACTCTTATTCAGCTACAAACGCAATATTAGATGTATCTAGTGTGTATTTAGTTATTATAGACGCTCCTGGCCCGCGAGGCCGGGTGGTGGTGGAGGTGTATGTTGTATGCATGAGGTCCGGCTAGTGCCATAGCTAGTGTTAGCCCATTTTTGGCCCCATCATGAGAGGATCAATAAGTTCTTATGTAGCATGGGATATTAGCGAAGCATGGCTGATTATTCGCTTTATGTCAAACATACAAAGGATGGATTGGTTGTTGTGGTCACCTATGTCGATGATCTCATCATTATATGTACTCTAGAGAGAGAGATTGTCGAAGTAAAGCATGGGTTGCACAAGAAGTTTGACATTAAGGACCTTGGTTCATTGAGATAATGTATTGGCATTGAGGTGATTGATACTCCATATGGAGTTTGGTTAGTGCAAAGACAATGCTTATTGGAGATGCAAGAGAAGTATGGAATGACATGATGTAAGCTAATGGATACACCATTGGATCAAAACATTAAGATGGTGGATGATGGACAATATGTAGAACATGTCACTATGCTCAAAAATATGGTTGGTAGCCTAATCTACCTAACCATAACAAGGTCTAACTTGAGTTACTCAATTGGAGTCATTTGTCACTTTATGGAAAAACCATGCAAACCACATTTAGATGCAGTGAGGAGAGTCTTGAGATATGTGAAGAAGATAGCGATTTTTGGCTTGTTCTATGAGAAAGGAATTAAACCTACAGTGTTTGGCTATACAGATTCAAAATGGCAGAAAGTATCATGGATAGGAGTTCCACTAGTACCTATGCATAAGAAAAAATCTTGAGCCTCCATATCTTGTGCAATCTCAGAAGGACATATGCTTATATAATAGCTAGGTGTAGCAACAAGAAAGAGCTTATTCACTACATCAATTTGGGCTCTAATAGACATTAATGTTAATGCGCGCACATGTGTGTGTGTGTGTGTGTGTGTGTGTGTGTGTGTGTGTGTGTGTGTTTGTTTTATTAGAGGAAATATACATAACAAAAAGGGGTGGTGAGCTAATAGCTAAACATTCCATGAACAAGAAACCTTTTACAAACAAATTTTAATCGAGACAACAAGGGTAGGCCATTATCATTATCAATGATATCAGATTAAACCATACTAGGAACATTAATGCAAAAAGAAGTTTATTAAACTATAGATTGCAATAATTTACAATATGAAGAGGACCAATAACAATACTATGTTAAATGGGTAAAGGTGAAGGCTGGTACTTGCATCCATACAAAAGAAGAGAGTGAGGACCATAACTTCTAATGCATATTACATGTGTCAAAGACCTCACCTAGTTGTCACCCATCTCCATCCTTATAACATTTTACCTTTTTGGTGTCCATAACGAGTGAGCTAAACAGTAACTGAGAGATTGTTGTAGATGAATAAAGGTGGACAAACTTCAGAATGAGCGAGGAATCACAAACATAGGAGAAAATGTGTTATGGAGGGTTTTCATAATTATGTGAGAAGCAAAGTTATTTTACATGTGTAATACAACCTCATATAGTTGTTGCATGGGTTAATTTCCCATAATTATGGAAAGTGCAATGCATCAATATAAGTTGTAGGTAGGGTGTCACGATTGTGGGAGAGAAGGAAGGAGTCTCACTTGTAGCTTTCTTGCTTGCACAATGGGGGAAGACACACAAGGGTGGAGGCTGAAAACAGTTTTCCTCTTCTTAGTTGTGTAAGCCAAAAGAACTCTCTTACAAAGAAATAGAAGAACCCTATATATGGGTCTCAAACCAAACTCAACTAACTAAGGTGGCATACTAACTGAGCCACGAACTAGAGTAGATAAGGATAGCTATCATGTAGCTATTATTCATGGGCGGTGTACCAACCGCATCTACAACTGACAAGTCGGTGACATAAATGCACAATGGTCACCCTGGCGTATCACGAGTGGAGCTCGATATCTCAACACTCCCCCTCGAGCTCAATCCCAATTCCTGCACACCAAGCAGGTCTCTGAACTTGCGCAGCTTCTCTGCGCCCAATGCCTTCGTGAATATGTCAGCTACCTGATCCTCTGTGCTGACATAAACTAGATCAATAAGACCTAGTAAAACCCTCTCCCGAACATAGTGATAATGCACCTCAATGTGCTTTGTTCTAGCATGATAGACTGGGTTATTTGCCAAGTGTATACTACTCATGTTGTCACAATAAATGACAACTGGCCCATCTGTAGACTGATGCATATCATAAAGTAGCTTATGCAACCAAGCTACCTCACATGCAGCCATCGCTGCACCCCTGTACTCAGCCTCTGTGCTCGACAAGGCAACTGTAGGCTGTTTCTTGCTGCTCCAAGTGACTGCAGCACTCCCAAAAGAGAACACATATCCATTGGTAGATCGTCTATCAGAGATACTACCAGCCCAATCAGCATCAGTGTATCCATGCAGCTGTATCTGAACCCCAGTCTCATAAAATAGTCCATACTGCAATGTAGACTTCACATACCTGAGTATGCGTCTAGCCGCATCCAAATGTGGTTTCCTTGGAGCCTGCATAAACTGACTTACCAATCCAACAGCATAGCTCAAATCTGGCCTGGTAATAGTCATATAAATCAAGCTTCCTACTATGCGTCTGTACATAGTAGGGTCTTCCAAAAGCTCACCTGCATCTGTGCTCAGCTTCACATTCTGCTCCAAAGGAACTGAAATAGGCTTACAGCCTGTCATCCCATATTTGGACAGCATGTCCAATCCATACTGCCTCTGCAAGAGCTGTATCCCACTTGGTGATCTAATCACCTCAATGCCCAAGAAATAACGCAGCTCTCCCAAATCCTTCATCTCAAACTTCTGCTTCAATAGCATTTTCACATGAAGGATATCTTCATCACTGTCACTTGTCATAATCAAATCATCAACATAAATGACAAGTAGCATAATACCTTTCTCTGTTTTTCTCACATAAAATGAGAAATCTGCCTTGGAAATCTGAAAGCCAATAGTGACAAGATACTGTCCTATCTTGTCAGACCATGCTCTAGGTGCTTGCTTCAAGCCATACAAGGCTTTCTTCAACCTGCAAACAAACTGAGGATGAACATCATGCACATAACCTGGTGGCTGCTCCATATAGACCTCTTCTTGCAAATCACCATGCAAGAAGGCATTCTTTACATCCATCTGATGTAAAGACCATCCCTTTGATGCAGCCATAGCAATGACTGCTCTTACGGTTGCCATCCTTGCAATCGGACTGAATGTTTCTTCATAGTCAATGCCATATGTTTGTGCATACCCCTTGACTACTAATCTTGCCTTGTATCTGTTCACAGAACCATCTGCATTGTGCTTCACCTTATAAACCCACTTACAGCCAATTGAATTCTTACCTTTAGGCAAAGGTACCAATTCCCATGTAGCATTTGCTTCCAAGGCATCCATTTCTTCATCCATGGCTTTCTCCCATTTTTCTTTTCCCATGGCTTCCTCAAAAGAAGTGGGTTCTGGTTCCTGTATCACTTTCACCATGTATGCATAGTGAATGGCTGTAAATCCATCATATTTCAGCCTATCCACAGGATACCTAACTCTGGTAGATCTGCGCAAAGTGGGTTCACTCCCAGGTGCTCTCAAAACATCCCTAGTCTTCCTTACTCCAGGTGTAACAATAGAAGGAATACCCAACTCATCATCAATGCTCTGTTCTGAGCCACTGGATTCACCATCCACATAAGAGTGACCTGCATTCACATCAAACATGGGCTGATCAACCTTCTCCTTTCCTTTTCGTGATACCTGTATACCACTATCTGCATTGCTTTGAGAAGATTCTCCTGATCTCAATCTACTTGTCCATGGTGAAGAATGTGAACCACTGCTAGAGGATGCTCCAGGTCCACTAATATTTTGTGACTGCTGCTGTGAATTCTGTGCAGCATTACCATTTTGTGCATCTACATCATCAATCACATTTACTGGTTTATACCAGCTACTCATCTCATCAAAAACAACATCTCTGCTCACTGTAAACTTACGAGTAGAAGGGTTATAGCATCTATACCCTTTTTGCTGTAGAGAGTAACCAATAAAGATGCACTTCTCAGCTTTTGGATCCAACTTGGATCTCAACTCATCTGGCACATGTACATAGGCAATTCAACCAAAAATTTTCAAATGAGAAATATCTGGTTTCCTACCAGTATACCTCTCCTCTGGAGTCACCCCATGTATTGCTGCAGTGGGAGTCCTGTTCATTATGTAGACTGCTGTAGCAACTGCTTCAGCCCAATAAAAATCTGGCAAGTCTTTTTCATTGAGCATGGCACGAGATACCTCTCCAATATGCCTGTTTTTTCTTTCTGCAATTCCATTTTGTTGTGGGGTATAACTGCATGAATATTGCTGCTTTATGCCATGCTCCTGCAGGAACCTTGCAAACTCATTTGAGAGGTACTCTCCCCCTCCATCTGACCTTAGGCATTTTATCTGCAGGCCTGTTTCTTTTTCAACCATAGCTTTAAGAGTTTTGAAATGCCCAAAAACTTCACTTTTCTTTTTCATAAAATACACCCAAACTTTTCTGCTATAGTCATCAATAAAACTGAAAAAATAATGACAGCCTCCAAGAGATGCAGCTTTAGTAGTCCACACATCAGAGTGGATTAATTCCAATGGCTTCTTGCTCTCTTGAACATGTCTAGGAAATGGTTTCCTTGCCTGTTTTCCAAACTGACAGGCTTCACATACCTTATGCATTTCTGCAACCTTGAATCTAGGCAATCCTGCAACAATATTTTGGGCCTGCATTGATTTAAGTCGTTGTACATTAACATGACCAATGCGTTTATGCCAGATATCAATATCTGCAACTACACCGGTCCCATGTGCAAACATTGCTGCACTCAATTCAGACATGTCTGCATCCAACGTAAATATTCTGCCCTTCTTCTTTCCTTTTGCTATCAAGCGACCTTTATTTTTCATATCCTCAACAAAGCATCCATGAGGATTAAATCTGACCTGCAAGCCCTGTTCAACCATTTGACCAACAGAAACCAGATTCTTGGTGATATTCGGGACATGAAATACATCGGACAGGTATTTCTTTTTTCCATCTTGCATAGACAAAGGAATTTTTCCAATCTGCACAATCGGATGTGCAGTATCATCACCAGTCTCCACAAATCCTGGTTTTTCCATTTTCCTTGCATCCTCCATCCATTCTGCATGACCTGTCATGTGGTTTGATGCACCTGAGTCAACATACCATACATCGTTGCTTTCTTCTGCACTTGTCACAGAATTGTTCATGTGCTGCACCATGAACAAATGCTCATTTCTGTCATCACCCTGTCTACTAGAAGATGCATAATTTCCTTGTTGGAGTTTTCCATTCATGATGTCATTCTGCTTCTTATAGCAGTCTTTAGCCATATGACCCATTTTACCACAGTAGTAGCATTCAACATTACTGTTTGCATTTTGACCTCTTTGCCATCCACCACGACCTCTTTGGCTCCCCCTGCCTCTAGTGTTACCACGTCCTCCTCCATAGGACTGGTTTTCTTGAGTTTGCTGCATATTCTGATTTCTACCACGGCCTCCAAATCGGCCTCCTCTACCTCTGCCTCTACCTCTTCCAGCATTTGAGTAGAAGACAGCTTCTTTTGAAGTTCCTCCTGAAGAAGATGCACCACCATTTCTCTGCTCCTCAGAAATTAGAAGAGCAATCAACTCCTCAAAATCAGGAAATCTTTCACGGACAGAAATGGATGTTCGAAACTGTGTATAATCCTTTCCTAGACCATTCAAGGTCACAGAAACTAAATCATCATCTTCCACTGGCGACCCAATGGAAGCAAGTGCATCTGCAATCTTCTTCACCTTCATGTGGTAGTCATTGATGCTCATATTTTCTCTTTGCACATTATGCAACTCTTGCTTGAGCTGCATTTTCCTGGCTTGAGTATTTGTACTATACATTTTTGACAAAGTATCCCATGCCTCCTTTGGCGTACTTGCATCCTGAATATGCACAATCATAGAGTCTGAAATACTGATAGACAGCCAGTACATAACTTTCCTGGCTCTCTCATGCCATGCTTTAAATGCCTGCATTTGCTGTTGATTGGGAACATCAGGAAGAACTGGTTCTTCTTCATTTCCTGCAACAAATTCCCAATATCCTTTTCCCATAAGGAAATTCGTCATTCTAAACTTCCATGCCTGGAAGTTGTTCTTGTCAAGCTTTTCAGTGACAATCTGTGAGAGAGAATCAGACACCATTACAAAACACTGCAAAAATTTCTGTCACTGCAAAAAACTCAGCTTCACCCTCACAAGGGCAAATCTGCAAAACTGGCGAAAGTGGTATTTGACCACACAGTCACTTCCTAGTGACGATTTTGCATCAACAGGCAACAAGGATGATTCTGTAACTCCCAATGTCTCTGCGTACAAGCATACGATGCAATTTCTATAGTAACTTTTCACCGACCTGTAGAACAGTGGTCGCACAGCATAAAACTGAGCCTTTTCCTGAGTGCGTGCAGAAAACTTCCGCCTTCAAAACAGGCCCCGAAATGGCCTCAAATCAAAAAAACAAGGTCGCCGAGGCTAAAGCCCTTTCCCGCAGCATATACTGTCCTCTTGCTTCACCGCGAAGGGCGTCTCAACCTGAGACAATGCACTCCTGCACTTTCCGGCTGTGCTACCTGCAGAGATCTGCTCCCAAAACAGAAAATGAAAGCAACACTGCTCCTCTTACTAGACCACCGCGAGCTTGGCTTGCTTTCTTGAGCTCCTTACCACGAACAAGGCTCTGATACCATGTCACGATTGTGGGAGAGAAGGAAGGAGTCTCACTTGTAGCTTTCTTGCTTGCACAATGGGGGAAGACACACAAGGGTGGAGGCTGAAAACAGTTTTCCTCTTCTTAGTTGTGTAAGCCAAAAAAACTCTCTTACAAAGAAATAGAAGAACCCTATATATGGGTCTCAAACCAAACTCAACTAACTAAGGTGGCATACTAACTGAGCCACGAACTAGAGTAGATAAGGATAGCTATCATGTAGCTATTATTCATGGGCGGTGTACCAACCGCATCTACAACTGACAAGTCGGTGACATAAATGCACAACGGTCACCCTGGCGTATCACGAGTGGAGCTCGATATCTCAACATAGGGCATGAGAGAGGCCAAGCTAAAAGTGGCAAGGAATCCAAGCCTGCAGATAGCGGACAAGGAGGTACAACTTATTACAGTTGTAATGCCTGACACATTAGAAGTTATGCTCTCACCCTCTTCTTTTGTATGGATGCAAGTATTAATCTTCACCTTTATCTATGTTGTGGAGTACTTTTACTAGTCATGTTCATATTACAAACTACTACAATCTATGGTTTAATAAGCTTCTTTTTGTATAAATGCTCCTTCTACTATGGTTCAAGCATTTTGATATCATTGTTTATGATGTTGGTCTGCACGTATCTTGTTGATTAAAAAGTGTTTGTAAAGGGTTTTTCTTCATTGAATGTTTCGTTATTAGCTAGCTCTCCCTTTCTTGTTATGTATATTCCCTCTTTTTGTAACACATGTAGACACACCCACACTAAGATTAATGTCTATTAGAGGGAAAATTAATGTAGTGAGCATATTCACAACTGTTTTCTAATATATTCCTTTTTTCCTCATTATAATGATGATATAAACCCTTTTCATACCCAAATGACTTCCTCTCTTTTTCACTTATTGTTGTTTAACATCTACCTATTTGTGGTTTAGATTTGTGCCGACGTACACCTTCTATTGATGCAACATAAGGCTAAAGCTACTAATTACAACTGCAATAAGTTGTAGCTCCTTGGCCTTTATCTACATGCTTCAATCCATAGCCACTTTTAGCTCGGCGCCTCTCATGTCCTACCCACACCTTGTATTTATACCTTGCACTTTCCATAATTATGGGGAGTTAACCCATGCTATAACTACATGAGGCTGTAAGCAAATGTTAAAAATATACATTAGAAGTTATGGTTTTCACTCTCTTCTTTTGTATGGATGTAGGTACTGGTCTTCACCTTTACCCATATCACAGAGTATCTTTATTGGTCCTATTTATATTGTAAATTGTTGCAATCTATGGTTCAACAAATTTTTTTTATTTTTATTTTTTTTGCATAAATGCTTCTAGTATGGTTTATGCATTTTGATATTGCTGATAATGATGATGGTCTACCCATGTCTTGTTGATTAAAAATTGTTTGTAAAATGTTTCTTGCTCATGGAATGTTTAGTTATTAGCTTGCCACCCCCTTTTTGTTATGTAGACTCCCTCTTATCACACACACACACACACACACACACACACACACACACACACACACACACACACACACACACACACACACACACACACACACACACACACACACACACACACACACACACACACACACACACACACACACACACACACACACACACACACACACACACACACACACACACACACACACACATTTGCACGTGCACGCACACACACACACACACACATTTGCACATGCACGTGCACGCACACACACACACACATTTGCAGTAACATTAATGTCTATTAGAGTGAAAATTGATGTAGCGAGTATACTCCCTCTTATAACACACACACACACACACACACACACACACACACACACACACACACACACACACACACACATACATTTGCACTAACATTAATGTCTAGTAGATTGAAAATTGATGTAGTGAGTAAGTGGTTTCTTGTTGGCACACCCAGCTTTTATATAAGCATATGTTCTTTCCAGCAATGTTAATAGAAATATCAGATCAATTCATGGCATTGGCCCCTAATTGTAATAACTAGAAATGCAATAGAGGAATAAAATGTCATTTTAATCCTTCATTGTCATCTTTCAAAAGAAAGGAAACATTCTAAAATTATAGTCCAAACCAAACATACCAAAGAATGAGTAGAGATATTGGCCATCCACGAGTGATAGACTGATTGGTAGGGGTGTGGCATGTGTAAAGTGTACTCACAGGTTTAAGCTTGGGTCAAAAGGCTTGGGGATTCAATCATTTTCGGGTGAGCAATACCTTTGCTATTGGCCCTTAGGCCAATGGGCTTCAACTCAAATATTCAAAATAATATCGTGAGTTGACATGCAAAAACTTAAGACCGTATGGACTGCTTATCGAGTCAAGAATTTCAAGCGAGTGGCAATGGCTACCTCTCACATAGTTGTGCATGCTCTCGCACAATGATGTAGTGAGCTTACTGTTGAATTTGATTATTGTAGTCCTCTTCCTTGACTCTTTCGATGGCTCCACAATTCAAAGTGCTATCTCAAGCAAGCTCCATCTTCATCCTCCAAGCTCCAACCTCCATAGTCACATGCGTGAGAAAAGAGAAGAGAAGAAGGAGAAGAAGAAGAGAGGAGAAGAAGAGCTTCTTCATAGCCCCTCTCTCTCACACACTCACACTCTCCTTATGTTACACTCCCTCTCTCCCTCTCTCATGCATAGGAAGGAAGCAAGAGCAAGAACAAGAAGAGAGATAGTTTGCACACACACCAAGAATGAGCTTATCCATTCATTTTTGAACTTCTATATATGCCCTTCTCCCCTTAGGCATCCAACCCATTTTCATGACTAGTTGCCCCTTGGCTTTGGTCCTCTCTTCCACTCTCTTTCCTATTCTTTTTCCTATTCTCATGGCTCCTTTATATGTGCCTTTTCATTTTTAGTAGAAAATCAGAAATGGAAGCATGAAAGAGTATGCACAAGAGGGAGAGAGAGAGCTCAAGTACAAGAAGAAGATCTTGCTTAGTAAGTTGTTCAAAAGTACAACTAGTACACTCCTCAAGTGTGAGAGTGACTCATAGGTAGTTTATATAGCTTTGAAGAAGTTAGGGTTAGGGTTTCCCTTCGCTCCCCTATCCTCCAGTTCATTTACACCTAGCTACCCTTATCCTCTCCAGTATAAGGAGAGTTCTCATGCTTACTTCTCAACATCCCCCCTCGATGCTAGGTGGCATTGGACAAAGCATGATAGGATGCTCCCTCTTAATCCACAATGAGATGCCTTTATAAATTAGGCTACAAAAGATGGTTATAGGTAGAGAGTGTTACAAGACTCAAAAGAGTCGATCGTTTGTGGATTGGGAGGCAAAGTTGGCCTCCAATTCCTTAGGTACTTTAGGAATACTTGGACACTTACTGGTGATATGCCCAGTCTTTTTACATTCATTGCACTTCATTTTGTCAAGATACTTCTTCTAGCAGTTACTTACAATATGTCCTTTTTTATGACAGAAGGAGCACTTTGTAGAAGCTATATGGACTAACACTTGCTCACGGGAAGTAAATGCTAAAGCCCCTTCCTTATGGTTCCTCTTCTCTTCATCCAGGCATGACTGGATGGTACTTGCCAAGGTTGGGTTTGGGATATTAGTAAGGGTAGTAACAAAGGTTGGAAAGACCTTCTTTACAGACTTTAGAAGGATGACAATGGCATCTTCATCATGAATTGGTGCTTGAATGGAGGCCAGCTATGCCATGAGCCCCTTCATATGTGAAATGAACTTGCTTAGATCTTCTCCCTGTTATACTCCAAGCTGAAAAACTCAATCTTTAAAAATATCTCGGGGTTCTTCCCTGTAGCGTCATAGAGCCTTTCAAGCTCATCCCACTTCTCCTTGGTAGTGGAGAGTTGATCAACATGATGAATTAAATATTCATTCAAATGAAGCATGATGATAGCATGAGCTCTTTCATCATCTTCTACATCCAGGGGATTTGATGGGTCAATAACTTTGGTCCCTTTTATGAAGGGTTAGTAGCCTTGTTCCATCATTTTATATTTTACCAAGACTTGCCAGGGATGGAAATATTTTCCATTAAACTTGCGGATTTGAGGCCTTACATCTACATAGGCCATGGCCATTATAGGAAGGTCTTACCTATTGCCTTAGGCAACGGCAATGTCTAGTCCTTTACAGGTGGCCAAGTACGAACCAAATAGCAGAATTGATAATTTTTTTCAGAATTTTAAGTGTGTTTGAATGTTTTTTGTGCTTTAATTTTCAATGTATTTTTTTTGTTGTTTTTTTTTTAAAGGTTTGCGGGTTTTTGAAGTAAAAATCTGGGAAAATACCCAGAAAGAGGCTGCGTGGCAGCTGCATGTTAGCAACCAGCTAACAATCTCCCGCACATGCACACGAGCAATCATGATCAGCCACGTACGTACACACCCTTTGCGGGGGAGAATGGACGGAGAATGGGGGTGGCAGGTTGCTGCTAGAGTCGGCGATTTCGGCGGGTGTGACAGGGGCGTATGGAGGGGGTTTCGGTGGTGAGGTTGCTGCAAGGGGGGAACATGGCTTATGGAGGAGGGTTCTGCGGTTCAGCGGTGCTGCAGCGTAGGACATGGGGCTTACAAGGGAGTAGGGTGGTTTGGTGGTGGGAATGTGGTTTGGTGGTGGGATTGGGGGTTGGGGTGGGGGTGGTGGGTTTGGGTGATTGTGGGGGGGAACAAGGGGTTGCAGAGGGGTGGGGGGGTTGTGTATTTGTGGGGGCAAATGGGGCTTAGAGGAGGTAGGGTGTATGTGTAATGGTGGGGGGAAAGGGGCTTAGATGGGGGTTAGGTTTTTGTATGTTTGTGGGGGGGGGGGGGGGGGGGGGGGGGGGGGGGGGGGAAGAGGGCTTAGATGGGGGGTTTAGTGAGTGTGTGTGATGGGGGGCTTGGGTGGGGGTGGGGTGTTTGGGCTTGTGTGGGGGTGGGTTAAGGTTTGAGTGTGTTTGGGGGGTAATGGGGGGGAAGGGGGGCTTAGGGGGGTAAGGGGAAGGGTTGGTGTGATAGGCACGTGGCAGGGAAGTGAAGGCGTGGAGGACAGGAGGTCAATAGGCTGCGTCGGCGGCAGCAGGCGTAGAGGGTGGGGTTCCGACGGCGTGGGGGCAGGGCGGTGCAGGACGCGGGCAGAGGGGCAGCCACGTCGGCGTGGGAGGTCAACGGGCTGCGTCAGCGGGCAGCAAGGAGGTGTGACGAGGGCTGGAGCAGGGCGCAGGACGGCAAGGTGGTCTTCACAGCGGCCAGGGCAAGGGCGCCCATAGCGGCGCAAGCGGCCAGTGCGGCGCGTAGCGTCAGACGAGGACGGGGCGGGAGCAGAGGACGGCGAGGGACAAGGCATCCACGACACAGTCGTGGGATGCAGAGGGCGGGGGCGCAGACTTCACGGGCTAGAGGGCGGCATGAGGCGCTTGTCACGGCGTCACATGCGGCAAAGGCGGCGGAAGCAGGGCGACGAATGGCGATGCGAGCGGGCTTCACAGTGGGTAGTCGGCGTCCACAAGGGCGCGTGGGGATGGAGGGCGACGAGGGGAAGAGGGAAGGGAAGGAGAGGAGAGGAGCAGAGATGGAGGGTAGGCGGGAGAAGAAGGAGATGGAGCAGGGCACGCAGAGGGAAGGGAGAGAGGGAGAGAGGCAGTTAGGGGGGAAAGGGGTCGGGGTAGGGGAGGATAGGGAAGGGTGTGGGGGGGTGGAAAGGGTATGGGGTGGGGGGGGGGGGGGGGGGGGGGGGTGAAAAAGGGTGGGAGGGGTACGCCCATGGGTTAGGGTGCCCAAGGGATGGGGTAGGGGGGGATAGGGGGTGCCCAAGGGGTATAAAAGAAAGGCGTCTCCCCGTCCCGCGCGCGAAAAGGGTGGGAGGGGTACGCCCATGGGTTAGGGTGCCCAAGGGATGGGGTAGGGGGGGATAGGGGGGTGCCCAAGGGGTATAAAAGAAAGGCGTACCCCTATCCCGCGCACGTGCACGGGGCGGGGTAAAAAAATTTGCCGTGACGGGATCGGAAGAGCGCCCGGATGACGATACGGGTCACACGGACATGATCGGGGCGCATGGAGACGCGTAAAATCAAAAATGGGCGCGTTCACGCGCGGGACAAGGCGTGCGAAAACACATAAAAATAAAGAAAATTTAATATCTCCCAATTCGGACATCAAAATGAAATGATGTAAAAACAAAAACTGGACAGGACGACAAGAGGAGGACAGGGAAAATATGCAACGGGGGTTCCGGGGGAAAGACAAGGCGTTCACATGCAAAAAACGCAAAAAACGGGTCCAAAAACACAATTAAAAATTAATATCGAAAGATCTGAACGAGATACAGGAAAAAGGAAGAATGCGCAAAAAGACGTGTCCGACAATCCTATCACGTCAAAACATAGTTCCGACTGAGATAAGACGCGTTCATGTGGGAAAAACCCAAAAAAACATACCCGAAAATGGAATCGAAAATTAATTGATGGACCAAAAAACGGGCCGGCACTGGCTCATGCACTAGCCGGGCCTCGTCACTACGCACAAGACAACCCCTCGGCCTCGCGGCTAGGAGCGTCTATCAAAATCTCTGCCTTCCTAAACATTGCATTTGTATACGTTGTAGTCCAACTGATCCTAACCCAATATTACTCCTCAGAGGGAGTCCCTTTCACATAGCCAAAAGGCTCGAATCACATACACATGGGGGTTCCTCCTACGGCTGAATGCCGTCAACCCTCTGCGACTCTCCTACACCTCGGGGATTGGCCCCTCAGTGCGTCGCTCAACAAATAGACACATCGCACAAAAGTCGCTCAAGGTACCAAATAAGCGTGTCTAGGAATGTACCATTGTCCTTACTTGATTTCCCCTTTGGGACCCGCGTCTACCTACAGCATGGGTACCTCACTGCCTCTCATCGTAGGTCATGTTCTAATAAACCAATTGCAATGCATGTCCAGGAGCTGGTCACTGATACTTTTAAATTCTTTTCATGCTCTATGCATTTGGTGGATGCCTAGTGCTCAAACATTTAGCAAAACAGTATCATGCACAAGTGCGAAGACATTCTTTTAATGGTTTCCAACTACCGTTCGTGCTTCATTGCATGGGCCTAGCACCGAGGTGATTCTCGTGCTACTAAGCTCTTAATTTTAATTATCATCCGTCCTAAATGCTATGCATAGAAATCAGCAACTTTTCCATCATTTCACACGGCATTTAGACATATTTCAACTTCTCTACCCTTCCCCGTTTAAATATTGCATCGTTGGATAGGTTTATAAGGTATTTTGACATCATTTTATTCTTATTTATCCTTATTTTTCGAAACCCAAAATGTATTTTTTCCCTATTTTTTAGGGTTTTTCCACCCTTTTCTTGTATTTTCCCTTATTTTCCTGCATTATTTAATTACTGAAAATTCAAAACAGGTTATGGGCTGTGGCCCTTAGTTCCTTCTTGCAGAAAAATGAAAGTTTAGTTGATGTTCCTATTTACTTCCCCATTTTTATGCCAAAAACCATCATTTTCCCTTGATTTTTCATGTTTTTCGTGTTTTAGCATATTATTTTGAACCACAAGATGTATATTTTTTCTGATTTTCTGATTATGACCAGCAAGAACTCATGGAAAACAGCAACACGAATAATTTTTAGCCCACATGAACAACATTTCATCAATCAAAAGCTATAGAATCTCAAATTTCCTTTGAAAATTTTAAATTACCGCTTATTTGCGTGTTTCGGGTTTCATGTCCATGGCTGCAAATTTGGAAATCAATAGCACTTCATGTCCAGGACAATCACCAATCACCATTTCCAGCCCGTGGAGCAATCGGACAAGCCTCTATCATTCTTTCTTCTTCCTTCTTCTCCCCACATGAACTTGCCTTTAGAAGAGAGAGAGGGAGGAGAGAGAAAGACTGAAATCAGAGATCTTCAAAGAGGGCATCATTGCGCGAGTGAAGGGCGGTGATAGAGTCAGGGTTCAGAGGGGAATGACTGCCAATAATCATTGGGGGGGGGGGGTTGCATTGAGGTTGCATGATGCACCTCCATCATCCAAGCGCATTTTTCGACGCCATCCTGCGTGCTCTCTCTCCACGATTTGGCATCTCTCATTTCCATCTTTCTTTCATGTGACATTTAAAATTGGGCTCCCAAAGGTCATGCCCACTTTGGCCAAACTTTGGTCCACCCCTTCGTATCTTGACCGGTTTCTTGGCCATTCCCCCGTCCGGACTCGGAATCGAGCTCTGAAAAATCCTGGCGTCCGGCTTAGCATCCCGTATTGGCCAGTAGCTCGTGTCAACCCGCACGATTGTCTGAAAACTATGAAAAATCAACAAGTGTCACTCGGGCGCCTTTAAAGCACTTTGACGCTTAAAATCGTCCTAGATCGAGCCGTCGCCTTTGAAGGTGAATATTTTTCCCTTGATATTCATAATTTTTTGCTATTTTTAAGCACTTCCCGACACCAAAATTCCGCTCTCATTGGCGACCACGGGATAGGGCGACTCAGCCCATCGAATCCACGAACATATCTGCACATAAACAACCAAAGAAGCATCAAACTGATACAAAACAAATATATAATAAAACCCAGCACAATGTTCCCCCTACCCCTGGACAGAACCAAGGCATGACATCCACAAGGAGTAGGCCCAGCATCATCAAATAGAAGAACCGAAATGAGTCACTAACCAGCTGCTCCAACACAGCTAAACTAAAAAGAATTGTCAAAGAGGTTGCCCTAAGTGGTAGTCTGAACTACTTACCAACTAAAGACAACACAACTAGGAGCTCCTATAAGGCAAGGACTCCTATAGCCTGATCAAGGAGTATTTTCTTCCAGTACATTTCTTCTTTTAGGGTTTTTATTTTATTAACATACTTGGGCATGTAAAAAGGAGGGAGCTGAGCGTAGCGACCCAAGGAGAACAGGGCATCGGTCTCAGGACCTGCCTCGGCACCCAAGAACCTACCAAGCCCTCGCAAGGCGACACTTAATCCTTTTCTAACGCTCACTTTTATTTTCGCTCTAACCTTCCTTGTTTTGTGATTTCATTTTGTTTTCAGCAAGAAGCCACCCCTAGGAAGACAACGTATCGGCCCCAGGTCTGACTCGTCCCCAGGAACCTACCAGGCCCTCGCAAGGCAATGATCAACTGCTTATATATTTCCATTTCTTTTCTTTTCTTTGATAGGGGTTAGAACCCCTTTTTACATACCTTCGTATTTATATTCATCTTTTAGGATGTCCAGGATCTCTTGGCATCATCATTATTATCTTCTGGCAGGCTTCTCTAACTGCCTCACCACTAACAAGAACTCCTAGAACGGCTGCCTAGCAGGCTAGCAGGACAGGGCCACTAGGACTTCCTTCTAAAATAGGTCTTTCGATGCCTGACAATGTCTTTACAGGAGGCAATGACTACTCCGACCTCCCTCAAACATACTTAGCCTAAACCTGGGACTTCATGCCTTGGTTGCCGGTCCCCAACAAAAATGTATCCCCTCGACAAGTACAAATACACATATAACAGGAAAGAAAAGAACTCGTAAAGGAGAAATATCACCTGGATTGGCCACAAGAAGCTTCCATCGCAGCAAAGGCTCCTCCAGGCTCCACCAAAGTCCATGAATCACGAAACCTGTCCAGCACCACACTTAAAACAAAAACCCAATTAAACGCACCCGCACTAGACAGGGAAATGGCCCTCTTGGCCTAATGAAATGAAACTTGACTTTGCTACAAAACTGAATCGGCCCTCTTGGCCTAATGAAATCAAACAATACTACATAATATCCTCCTGGAAACAACTATGATAGACATCAAAGCATACCATTCCCAGGGGAACAAAGGCTCGTAGCCCTAAACTAGGTGCATTAAATTATGACCCATCCCTCCTGCGTATATCGCAAGAGGTGTGCGCATCACATGTCGTCTAACCAGTCTGTGGGTCCAAGATAATAAAGGCAGATGAGTCTCGCTTACCCTCTGCAACACCCAAATCAACCATCGTCTACCAAAGAGGGCATGTTCAGAAAGCATACCCCACAAACGACCAGGTCCTGTCTCACCATCAATAGATATATCGAGACAGGGACCACAATTAAAGAAGAGGTCTTCTTCATACGCAAAATTAGCCAAAGAATCGGCAAACTGATTCCAATTCCGTGGAATCAGCTGAAAAGACACTCTATCGAATTCGTCTAGCAAGGCTATGGCAGTATGATGGTACATACAAAGGATGGGGTTTCGTACCATGTACGTCCCATTGAGTTGATTTAAAACCAACTGAGAGTCCCCTTTCACCAACAACTGGCGGATACCACCCTTCTTCGCAATATTCAAACCCATAATCAGGGCTTTGTATTCTGCCATATTATTGGTAAAATTCACCCCTAGATAAGCAGCTAACTTCATGACAATGCGTCGTCGGGGGTCTCGGATGATAACTCCTACACTTCCTTTTTTGCATGCACCCCTGGACGCCCCATCAAAGTACAAGGTGTACGTCCATAAAGGGTTTACATATCCCGCCATCCTGGACTCTACTCATAATTATGGTAATCGAAATTCAGCATATTCAACGGGTGGATTGTAGGCTCCATCCCTCCATCGTCATTGAATTCAACAGGGATGCTCGTCAAAATTTATAGGCAGTGATGGCAGAAGACCTTGATCTCCCAAATAAATGTCCCGCCTTCTTGCTCAATCACCTTGTATCCTTTGCTCTACCAAATGAGCTTTTCCTGATGATACCTTTGTTCTAAATATGGGTATTCTAAATAAGGGATCAGACGACCCATCAACCTCTATCACGATTTCCTTGCAGATGTTTGATCGATCTCGCCTAGACCTGTAAGGCAATCATAGCATTAGTGCAATCAGAAATAATAAGGTTTAATCTTAGTAAGATTAACCTTATTTTTAAATTCTATCCCCTCAAGGTCAGCTAACAAGACTGTGGATTTATTCTTTCCTATTCTAACGATCCTATAGGGCCCATCCCATTTGGGCTCTAGCTTGCCTGGAAATAATTCATGTCGTGCATCATAATACGGAACAAGCTGTCCTTTCTTGAAGGTGTATTTCTTGGCTTTGAGGTCATGTAGCTGCTTCATTCGGCGCTTCGCCACTTCTTGGTGCAATAAGCTCTGCAGCTTAAGCTCATCTATATGTGCTAGTGTCGTTAGGCGCTCAAAAAGTGCGTCTTCATCGCTCAAAGAATGATTGATGGCAAACCGAATAGTCGGCAACTCAATTTCTAAAGGCAAGATACACTCCTCCCCATATACTAACTTGAATGGGGTATGGCCAGTGGCTCGTTTGAATGTCGTATTATAGGCCCACACAGCCACATATAACTTTTTATCCCAATCTCGTTTCTTTTCCGACACAATTTTGGACAAGATGCCCACAAGCTGCTTGTTGGTGCTTTCGACTTGCCCATTGACTTGCGGATTATATGGGGTTGTCTTGTTATGCTTGATTTGCCACATCTCTGTCAAACCTTTAATCACCTTATTCAGGAAATGGGTTCCGCGGTCCGACACTAATTCTTTCGGCGGACCAAACCGGCATATTATCTGCTCTAAAAGGAAACTAGCAGTTTCTTTAGCATCATCTTTCCTTGTTGCACGTGCTTCTGACCACTTCGTAAAGTAGTCGGTTGCTACAATGATGTACCTCTTTTGCGTAGTCGACGACGGAGTAATAGGACCCACAAAGTCTATTCTCCACTTCTCAAATGGAAGTATCGCCATAATAGGGGTGAGTGGTCGTTTCCTATTCTCTCGACTATCATGTCGTTGACAAATATCGCATTTCTTAACATACGCAAACGCATCCTGGAAGATGGCCGGCCACCAATAACCTGCTCTTAGAGCCTTTTGTGTTGTAAGCCGTCCAGTAAAATGGCCACCGCAAGCAGAATCATGGCACTCTTCCAAAATGAATGGCACCTCATCAGGCATCACACATCGGCGATAGATGTCATCAACTCCTTGCCGATATAATGTACCTGCGATTAAAGCAAACTTTAATGCTTGCTGCTTAATTTTCCTTCTCTCAGCTTTAGATAATTCGGATCCCGCCTCTCCTGTTGATAAATAATGCGTTATTGCAGCATACCAGGAGGGAATAGATGCCGTGTCTATCTTAAGTAACAACTCCATGTCACTACCTTCAGCCCACAGATTCTTTCGGCTCCCTAAAGTCCACTAGACATTCCACGATGCCTTGCAACCTTGGTGGCTTACTCCTGATTTCATAATCAAATTCCTGCAAAGTGATTAACCACTTCGCTAGACGATCAGGCGGCTGTAGCTTATTCATCAATAATCGAAGTCCCTCTGCCTTCGTATAAAGCACGACTTTCTCATAGAGAATATAATGCCTGAATTTCTTGGTCCCAAAGACCATTGCTAGACACAATTTCTCCATGTAAGTATAATTGATTTCGGATATCCCTAGCTTCCGACTAGCAAAAGCAATCAGGTGGTACCACTTCTCTTCCCAAATTTGGGCTAAACAACAGCTGATACTATACATGGTGGCTGCTGAGAATATATAAAACACTTCACCTCTTTTAGGTGCTTTTAAAACGGGCGCTCTCGCTAGCTCTTGTTTCACATCCTCGAATGCTACCTTACAAGGGTCACCCCATACAAACGAACAGCTAAAGGACAATAAATTTGTAAGCGGCAACGTTCTTTCTGCTAAGGCGTTGATGAATCTACAGTAGTAACCAACCGAAGACAGAAAGCTATGAACCTCTTTCGGAGTGCGTGGTGGACCCATGGCAACTATAACTTTGACCTTCTCGGGGTCTGTCGCAATTCCTACCGAACTGACCACATGACCCAACAATAGCCCATAAGGTACTCCAAAAACACACTTCCGTGGGTTTAAGGCGATGCAGAATTGTCTACAGCGCTCAAAGCATTTTCTTAAAATGATCAACTGCCTTTCTCTCACGGTGGCAGCCCCTAAGTCATCAATAAACACCTTCAACTCTTTAGGGGATATGTCACTGAATGTCTTGTTTGCTGTTCGTTGCCACGAACCAGGTGCATTGCATAAACCAAAGGCCATCACATGGTACGCAAAAGTACCAAATACAGTGATGAAAGTTGTTTTCAACTTGTCCTCTTCTGCAATTGCCATCTGGTTATATCCTGCAAAGCAATCCATAAACGAATATATCTCCCTACTCGCTAATTGATCCAAAATCTGGTCAATAAATGGCAACGGGTAGTAGTCCTTAACTGTCTGCTTATTCAGCTCCCTAAAGTCTACACATAATCGGATTTGATTATTATTCTTCTTTCTAATCACAACTGGCGAACACCATTCCGTGTGTTGCACATGAAAAATCAAACCTGCTTTTCGCAGCTTCTGTAACTCTTCAAACAGGCCGTCCCTCAGTTCGAAAGGCATACGCCTTACTTTCTGCCGTACAGGACGACTGCCCTCTTTCAACGGAATTGTATGAATAGCAAGGCTAGGAGGGATGCCTCTCAACTCATCATAACTCCAGGCAAAGATATCACGGAATTCCTGAATCAAGGACACATAGTCCTCCCTTTCTGCTGTGCTGAGCATAGAACCTAATTTGATTGGCCGTGAATCATCAGACGTACCAAGGTCTAGCTCGATAACATCTGCATCTTTTATACGATCTTGGCCCTCTATCGGCTCGTTCAAAGTGATCTGATAGATGTCCTCTATGGTGGATCCCTCTTTAGACTCATCATTCGATGATGTCTCACTGCCAGATAAATCTTCTAATGTCTCCAATTCTGTAGAAGATAGAGGAGCTCTCTCACTCTGCGGGGACTCAGGATAAGCATCAACCACCACACACTGGGCACCTCTGCCGAATATCAATCGACCGACGGGTATATCCACTTGGCAGTCCGCTTGCAAGATCCAAGGACGTCCGAGTAATACTTGGTAACTTGGCCGGCCTGCAAAACGAATCACCCTAAAGTCCAATAGGCATTCTACATTTGCAACAGTGACATGGACCTTAGTAATGCAGCCTTTCGGCTGTCTCAAACTATCATCTGCCATTCTGAGAATTGTGGAGGTATCTTTCTGGATCGCAAGACCCAACCTTTCCATCAGTTCAGAACTCATAATGTTAACAGATGATCCCGTGTCGACAATGGCATAATCTACTAATATCCCATCGACATAGGCTGCAACCCTTGGGCAATGCTTCTCAGCATGCTCAAACCAGTCATCACCAACTCGCGCAATACCCAAAGGTTCTACGATATACCCGGTACGTAGAATCTTTCTAAATTCCTTACGTACTCCTGGGGAAAGCTTAATAAGCTGTAAAAGATTCACATCCGGCTTGACTTTGCAAAGAGAGCTCGCCAAATCGAATTCATGATAGTTCGATAGAGCTCGCTTTTCATGCCAAACCATCCGCTCTTTAGGTCGCTGAACTGGCTTTATTGCCTCTTTCTTAACTTTCATCTTCTTCTTTGGTGGTTCCTTATCGGCTTTACTTTCTACGGGCTTCAAAGGTCCCCCTTCCATGGAAGGGTCCAAAACTTGCGTTCCTTTGTCGCCTTGTTTAGGGTTTCCGTCGGCATGCTTATCCTTGTCGGCTTCTCTACCCTTTTGACCTCTTGTAAGGACAGCTCGCAGATTAGAGGTTTCAGCATCATTAACGCGTACAGCCTCAATCAAACTAACCCCACTACCACTTGGTAGCTCCTCCACTGTAGTCTTTGGTCGTTGAAGTATTTGTTTAGGCCCATCTTCTCGCTGGGAATCATTTCCTTGGGCACGATGATTAACAGGCCCTGGTTGCCGACTTCCTCGCTGGAGGAAATTGATCTTACTCCAGCAAGTAGCTGCTAAATGGCCAGATTTTTCACAAATGTCGCACTTAACATTTGGGCAATTTCTTGGATAGTGCTGCCCACCACACCATTTGCAACTAAACCTCGAAGGTGCACCCTCCTCTGGGTATCTACTTCCTATCAAATTTTGTTGTTTTTTAAGGAAGTTGACATCAACGGCTATTTGCCGATACTGCTCCGTAATCATGTCGGTATAATGCTTCATCATGTCCTTAACCTCGCCAAGAACATTGGAAGAACTCGACTCATAACGTTGGTCATTACCATGTCGTTCCATCGGCCTAACAATTCGATTAGGCACTGGTTGTTGAGCCACAGGCATGGTGTTAGAATTGACCGCCTGGCTTCCACCATTTGGAATCATTTGACTGCCCGTAGGCATCGACATGCTAGGGGGAGCTGGTAATAAAGGGACATTCTGCATCACGTTTTCTCTCCCATTAGGGTTAGCCATCGCTATCCCTTGGCCACTACTGCCATTGGCCATTGCCACATTATTTCCCAATACTAAACCCATGTTCGAATTGCCTCGAGAAGCATAGGCTGCTTGTAGTCGGGATTCCACCTCTTGTGCTCGTGTAATGGCAGTATCTATATCCGCAAAGGGAACACTACTCAACTGCAATTGGATATTAAAGTCCAAACCATGTAGGAAATATTGCAATTGGGCAACTACGGGGATAGGAATAGAGGTGTCCAACTTACGGAAAACCTCTTTTATCTTCTTCGCATAAGCACGAATATCCTCGTGTGGTTCTTGGCGGGTCACGTTGAGTACACGCAACCAATATTGCCCACCCCTTTCAGGGGCAAACTCCCTTCGAAAAGCTCCATAAAATGAATCAATATGGTTCCGGCTTCTAAACCATGATACCATATAGCGGCTCTTCCTTTGAGAGTCATATTGAAGAACATCATTAAATGTCATTCTTCTTGAATGTGACAGTTAAACATCAGCTTTTGAAACTCCCTAATGTGGAGTTCCGCATCTTCCTCAACTAGCCCATTAAAAATGG